>NC_083227.1:144897500-145203712 GCF_032191835.1 Heteronotia binoei | reverse complement strand
TGTGCAGCTTACAGGGAAGTCCGGGAGGGAAGCAGGCCAGTGGCAGTGGTGTGACATCACTGAGTGGGGGAGGGGGGGTCCGATTTGGTGCCCCTGTGAAGGCTGTCACTCCAGGTGATTGCCTATTTTGCCTAGTGGTAGGGCCAGCCCTGATAAAGGAGATGTTTCATCCATGTAGACCCTCCTGACACAAGTATATAACAGGGCTGGAACTTGCTTTTCTTCCACACATATAATGGGTAGAAAGTAGGGTTGCCAATCCCCAGGTGGGGGCAGGGGATCCCCCGGTTTGGAGGCCCTCCTCCCGCTTCAGGGTCATCAGAAAGCGGGGGGAGGGGAGGGAAATGTCTGCTGGGAGCTCTGTTATTCCCTATGGAGATTTATTCCCATAGAAAATCATGGAGAATTGATCCACGGGTATCTGGGGCTCTGGGGGGGCTGTTTTTTAGAGTAGAGGCACCAAATTCTCAGTATAGCATCTAGTGCCTCTCCCCAAAATGCCCTCCAAGTTTCAAAAAGATTGGACCAGGGGGTCCAATTCTATGAGCCCCCAAAGAAGGTGCCCCTATCCTTCATGATTTCCTATGGAAGAAATTGAAAAGGTGTGCTGTCCCTTTAAATGTGATGGCCAGAACTCCCTTTGGAGTTCAATTATGCTTGTCACAGTCTTGATCTTGGTTCCACCCTTAATGTCTCCTGGCTCCACCCCTGAAGTCTCCTGGCTCCACCCCCAAAGTCCCCAGATATTTCTTGAATTGGACTTGGCAACCCTAGTAGAAAGAGATCCCTGTACACTGGTGTGGGAAGGAAAGAAGAGCCATCTACTGCGGTTTTCAACCCACAGGCTGAAACCATCAGTTGAGTCACAGAGCTCCACCTGCTAGGTTGCCCCTTTTTGCTCTTAATTAAAAAAAATATATATTCTGCTGCAAGTACCTCCAAAATACCCTGGGACAAACATAGAATGATTAGCTTTTAACAGCTGCAAACACACAAAAAATGAACAGCTAGACTTTTCCCAAAATATCAATATTGTGACAGAAAAAGTCATCTTTTTATTATTATTACTTTATGCAGGTGGTAAAAAGCATAGCAGCTCTGGCAGAAAAAATTGGCAACCCTAGACAGATGTGAACTACTCTATGGTAAAATTACCAAGGGGTAAATGCCACAAAACCTGAAAGAAGCCATAAACTAACTCAAAATACAAATAAATAAATACATAAATGAAATAAGAATTGCACTCATTTCGAATCTGATTTTGCTAGCAGAATGTTCTAATGTTGCTACTGTGACATCAGGTCAGAAAATTGGTTCATAAATCAGTTGAACACGTTTCAATCGCTGGGCTTCATCATTATATATAAACAATTTGAGTCAGTTTGTGCATTTTGAACATACATAGGAAACCAAATGTTGGAACTGCATGTGATAGTACATATTTGATTAGTAAAATATGATTCATGAAATATGCATGCATTAAATAACTCAGTTTATTGCTGAAATAATTTTATGGCATTGACTGACAGAAATAAAAAAACTATAAAATATGCTTAAGCCCTTGAAACTCAGTTAGGGTTCAGTGTTTGTCACAAGGAGCCCCATAGGAAAAAAGAGTCTCTTGAAAGAGAAAACCCCAGACTCAAGTATCCAGAGAAACAATGCAAATTCCTCTGAAATATTTTATTTCTGCTAATAGGCAATGCAGTCCAAAATGGCAATGTCTCCCTGGGCATGAAACGTGGCATATTTTACATAATTGGTTTAGCAGCAAAATAAGCAGATAAATAAATGCTAATGAACAGCTGGTCTCAATAAACAAGATAAATTAAAATTAATAATAATCTTATTCATTTAATGAACATGCTAACCATATTTTTAAAGAGAGGGATAAAAAATGCATGATCTCCTGCAGGGAGGTACGAAGCCAAGTAGGAGAAATGTGTTCAGCAGCACTCCGGAGTCACCTTTGAGCTTTGTGGGGAATAGGCAATTTGCCAAAAGCTTTGTGTCCCCAGTTCAGGACCAGGGGGTGGGAAGGACATATATTTTATATGTCTATGAAGATATTTATGCCCTCCCGTCCCAATACGGCTTCCAAGAAGGTTTGCAGCAAAAAGAAAGGTAGATTCAAAAATATAACACCACAATGTCAGACAGACTGAACAAATCCAGGTACAAGATATCACCATTCAGGAACAAAGACCAACAGTGCCACATTCACCCTCAGCTGTAAAAGCTCCTCTAAACAGCACAGCCTTACAGGCTTTCTAAAGGGAACTAGAAGGGAAAGATATCCTCTTCACTTTCTCTGGAAGATCATTCTAAAAAGATGGAGTTACCAATGAAAAACCTAACAACCAGGCAAACAGTTAAAGAAAGCCTCTTTTAAACATTACACAGACAATCTGACCATGCATAAAGAAAATGCTATACATGATCCTTTCAGTATGCACAGCTGCTTTTTTGTGTGCACAGGGCAATATACCTATTTTCAATCATTGGTATGTAGGGTTGCCAAGTCCAATTTAAGAAATATCTGGGGACTTTGGGGGTGGAGCCAGGAGACTTTGGGGGTGGAGCCAGGAGGCATTAGGGGTGGAGCCAAGATCAAGGCTGTGACAAGCATAAATGAACTCCAAAGGGAGTTCTGGCCATCACATTTAAAGGGACGGCACACCTTTTCAATTCCTTCCTTCCATAGGAAATAATGAAGGATAAGGGCACCTTCTTTTGGGGCTCATAGAATTGGACACCCTGGTCCAATCTTTTTGAAACTTGGGGGGTATTTTGGGGAGAGGCACTAGATGCTGTGCTGAAAATTTGGTGCCTCTACCTGAAAAAACAGGGGCCCCCCCCAGATCCCCAGATACCTGCAGATCAATTCTCCATCATTTTCTATGGGAATAAATCTCCATAGGGAATAACAGAGTTCCCAGCAGACATTTCCCTCCCCTCCCCCCGCTTTCTGACAACCCTGAAGCAGGGGGAGGGCCTCCAAACCGGGGATCCCCTGCCCCCACCTGGGGATTGGCAACCCTACTGGTATGCATGAACACTCCCTTCCCTTCACCTGCTGATTATGTGAACCAAAGCTGAAAAATAGGAATGTTGTCCTGTTCATATAAAATGGTGACCAAACTTACTGAGATAATCATACATAGTGCCATCTCCCTTTATGTACAGTCAGATCACCAAAATCATAACATCTAAGTAAGGTTTATACTAGTGTCACCACAGTGGTACCCGCAGACACTCACTGACCACTTTTATTGCACCCACCAAATATTTTTAGAAAGTGGGCACAACCAGGGGGGTCAGGCAAGGCTTCTGACAGGCCACTGGAGATCTGAGGGGCTGTGCATAGGGTTGCCAATCCCCAGGTGGGACAGGGGATCCCCCGGTTTTGAGGCCCTCCCCCCGCTGCAGGGTCGTCAGAAAGCGGGGGGAGGGGAGGGAAATGTCTGCTGAGAACTCTGTTGTTCCCTATAGAGATTTATTCTCATAGAAAATCATGGAGAATTGATCCGTGGGTATCTGGGGCCCTGGGGAGGCTGTTTTTTGGGGTAGAGGCACCAAATTTTCAGTACAGCATCTAGTGCCTCTCCCCAAAATATTCCCCAAGTTTCAAAAAGATTGGACCAGGGGGTCCAATTCTGTGAGCCCCAAAAGAAGGTGCCCCTATCCCTTATTTCCTATGGAAGGAATTGAAAAGGTGTGCCGTCCCTTTAAATGTGATGGCCAGAACTCCCTTTGGAGTTCAGTTATACTTGTCACAGCCTTGATCTTGGCTCCACCCCAATGTCTCCTGGCTCCACCCCTAAAGTCCCCAGATATTTCTTAAATTGGACTTGGCAACCCTAGCTGTGCAGGTTTTTTTTTAAAAAAAACCCCAACAACATTGCTTTTGGCAGCAGCTGCCACCTCTGCACAAGGATCTTCACTGTGTGACAAGGTAAGCTGCGACAACCATCATGTGACTTGCTCTGCCTCCTGTGACAGCAGCCATTTTGTTTCTGTGGTTGCTATTTTGTTTCAGAATTTCAAAGAGGTTCAAAAAGTTTGGGGACCCCTGGTTAGGCTTTCTTTTCTAAAGGAAAGCATAGTAAGCAAGCGCTGCTAAAAGGAATTCAATTGGTGCTCCAGTTAGGATTGGCAGGTCCCTCCTGGCAACCAGTGGGAGAGAAAGAAAAAGGCCCAGGCCACATTGCAGACGTTGCACAGGAAGTGATGTCACCACACCAGAAATTTTTGGGTGATGTTCTGGTATTTGGGCAAAAAATCTATGGTAAAATTGGCTTCTACCAGAGTTCTACAACTCTGGTGATGTAATTTCTTGTGGGACACTAGTGATGTGGTCTGGGCCTCTCTCTACTGATAAGTCCCCTCTGCCAGCCGGTTGATTGGTGGCTTGGGGGCAGGGCCTGACAGAGAGGGAATCCCTGCCTCTACAAGGGAGTCTGGCAGCCCTAGATCCAGTTTATAGCAGTTTGGCACTAATAGAGTCAAGAAGAGCAGCTGCATTCTCCTCCTCTGTAGGAAGCCATTTAATTTTCCTCAACACAAAATCGGGGTTAGCTTGTGACATAATAGAGCTATTCAGGCCCAGATTTGATCTGCATATTAAGGAAAATTCCAAGTGCATGTTGCAATGTATCTTTTAATACTGGTTTGCCATTAAAGGTATTTTGATTTGATTTGATACCAGTTTGGCTGTTTCATTGGGGGTTTTTTTTCATTTTTTTTAACTTTGCCTCTCTCTGTCCCCCTACCAGGCAGATGATAAACTGATAATGTTATCTTTATGTTATGGAAGCTAAGCATGGTCAGCCCTGGTCAGTATTTGGATGGGAATCCACCAAGGAATACCAGGGTTGCGAGGCAGAAGCAGGCAAATGGCGAACCACCTCTGAACCACTCTTGCCTTGAAAATGCCATTAGATAAGTCAGATGCGGCTTGATAACAAAAAATAAAATGCTGTGAAAAACTTCACCTATTGATAATGGTTGCTGCTAAAGTTGCATAAGCTAGTCAACGTGGTTGGAGAAGGGGTGTCATTTGATAACTTCACTTGTCAAATGGAAGAAGCACACTAAGATGGCGAAAATTAAGGGAGCAACACGCTTCCGGACATATTCCTGCCAGTGTCATCTTTGTTGCACTATGGGCTCTTTTTCACAGCAACAAATGTAGCATCCGCCTCTAGATCTAGTCACTTTTTGTGTATATTACTATGCAATTCTCTTACATTAACTGGTTAATCCACAATAGTATTAGTAATGGTAGGCTTGACCATGTGACCAGAGACATAAAGTGATTCTCTCCCTTGTAGCTAACCATTATTTCCTATGCAGTTTACAGCAGCAACTTGAAACACAAAGGGGCTGTTCAGATGCGCAGTATAATCAGTTGTTGCTGCTGTTTCATACTGGATTAAAAGTGGCTGATCAGACAGCAACATCTGCTTCCTGGTATTACCGTAACTTGTAGTAGCCACCCCCAATCCTTCTCAGAACCGGAGTATTTTGTTACCTGTTCTTTTGCAAAGTTTTTTGAGTCCTCTGGTTTCACCTCGTAGTTTCCCTGTCTGGATAGTTCTCAACCAACTTCTGGATGTCTGAAGGCTGTCCCGGAGCAAAAGGAACCTCAGACATCCGGTTTACAGTCGCCATTTTTTTTTTTTTACTACTTAGCGATATGCACAAAACTGCATAACCAAAAATGTTTTAACCTATGCGCATAAAATTGGAGAAAAAAAGAACTGCATGGTGTTTAGAATTTTAATTCGAATTCGAATTTTAATTAATTGTTACCTACTGTTTAAATTATTGTATAATCTGTTATATTGATTGATGCTGTTAGCCGCCCTGAGCCTGCCTCGGCGGGGAGGGCGGGATATAAATAAAATGTATTATTATTATATTATTATTGTCATGTGGATGGCAGAAGACGGTTTCACTATGGAGTGATTTGAATTGCAGTATGTCAGTCTGATCGATAATATCTGGAACAAAGATATTCGGAACAGAACCAGGTCAGTTTAACATGGACTCAACACGCTGTGTGAACAGGGTCAAAGAGAGTAAATCCCACTGGGACTCAATAGGACTTACTTTTGAGTAGACATTGCAATAGTGGATTGTATGTGCATTATCCAGCATGTGTGAAAGCAGCTGAAGTGGCTGTTGGTTTGAATCCACCCAAACAAAACCTTGAAAGCTTATGTGTGCTCGGTGATAATAATTTCTAGGGGTTAACTAAAATTTTGCTTTAAACTGGAACTTTGCCAACTTCTGATAGGGTGGAGACCCATAGTGAAATTTCCATTTCAGACCCTTGACTAGCTTCAGGGGCAGCTCTGATTTTTTTTTTTAGAGGGGCTGGGGGGGTATTTAACATCATTTGAACAGTCACTGGGGAATGGGAAAAGAGAACACACTTTGATTTTTTGAATTAGGAGATGGATGTTTTCACATAATTTATGCAACACTGGTTTCCAACATTAAGTCGGTGGATTTCACCCCAGGGCATGGGAAATTGAAAGGCACTGATCTATTTGTCTAGCTGTATATCACTGCCTGAGAAGACTGCAGCTACCTAAGTCCCTGATCAGCAATAGAACTCTATGGGTTTTTTAATGAACTAATTGATTTGCCCTTCAACTAGTGCATTTTAAATTGGCACTAGTCCTGGTTAACCAATAGTAATTCTAGGTCACCCCAGGAGAACTGCAGGAGCTGACAGAGCCTGGGATTATTTTATCATAATCAGATTTATGTAGTAAAAAAGGGTGTGGGAACCCCAAACAAACTTAACAATGACGATAAATTACCAGAGAGCATTGTGATTCTTTAAGTCAATGGAGTTTTGGCTGATATTTTTCAGGCCAAAAAAAAAAAAATATATATCTGCTTCAAACCTAAGTAAGAAAATCCTCCTGTAGCTAGTTTTGGCCTTATGTCATTCACATTAAATTAAAATTGGCATTCCAGTGTAGCAAGGATTTATGGGTTATACATAATACAACTTAATAGTTATGAAAAGATAGGTATGAAAAGATAGTGATGAAAAGCCCCATGGAATGACAATATACTGTTAAATGCTTATCAAGCCAAGCCTATGTGTATATACTTAGAAGAAAATTCCACGGAGTCCTTTCCAAGTCTGCCTATGTAGTGCCCAATGAAAACAACAAAGCATCGTACACAAAATACAGAGAAACATTACAACCATGGCCTAAAGATCCTCTGCCTTTTTCTTGCTTTTCAACATCTATTCTGATGAAGAGTTCTGAGAAATTCAAAGGCTTCTACAATGTGTTGTGTTATTTTGGTTGATCTTGATAAACGACAATACATGGCCTCTGTTTTTGGATTTTGCTGTAGACCAGGGGTGGCCAACGATAGCTCTCCAGATGTTTTTTTGCCTACAACTCCCATCAGCCCCAGCCAGCATGGCCAATGGCTGGGGCAGATGGGAGTTGTAGGCAAAAAACATCTGGAGAGCTATCGTTGGCCACCCCTGCTGTAGACCAACATGGTTATCCTTTTTTTTTTTTTTGTCTGCTTTGGAATAACAGAATTTAGTTGATGAAGGGAGGGACACTTCAACTAGAGGACGGAGGATATGTACCAGCTTTTATTTCATTTAAAACATTTCATGCTACCTTTCCACCCAATTTAGATCCCCTAAGGCAGCAAACAATCAAAAACATTAAAACCGGATTTTAAAATGCATACACAGGAAAGTCTTCACCCACTGCTGGAAGCAATAATAGATGGGGGGGATGAATCTCCCTGGGGAGAGAATTCCATGCTTTGGTGCTATTATTACTGGGAAAGCCCTAGCCTCAGATGATGGGTCATCCAAAGCAAGGTATGTGAAGATGACCTGAGTGGTTGGGTAGGTTCATATGGTAGTAGATGGTCCTTGAGGTGTGCTGATACCCTGCCATGTCAATACCAGCACCTTGAATTTCCTTCAAACTATCTCAGGGAAAAAATGGCACGTCAGACTTCTTCCTTCCAACTTTATAGATTTGGCTCTGTGGATACTACTTACACCAAATCTACATTCTGTTTAAATAAACAAATAAACAAAGGAAACCACTTTTCCAAAAGCAAATGATCAGCTGGCTCATCTTTTTTTTTTTGTGATTCAGTGAACTTCATATGTAGGATTGTTTTCATGGGATGGGAAGTTTCTATAAAAGAACCAGCACCTGCATGGTCCATACTGACCTTATCTAGTTGCAGAATATAAATAAACCAAGGTCTGAAAAATGCCGGTCACCTTTTATCATGGGCACTTGGCTCAGATGCCTCTGTACCATGCCTGACAGCAAGGGATACTACCATCTCATCACACTGCTATCTCACCAGTGATTGCAGTTGCATATGTGATACATTTTAAAATGGAAAGGAGATATTTTCTTCCCTTGTTTATAGAGCCCAGCTAAGTCTCTCCTTCTCCTCGCTCCTCTCCTTCAGGCCAGATTAATGAGAATCATCATGGTAGGTCAAACCTGAGACAAAGTGCATGATGGTTTCTTTTAAGTGCAGCAATTTGATTACAGTTATTGCCCTTTGCCTGCCTTCCACTTTCTCTGCCTTTGTAGAAGCTAACAATATTGCATCACTGAAGAGGGAGACTTTTGATCACAGAGCATTGTGTTATTTTGAATAGGTTGAATTTAAGTGGTTTAGCTGCCACAAAAGAATACACAATATCAACCTAGTTATCTCCAAACGCCGTCTGGGCAGAACACCTAGAGGACACTTGATTGGGGTAGCCACAATATGGATTATGCTGTCCCAAGTAAGAGGAAAGTAATTAACACCCAATAAGAACCTAGAGAGTACTATAATTACAAATTTACACCAGAAATTTCTGCTACAAGGGTAAACACCAGTTAATGTCTCCTGGAAAATGGTCATCAATAACTTTCTAAGGAAAGAGACAATCCGTGGGTCAGATGCTAATTAAGGCCAAAGCTTAAATGATCCAAACTCTCTCACTCCTCACATATGAAGTGAAAAATCAGCCAATCTAACAAGAAGCTAGAGTCAAATTTCCCTGTGGAAATCCAAACGCTGGTTTTTATGTCCAATTTCCTTTGTAATTTCAATGACCTCTTAGTACCAGCCTTCTCAGTTTATCATCAAATGGCAAACATTTTACTCGTGGAGTACCAGTATGTCCAATAATGGGAGAAAGGGTGCTCTTGGTGTTCATTCTCTGGTTTTATTTAGCCTTTGACTAAACTTAAGGGTGTGACCACATTTCATGACTTTAGTTCAGTTAGGAAATTTTTCATACTTAAGATGTAAGATCAGTTGTCCTTCCTAACCATCACAACAAGAATTCTGTAGAAATGGTGGCATTAAAAGTGGTGTTGTTTTGTATAATTTGCACACAAATGGAATGTAACATAAACATTGAAAGAAGGAATTTCCTGAAGAAAATAGACAAATCATCTTCCTGACCATGCATAAAAATTAAAAGAAATGGAAAAAACACATATTTGCACACCCCTGAAAAAACTCTGTCTCTGTGAATGCCATCAAAAATGATCATTTCTTTTACTGGGAAGCTCAAAATTTATCTGAGGTGACTTTTTTTTTGCCGTCAAATCACAGCCAACGTATGGTGACTGTGTAGGGTTTTCAAGGCAAGACATTTAGAAGTGCTTTGCCATTGCCTTTATCTGTGTTGCAAGCTTTGACTTTCTTGGTGGTCTTCCATGCCAATATTGACCAGGGCCCACCCTGCTTAGTTTTGGAGATTTTATGATATTGTGTTAGCCTGGGCCATCCAGATCATGGCATATATAAGTGTAGAGGGTTGCAATTATTTAGATGTAAAAGACACATCTAAGAACAGAACAACGCTTCACTAGTCATTCACAAAGTATTGAGAATGTGATCTCCTGCTGTAGTAACCAGATTGCAAACATCATTTGCCCACCAAGGTCGGAATAACGAGTCGGACACAATGTATTGGATTAAAATTGGGCCACTTTATTAACTTACAACATGAACAGCAAGGGAACCCCACCAGCGGCCTGGCCAGGGCTAGGGGTCACCGCGACCGCTCCCCTGCCATTAACGGGCGAGGACCCAGCCCCCCTTCCGGAGCTGAGCTGCTCAGCTCCCTCCAGGCAGGCCCAGCAGGGAGGCCCGCACCAGAGGGCCCAAACCCAGACGCACGTCTCGGCGGAAAGGCACCCTCTAGCCGAGCCTCCTGGACAGTCTGCATTCTCCAACCCGGGTCTCCAAACCCCAAGGCCGATCATGCCAGACCCCAAAATTTCCCCCAAAGTGGGGGTCGCTTCACAGTCCTCCCCTAGCCGCATAGTGTCCTAAACCCCTAAAACCTGCCACTAATAAGGCCAAGTCTCTACTTAGGGCTTAGCACCCACCGGGAGGCCCAAAGCCACCCGCAACCCTTGCTGCAAATCTCTCAGAAAAAGTACGTTACCCTTTTCCGAGAGATGCACCCCATCCCCTCTGTAGAGGTCAGGACATCTCGCTGAAATATCCGGATGGGGTAAATAGTGGCCCAAACCCTTTTCAAGTAATTTTCTAATTTCTTTATTGGCTTTATACCTAGCTCTTTCTAAAGCTGCAGGGTCCACAGCATGACGCCACACTTGGCGGGGCAGCATGGCTGACCAAACTATCGTGGTCTCCGGCCATCGCTCCCTGATGCGCTGGAAGTCATCCCGGGCTTGCCACACCAAGGCCTTACCCTTCAATAACCCCAGATCATTACCTCCCAGGTGAACCATTAATACCTGTGGAGGAGGACCCGCTCTACCCTTGAATAACAACGGCAGCAAGCCTGGCCACTGGAGGCCCCTGCGCCCCTGCCATTCGATAACCGCATGCTGGCTGAGTCCCAGCTGAGAGCCGACCGCAGTTCTCCGTGCTTGAAGAGCAGCCCAAAACACGTGGCTATGGCCGCAGATGAGAACTCGGCACCGGCTCCTCTGGCCAGGAACAGCAGCATCTAAAAAGAGAAAAACCATTAAACACAAACAGAACCAACTCATGCACACCATCCCATGTGCACAATGCCCGCAATGTGCTCAATGCCCGCAAAAGGGGCGTATGTATGCCTTATAGGCTGAAGAACGCCAACGCCCCAACCTCTGAATAGAGGTGGAAGGCAACCCCATAGCAGCCGCTGTCGAGGCCGCCCCAATTCTAAAGGAGTGGGTACCAAACCGCACCCCTGACAACCCTAACTCACCCAACGCCTTGGACATAACCGCCCAAAACTGGTGCTTAGTTAATGGCTTCCCATTCATGTGTATAAACAAAAATCCGTCCTTGGGCCCGCGCACTGCCAAATAAGCAGCCAACGCATTAACTGGACACAACTCGAGCTCTGAACAACTGCCCAGCTCGAGCACGGCACCCCGCTGCAGCTGATCCGTCTTCGAGCGACGGACAGTAATGACTGCCCTAGGCCCCAACAACCTCAGGTCCCTCAGCTGCAAAGCCCTACCAGAAACATCGTTTCTAGATTGAGCTACCAGCTCACTCACTCTAAGCGCCCCAAAAAAGGCTAACAAGGACGCGGCATGAAATAAACATGCCTCGAAAGGCGAGGCACACACCACGCCCCATACCCTCTTTAACCCCCGCAGAATCGACGGAGACACCGGATTCCGCATGTCAACCCTGGGTCCGGCCTCTCTGGCCCACCCCTCCAGCATCTTTCGAATACGAAAGTCTGCAGTATCCTCCTTATAACCCAGTGCCTTACTTGCAAAAGCCAATGCAGACAGGCACCCCCTAATAGATCGCACAGCCAACCCCTTACCTCGTAACGCCACACAGTAATGGAGCAATTCCTCCACCGGAAGGGGCCAAACCCTGCGATACCCTACCTCAGCCCGAAAGTCTTCAAACTGCCGCACGGCCCGCTCGTAAGACTTCCGAGTGCTAGGCGCAATGGCTAGACCTATCGCTCTGCAGGCTTCGGCTCTCCAATCTGCCATAGCTCCTGGGGCATTGGCACCGGCTCTCCGTCTGCCTCCGGGGCCAGCTGACGAAACCTCTCCATCTGTTTACGAGATAGAGCATCAGCCACCCCGTTGTTCACCCCAGGAACATGCCTGGCTAAAAACAATATATTCAGCCGCAAGCAGCGCAGAGTGAAGGCCCTCACCAACCTCATTACCCTCTGCGATTTGGATGAAAGGGAATTAATGACGTGGACTACCGCCATGTTATCACACCAAAAATGGACAGTGTGATTGGCCATATCCTTCCCCCACAGCCAAACCGCAACTAAGATGGGAAAGAACTCGAGGAACGTAAGATCTCGGTTCACTCCTACCTGCGTCCAGGAATCAGGCCACACCTCCGCGCACCAATGTCCGCGGAAATAAACTCCAAAACCTAAAGATCCTGCAGCATCAGACATGACCTGGAGCTCGGCCTCAAGCCTCAAGTCCTCCCTCCAAAAGGAGACTCCGTTAAATGACTCCAAAAATTCCTGCCAAACCCTCAGATCATCCCTCATGCTGCAGGTAACCCTAGTTCTATGCTGGGGCAAGCGCAACCCTGCCATAGCATCACACAGTCTCCTAAGAAAAGCCCTACCAGGAGCAACCACTTTGCAGGCAAAGTTGAGGTGCCCCACCAATTGCTGCAATTCCAGCAAAGTGACCTTCTTCCTAAGAAGAAATGCACTAATCCTAGCCCTCAGCTCCTCCACTTTCTGCAAAGGCACCCTAGACAATTGATTGATCGTGTCAATCTCAATCCCCAGGAAGGTCAACCTCTGAGTTGGTCCTTCCGTCTTCTCCGGCGCTAAGGGAACCCCAAGCTCGGCCGCTAGCTCCGCAAAGCCAGCCAGCAGCTGGCCACACTGCCCTGTCCCTACTGGCCCCACAAACAGCTAGTCGTCCAAATAATGCACGACGGCCTGCAACCCCACTTTCTCCCGCACAGCCCATTCCAAGAACGTGCTGAAACGCTCGAAAGCAGAACATGACACAGAGCAGCCCATCGGCAATGCCCTATACATGTAAAATTGGCTCTCGAATGAAAACCCTAAGAGATCAAAATCATCGGGGTGGACGGGCAAAAGGCGAAACGCCGACTTAATATCGCACTTCGCCAACTCAGCCCCCACCCCGCAGCGCCTCACCACAGCGATGGCCTGGTCGAAGCTGGTATACCTGACAGAGCATAACTGCTCTGGGATCATTCACTGACTGGCCCCTAGGAAAAGACAAATGGTGAATCAAACGAAATTCACCAGGCGCCTTTTTGGGCACCACACCTAAAGGCGAAACCCTCAAGGTAGTCACTGGAGGCTGTAAAAAGGGACCAAGGATCCTTCCCTCAGCCAACTCCTTAGCAATCTTGTCTCTAACAACCTGTTCCAAACCTTGAACAGACTTAAGATTCTTAGACATGAACGGAACTCTAGGCCCCTGAAAAGGGATCCTAAACCCAAACTGGAAACCTTTCAACAGATACAAAGCGTCCGCCCTCCTAGGATACCTAGCCAGCCAACGCTCAAGCTGACCCACCCTTATCGGGCTGGGCCCCTTTCTTGGCTGGAAAAGCTCCTCCTCCCCCGCCAGGCTTCTTTGGATTCCTGCGCCCCCGGGCTTTTGGGCAGCTGTCAAAGGCATGGGATCCACCACACAAGGGGCAGGCGTGTTTAAACTGGCACGCCTTTCTATTACACACCCCCAGGGATCCAAAGTCCCAGCAGAGCAAGCGGGGTTGAACCGCCTGCCCCGCTGTACCGCGGGGGGAGCTTGACGAAGTAGATGAAGATGCCCTACTCACTAAATGACCACTATCTGATCGGTCACCCAGGTTAGGCCTCGCCGGAGACATAACCTGCAGCCACAGCTGCTGGTGAATCCGATCCCACTGGAGGGCCGGATATAGGGCGGCCCTCATTCTGAATTCCTGGTCGTACTGTAACCAGGCTGATCCACTAAATTATGTCCAGATATTGGAACAATGATGCAGCCCGCCACGGCTGCGCCCGGGCAATTACCCCGGCGTAAATGCAGAACCCAGGCAACCAATTAGCCCATGTTCTGTCAACCTTTCGCTTCCGCAGCTTTTCTTTCTCCTTTTCATCTAACTCTTCTTTATCTTTCTTCTCCATTTCGCGGTACAGAAGGGAAAATATATCCACATACTCTCCCTTCAAAATTTTCTCCCTTGTGGAGGGCAGCAAATGGTCCCCGAGAGGCAGAGCAACCTCGCCAAAAGGCAAGGCTGTAAAAGGCACCATCCCGTACTGCGATGGTGTTCCCAACATGGGACCCGACAGGCCCATCTGCCCTGAACCCGGATGCATACAAGGTATGCCCTGGCCCCCTGGCCAAGCCCAGTTCTGTACCAGCCCAGACCCAGAAGGAGTAGGCACACCTAAGCCTGACCCTGCAGTGCCCAGCCCGGCTGCTGAAGCAGGTCCCCATGCCCCCCATGGCCAAACCTGCCCAGGCCCCAGTTGCGAACCATCGCCGGACCTACCTCCAAATCCAGCTGGCACCACCGGCAAACCGATGCCCGACGTCCGCGCCTCCTCCACCGCGCCTGCATCGGGGCCACCGGAACTGGCATCCCTGCCCTGCACGAGTCCACCAGACCTGCCCTCAAGAATGGACAATCTGGTGAGAATGTTGGCCTGCCTTGCTTTCTTAGAATGCCTAACATCGCCCCCCACACTTAAAGAAGGAACACCCGCCGCCTGCTCCAAAGCCTGCAGCCTTCCCAAGATATTAAAATCCACCGCCCCCTCACCCTCCTCATCCGAAGATGATGACGGAGGCGGTGGCCTCCTAGCGAGAGCTTTAGCTGGTCTGGGTGCAGGCTTCTTGCCCTTAGGCTTGCCGGAGCCTTTTCCCCCAGACATCTTGCCCACCTTCTTTAAAAATTGGGACCTAAAATGGCCGCCTTTTCCAAGAACCTGAAATGGCCGCCTAGTCTGCCCGGCAACAGCCCCCAGTTACCAGCACCTCAAAATGGCCGCCCAACTGCCTTTCTTCCCCTCACTCAAGCTACTCCCAAATGGCCGCCCAAACTGCCTGACAACAACCAAAGGCAAAGCAACCCAACGCTGCTCCACCGTAACCTAAGGGTTGCTCCGCTATAGCCAAGGTGCTCTACAGCCACCCAGGGAGATACAGGGGTTGCAGCAAAAGGCCGCCTCGCTGGAAGACCAAAACCACCTTAAGCCCCTCACCTGGCCCACGCTTCCCCCAGGATCAACTCAAGGCCTATTTATTTATTTATTTATTTATTTTATTTCTATATTTTGAGTACCCAAGCTGTAATACTGCAGCTTCGACCCCCTGGGCAACCAAGCTCCTATAGAAAATAGAAGCCTTCCAAAGCCCTAACAGGGGACCCAATCTCACCAGGGGAGGGAAACCACCCCAATCCCCAAGGCTAGGCTACCACCCCAGCAAGACCAGGCTAATCTGGCCAGCTACGCTAGCCCACAGCCCCAGAAGCAACTCAGCCTGATAAGGTCGCCGCCGCCGCGCTTCCCGATGAGCGCCTGCCAAACGCCGAAAACACTCCCGAAAAGGCTCCCGATGAGCCCCGCGCCCCGAAATGGCTCCCGATGAGCCCCGCGCCTCCCCGAACACCTCCAGGAAGGCCGCAGATGCACGCCGACGACGAGAGCCCTCCGATCGCCGAGGGACTGAAGACGGGACTGAAGAAGGGACGGGGAGCCAGCCGTTGACGCGGCTAAACCCCGCCCCCAGCAAAGCGCGCCTAAACGCGGCGCAGTCCCACTCTCCCGCCCTGGAGGGCAAACAGGTCCGAGCAGCCTAGCAGCTACGCTGCAGGCTGCAAGACCACGATTGGCTGTATCACTGACCAACACTAGATCTCCAATATTATTGTGAGACAAATTGTAACTGATGGTTTGAGCTTGTGGCAAACAGGTTTGTGATATAAGTCAGGAGGAACCTGAGTGCTTGCTTACTTGTAAGGATTGTGTGTCATTATTGAAACATATTAAATTATTTTTCAAACACACACAAATGTAAGCCAACCCCTGAACTTTTTATAGGCTCAGGGATGGAACCAGGACAAATTTTCCATCAGTGGAACAGAGACCTTCTGCTTTTCCTCTCTCAGTGTTGTCCCCTGATTTCCACAAAAAATGCTGTTCTTGGGAGATAGGGAACTCTGGGGGCGGTAACATGAGGAATCCATGCAGCAGGGTATAATGCAATCAAGTCCATCATCCAAAGAATCATTTCCTCCAGGGAACTGGTATCTACGGCCTGAAGATTACTTGTAATTCTGGGAGATCTCCAGGCCCTGTCCGGTTAAAGTTCGGGTGTTGGAACACCAGTCAAGAGTGTGCAATAAAATTCAAGAAGTGCCTCTCATCCCACATTATTTAGAGACCAAACATTCTATTGAGAACATGAGGTATATAATTATATGTAGACATCTGAAATATCCAGGAGTAGGCATGGATGTACGGAGGGCTCTTTTACATGAAGAGTCATTCTGGATACATAGATTTAATACATTAGCCCCCAGGCATTTTAACAGTATAGGCTTTTCCTGTTTTCTATAACTGATCCTCAGTTATGTTTTAGGTGTAGTAAAATTAATTCTGAATGGTTTCAAATGGTTTCTACATTGTATCACTTTGTACTGCTGGTTTTGTCTCTTTAACTACTACAACAGGTGCATAAAATTAATGAGGTATCTTGTTACTTAATGTTCCTGTATGGAGTCTGATACTGAGAGTTTTCCTCCACAGAAGATTATCTGTGCTTGATATGACTGTTGAATATATATAAATGGTGAGTGTTTGATACACTACTTATATTGTAAAAAAAATATTGAGTATTATTAGAACATTAAGTGTTAATATATTATATATGTAGGTTTGGAACTTGTAGAATTTTGGACATCTACTAGGGATGCGCATTAAGTTCGACCAAACCAAATAAATCCCCGAATACCCCCTGATTCAGAAGTATTTGGCGCCAAATACTTCCGAATCCAATTCCCTGCCATTATACGGGAGCCATACAGGGCTCCCCCAAATACCTCCGAATCAGTATTCAGAAGTATTTGGAAGTCAATGAAAAAGACAGGAAAGGAGCTTTTGCAGCATCAGGGAAGCTGCTTGCCTCCTTTCCCGCCTTTGGAAGCCTTTTCCTGCCTCTCCCATAGCCTCCCAGGATCAGGGATGGGGAGAGGAGTCCCAGCAGCCAATCCAAAGCATGCATTTGCAAAATGCATTGCAAATGCATGCTTTGCAGAGCTGTTGTATTGCTGATGGCTGGGCTAATCCCAGCCATCAGCAACATTGTTGTTCTTTTGTTTACTTGGGTATCCAAGAAAACACTGTTCTCTGGTCAATCACAGAGCAGTGGTATTTTTTGAAACTGCTCTGTGTAGGGCCAGAGAACCTTTTTAAGGAGTCTGCCTGGCTGGATTCCATTGCTGCTGCTGGACTGCTGTGACTGAGAGAGAGAGACTGTGCTGCGCTGACCCTTGGCTTCAGCTGCTGCTGCTCTGTCTCAGCCTTGCCTGGCCTGCCTGGAGAAGACATCTAAAGGTAAGACTTGGGGTTCTTGTTTTGATTTTAGTTAGGATAACAGTAAAAGGACTTTTAAAAACTCAGAGTCCCTTTACTTATCCAGATTTGGGTGGGTGGTTTATTTGGGGTTAGTGTGCATTCTGTGGAAGGGAAGCTGGCATCCGGGTTAGAGACCCAGAATCAGCATGCTTGGTGTGCTTGGCCAGCTCTCCCCGTGTTGTTTGGGGCAGGGCTGGAGAGCTGGCATCTGGGTTTGCTGCAGCCAGGTCTGCAGAGCAGATCATGAGCAGATTGTGTTTTGTGGGTTTATAGAGTAGATAGATGGATTGAGTGCATTGGGGTCCTATAGAGATCCTCTGATTTGAAGTTAGGTTTGGCTTTGGGAGCCCCAGGAATTGGACCTCCTGGTCCAATTTTCTTTGGCCTTGTGGGTTTTGTGTGGGATAGTGCCCTGAAGCTGCACAGCAGTTTGGGGGGCTCTCCCCAAAACTCCCTGCACCCCAGAGCCACTTTTCCCACGATAATTACAGTGGGAGAAGTGGCTAATTGATTTTTTCTCACAATTGGGAACAGTGTTCCTTTTGCGGTGCTCACAAATAGATGCAGTCTTTTTGAGCCATGTGAGGAAGTCCCCTGAAACTGCCCTGCAGTTTTGGGGGCTCTCCCTCAAACCTCCTTCAGGCCAGAGCCACTTTTCTCACAGTAATTATAGTGGAGGAAGTGGCTAATTGGGCTTTCCCCGGCATTTTGGGAAGTCTACAGACAGGGACCCCCTGGCCCAATCATTTTGGGACTTTGGGATTTTGTAGGGAAGAGTTCCTTGCAGGTTCCCTGCAACTTTGGGGTCTCTCCCTCAACCCCCCTGTCCCCCAGCAGCCTTTGAGTGTACCCGATGTTGCCATTGAGTTCTGTGGCCCATAGGGTATAATGGTGACATAGGGGTACCCTCTTTAGGTTCCCCTGGAATGGGACTCCCTGGCCCAATCTTTTTGGAACTTGGGGGTTTTGTAGAGGACAGTCCCCTGCAGGTTCCCTGCAAATTTGGGGGCTCTCCCTCAAACCCCTTCTCCTCCAGGCAGCTTCCGATATACCCTATGTTGCCATTGAGTTCAATGGCCCATAGGGTATAATGGGGCCCTATATTTGGAAACAGCTGTATAACTCCAGTATCTTTGGCTATTTCCAAATACTTGGAAATATACAGTATTCCGAATATTTTGCCCCCGTATATTTCCGAATCCAAATATTTCCGAATTTATTTTTTTTTGCACATCCCTACTATCTACCCCTCCAAGAGGAAGGTAACTGAAATTAGCTAACCAGCTACCGAGCTACATTGGAGGTGGTTTTGGGATGTCCGGCACAAGATTCTGGATTTGGCACCATTTATTAAAAACTCAAGAGACAGTGCACAAGCACTTTATTGAACCGGATTAGTATTGTATATCATAATTGATTGTATTTATAATCACTTGGACTTAACTTTGAATGGACTGATGTGAATAATATTTAATATTTAACAATTATTGAAATAGAATAAGTATTGTTCTTTAGTAATTTGATCATCGCCTCTAATTGTGTGTTTTGACATTGTGTATTTGGACACTGGCAACTTCAGCAAGAACAGAGATGGCTGCTACCAGAGGCTTCTCTATAGAAGTATGTAGTTAAGTATCAGCACATGGATGATTCAAGCAGGGCTGAACTGACCTAAAGGCCACTGGGAAAAGTTAAGGAAGGGGCTGATAGCTTAGGAAGATATCCCCCCCAGACCACCCTGCCCAAGTGACAGGCAGCCCTTGCCCTGTGTGGGGATGGCAGCTGTCATAGCCACTGTTACAAGTTGGTGTATGGGATGGCAGACAAGGCACCTAGCCCAGCCCTGTGCTAGATGGGAAATGAGGAGAGTGGCCTAGCCTAGCCCCATGACAGACAGGTAATGAGATGCACAGCCCAGCCTTTCTTCGTGTAGAGAAGAAGATGCCCAACTAAGCTGTGTGGTGCTGGTGGACTGGCTCTTTCTCCCTGAGGCTGCAGGTTAGCATGGGGGGGGGGAATCATCTTCCTGGGCTGTTTTTTAATCCTGGTCTGTCCCTGGATTGAATTCCAATTCCAAAGCTATGGATGATTTCATTTAAAGGCCTGCCATTATGGTAAAAACAGCGGTGACAAGTAAGGTTTACTATTTGCTATGGAACCTCAGTCTAGAATTAGATGGCTCCAGGTTTTAGGGCAAACCTAAAGATCTGCAGTGGAAAGAGAAGCCACATTGTACTGCAGGACTCCACTTCTGGTTTTCTGGATCCCAGAGGTCCACCTGGGAGGGCTGGGTCTAAGGAAGCCAATGGTGCAGGGCTTCAGGTGTCTATGTACCAATGCCCAAAGCTTGGGCAATAAGAAGGAAGAGCTTAAGCTTCTAATGCAGATAGATGGATATGATTTAGTAGGCATTACAGAGGGTGGGATGGTTCCCATGACTGGAATGTAGTAGTGGACAGAAATGAATTGTTCAAGAAAAACCAAAAAGGTCAAAGAGAAGGCAGAGTGGTGCTGTATGTGAGGAGAGGGTTTGTTTGTCAGGAAATACTGGAGGAGGAGGGCTACAGCCCAGTGGAAGGTGTCTGGGTGAAGATAAAAGAAGGAAGGACAAACAGTGTTGTGGTTGGAGTCTGCTACAGACCTCTTGACCAGAAAGAGGAGGTGAATACTGCCCTCCTTGAACAGCTTGACAGGGTAGTCACTCTAGGAGGAGAGAATGTACCAACAGCGGCTCTTGATTATTGTTCTATTGCTGGCCGTTGTTTGTTTGTTAAATTGTTGTTTGCCATTAAAGGTTACTTTGACTTGACAGGATATCCAGACAACATGACTTGCTAGTTATGGGTGACTTCAACTTCCCTGATGTGTGCTGCAAAGCATCCACAGTCACATATGTTCCACCTGTCTGATCAACAACTTCCTTCATCAAATGGAGGAAGCTACGAGGGGCTTGGCCATACTCAATTTAATATTGACCAAAGATGTGAGCGAGAGATCCCTAATTTCACTTATATGGATATCGTGATCACCCGTTTGGTTGCCAAGGTGCCTCACATCTGCACACACATCTGCTCCGAAACATGGGTTTTACCTGCCTTTTCTAAGGGACATATGTGGATACTAACAGCCTCAGCTTTACAGTAGCACACTCTATCTCTGGAAGGGTGCTAGCCAGAAGTACAGATGGGCTCCATGCTGCTCTGTGCGTGCACAATCTTGGCCGTTGCAGTGGAAGAAGTCGCAACACTATGAGCTGTTCAGTCAAGTGGTTTCCAGCCTTGTCCATGAAAGATGTGTTGTTAGGCTAACATCATCAACGACCTTTTTCCTGCACTGCCAGGCTCCGTGACAGAGAAGCGAGAGGCTCACGTATCCAACAGCTGTTGCAAACATTTGCATAAGGCAATCACGCTTATCTTAGGCATGGATCCTGCCGGACTGCCCAAGCTTTTGTCAAATGGAACTCTAGACAAAGGATGGTGCCAGCCAGAGAAGTAAGAAGAGGAAGACCAGCTTTACCCAGAGCCAGGGTTATTGTGTAGATCGTGTGTCACCTTAGATATCAAATTTGGTTCTCTGTTGTCACTTTTAGATAAGTTTGTATGACTTGTTTTAATCCCCTCAACCCACACCTCCACCCATGCCTTGCCCAAACTGTCACTCTGGAGCCTCCCCTTTTCCTGAGGTAACACACCACGTTATGCCACATCATGTTCCATCTGACCCCGTGTCATAATCTTCTGCCCTCCTACCCTCTAAGGGCTCAAGGTAGACCTTATAACTTCTGACCCTACATCCCACAAGTGTGCATCTGACAGTACCCCTGCTTTTCTGTTTAGATACACCCCCGATACCTGATCAGGTGAGGGTCCATCCCCCATCTCCCTTTTTCGTCGCCATTGGAGTCTTCCTTGAAGACTATGATAGGTAATTATTACCCTGTTTGTCCATCCCTGTGTTTACCCCTGTGCATTTGCATGCTGTTTTCTTAGGCCTGTATGTACGTTGTATGATTTTGTACCCTTGTATGCTTGCCTTTATTCCATAATAAAACCCCTTATTATTAGACAAATATCTCCTAGTTATTGGGTGACTTCCAAAGGAGACACTTTCTGTATACACAGATTCTGATCTCACTAAAGCCTAACTGCCCACCCTATAATTCCCCAAGCCTACTTTTTGGGCAATTCAGGTAACAAAGAGGCAAGAAATGGTAGATGGGGTGAAGCTGGTGGAGACCTTAGGGGAATTGACCATGTCCTGCTAGAATTTCTTTTGCTGTGGGGACCAAGGAAGTTCATATGTGTATGTTAGATTTCAGTAGGCCACATGTGTATGTTAGATTTCAGTAGGGCAGACTTTAATAAACTCAGAGGCATGATGAGAATCATTCCATGGGCAAGACTATTGGAAGGGAAAGGAACAAGTGAGGGATGGGCTCTCCTAAAATAAAAACTGAAGAAGAGGAGAAGGAGGAAACTGGGTTTTTATCCTGTCTTCCTTGGAATCTCAGAGCAGTTTACAAATTCCTTTGCCTTCCCCTCCCCACAACAGACATCCTGTGAGGTAGATGGGACTGAGAGAGCTCCTGAGAGAACTGCTCTTGAGAGAACAGCTCCGAGAGAACTTGTGACTGACTCAAGGTCACGTCAACAGGTGCATGTGGAGGAGTGGTGAATCAAACCCAATTCTCCCAGATTACAGTCTGCGCTCCTAACCACTACACCAAACTGGTTCTCAGGGGGTTGGACTAAATGGCCTGTATGGCTGCTTCAAACTCTGTGATTCTATAATTCTATGAAACAGCTTACAGAATTTCAGGTTTTTAGTAGCATCGTTTCTTTTCCTTTGTAATTCCGAGGGTTTTGTTTTTTATATGCAATTCCATTTTACATTGTTATGTGAATGTCTGATATTTACAGATTGCAGCCATTCACACAATGAATGTTGATCCTATCTCCACTTTTCTGCATTCACAATAGCATACACATTATTACATTAAACCTTTGAGAATTAAATCACACCTAAAATGGAAATGCATCCCCCCCTTCTTCTTTTCTAATATGCCAGTTATCTAATTACTGAAAACCATCTCTGTTGGCAGGACAAGCATGCCCTCCGTTCGTCAAAGAATCTGTGAAGAAACCCTGCCACCTAGTGGATTTATTTTCTACATAATATGAACATATGAAGCTGCCTTATACTGAATCAGACCTTTGGTCCATCAAAGTCAGTATTGTCTTCTCAGACTGGCAGCGGCTCTCCGGGGTCTCAAGCTGAGGTTTTTCACACCTAATTGCCTGGACCCTTTTTTGGAGAAGCCGGGGATTGAACCTGGGACCTTCTGCTTACCAAGCAGATGCTCTACCACTGAGCCACCGTCCCTAGTAATCAAAGAAGAGCAGCTCTCAGATTTTGCTGCAGCATACTTTTCGTTCATAGTTTCTAAACATGACAAGGATAGTGAATAGCAAAATTCACATGTGTGGAAGTGGAGATGTGAAGACTGCTCCATCAGCTTGCAGCTTTGTCCTTGTATACTAGCAGGGTCATAGCCTGCCCCTCTAGTTCAAAAGAGAACTATCTGGACCACCAGTTCAGCTTTGCCCTGCCTGTGCTTTTTTTTTTTTTTAAACAAAAACAAAAGTCTTGAAAAAGAAGAGTTGGTTTTTATACCCAGCTTTTCTCTACCCTAAAGAGTCTCAAAGGGGCTTACAGTCTCCATCTCTTCCTCTTCCTACAACAGTCACCTTGTGAGGTAGGTGGGGCGGAGATAGGGTTGCCAAGTCCAATTCAAGAAATATCTGGGGACTTTGGGGGTGGAGCCAGGAGACTTTGGAGGTGGAGCCAGGAGACATTAGGGGTGGAGCCAAGATCAAGGCTGTGACAAGCATAATTGAACTCCAAAGGGAGTTTTGGCCATCACATTTAAAGGGACGGCCCACCTTTTCAATTCCTTCCTTCCATAGGAAATAATGAAGGATAGGGGCACCTACTTTTGGGGCTCATAGAATTGGACACCCTGGTCCAATCTTTTTGGAGCTTGGGGGGTATTTTGGGGAGAGGCACTAGATGCTATACTGAAAATTTGGTGCCTCTACCCCAAAAAACAGCCCCCCCAGAGCCCCAGATACCCACAGATCAGTTCTCCATGATTTTCTATGGGAATAAATCTCCATAGGGAATAATGGGGTTCCCAGTAGACATTTCCCTCCCCTCCCCCCCGCTTTCTGACGACCTTGAAGCGGGGGGAGGGTCTCCAAACCGGGGGATCCCCTGCCCTCGCCTGGGGATTGGCAACCCTAGGCGGAGAGAGTTCTGAGAGAACTGTGGTCGGTCCAAGGTCGCCCAGCAGGGTTCATGTGGAGGAGTGGGAATCAAATCCAGTTCTCCAGGTTAGAACTGTTGCTCTTAGCCACTATGCCTCAAGAGAAGTGATGAGTGAACCCTTGACCCATTTCCACTGGTCGAGTCCAATCTGAACAGCCTCACCAAGCCCTGCGCTAAAAAGCTGCCTGAAGTGAAAGTGGTAGTTTCCAAAATGAAAAGGAAACACCATCCTTTCTACATATCTCTTCAACGTAACTCTAGTTCAGCAAATTGGTTGTGTGAATTGTTCCATGCAGCTGGGATCATTTTTTATAGTTAAGTAAAAATACACATTGCCCTGTGGCTACCATCTCTTTTTATCAAAAGCATTAGGTTGTTCTAAGCTTGTAGCAAGCCCAAAACATCCTCATGTCAGTGAGCATCAACACCATAAATGCGAAGATCCCACAAAACAAAAGTACTTGGGCCTGCTCATAATAATTTGGTGGATGAACTTCTCATATGATTTATACCATTATTTGGGCCACATAATGTAGAGTTATGGGTAAATTTAAAAACACCATTGACAACACACTCCTAATAGTTTGAAATTCCAAGAGAAATTTCTCTGTTCATCTAAAGTGCTCAACTATCCCAAATGCTTGCAAGTCCCATAGACCAACATACAAGTCCCTTAGGCCAACGCAAATTAACTTACAAGAGTCTGGATATTCATTCTGCCACAAGACCAAGGCAAGAACTCAAAGGAAAATAAGTTAATAATACGTATGAGAGCTGTAATTTACTTGTTCAAGTATATTTATAACAGACATACATGCAGCATACTATTAAAGAATTAAGCATTTAGTATTAAATGCTTAGAACACATTCCAGAGAACTATGCATCCATGTTACACATGGGAAGCACCAGAGTCTCTAGTTCAAAAGATAATCAGTGAATATATAACATAGAAGACAAAGGAAGGGGGGGCCCCCCTAAAAATTCATGCAGACTAGATCTCCCAAGAAAGTGAGCCATGCCACAGCACAATCATTTAATTGGTAGCTGAGTATACAAAAGCCAGGAAAAACAGTGATCTACTCAAGTAAGTCAGCCAAACTACAGAACAAGTGAACCCACAGCACAGAGAACTCAAAACTTGTGCACCTGTACTCACACAGCCTGTCTCCCTTCTCCTTGATCATCTGACTGCCCCTTCTGTTCTGAAACTTGGCATGTGGTATCGACAAGGTGGGGAGCAGGCTTTGTAATGGGTCAGACCTATGAATCTGTATCCATTGGAGCAATTACCCCCCCTTCCCCAAAGTCCAGTGTGAAGCATTGTGGTTGAGCAGCAGCGCGGTTGTCTGGATCAGGGATCCACAAGCTGTTGCTGGGCTTGGTAGTCAACCATGTTATTTAGGTGCTTTTAAACCTGGTTTTCTCCACCCTCTTCATACACAGAGTAGCTTACAAGGTAAAAGAAAAGAACAATGTACAACAATAACAGCAAAAGACTACCATTACCTAACAACAAAGGTACCTGCCAGCAACAGAATAATCAACAGGGTGCAGACGGAAGCAGAACAGGTGATAACAGTTTTGTCCTCGATGGAGACAGTCTCTCTGCAGGCAGGCAGTCAGCTATCCCACAACAGTATTTCCTGTAACAGTAAGATAATTCCTAGATGAATTGTACTTTGCATTAACTAAATCAGTTATTTAAACTGAAATTTGCTATCTTCAGGTCATGCTATCTTTAGTCCTATTGAAATTAATAAGGATCGGAAATTATTGCACTTTTAAACTCTGCTTAAATTGTTTTGCCTTTTCATTTTTTAAATTTGTTGACAACTATATGAAGTTCAGAAATAGCTGGTGAACAGATTTATTTCACAATTGGGGAAGAAGTTTGGGTCAATTTATGGTTTTGTTACAGGTGGGGTTTTGTCTGTATGGCAAGTGCCATATAGTAGTTGTGTTAGTTTTAAATACAATATATTTCCTGCTGAAAGAGATGGTGCAATGTTAAGTTTAAATCTACTTCCCAAAAAATTTATTTCAAAAGTGAAAAGGGCTGACAAATTTTCCAAGAAAGAGGAATTTTCTGAAATGTGCTACCAGTCAGAGTAGATAGTGCTGGGCTTAGGGTTGCTATTGCCACCTTCAGTGGTGGTACCAGAGGAGGCTAAAGGTTTGGGAAGAGGAGGAAACAAAGCAGGGCTGGGATGCCACATAATCCACCCTCTGAATCTGCCGTTTCCTCCATGGGAACCAGTTTCTCTAGTATGGAGATCAGTCATATTTCCTGGAAAACTCCAAGCCCAACCCTGAGGTTTACACCCTGGATGGACTAGATCAGGGGTCCCTAATGTGGTGCCCACTGACACATTTCTTGGTGTTCATCAAGTGTTTTTAGAAAGTGGGCAGAGTCAGGTGAGGCTTTTGCCTGACAGGGCTTCTAAAATAGGCTGTGGAGATTTTTTAACAAGTTTGCTTCAGCGACAGCTGTCACCACAGCACAAGGATCTTCACTGCATTACTGTGTGTGCTCATTATCGAGAAGGCATCCTGTTAAACAGAACTTTTCCTGAAATGCTGAAGAATTATTATTAGAGTTATGTATAATTTTAGTCCCTGATGTTGTATGGTTGGTTCTGCCTTCTGTGGCAGCCATTTTGTGGTTGCACCCCCCACTCTGTGTCAGAATTACAAAAGTGTCCACAGGCTTGCAAAGGCTGGAGACCCCCGGGGCTAGATACAGTTTGACTGAAATGCAGCTGCATATGTTCAAGGCTCTAATCTTATGCCTAGTGATATGGGATTTAGCCTCCTTAATGCATATGATCAGACTGAACATTGCTGAAACTTACTGACTACCAAATTCAGAAAAGTTTTTTAGCAGGATTTGGTAGCAAATCTGATTACAGTAAAAAAAAAAATAGCTTTGTTCTTGCTAAGTAGAATGAAAGCAGGGACAAATGCAGGGCTTTTAAAAGGGCTAATGCTAGGTATTCTATTACAAAATCAGCAATGTTAAACATAGCAGTTTTTGAGGCACAGAAAAGCCGCTGCTGAAAATGAAAGTAAACAGTTGAGCATAAACTGGGCTTTTTTGAGCAGGAATGCAGTTCCGGGTGGCTTGATACCGGGGTGTGTGGCCTAATATGCAAATGAGGTCCTTCTGAGCTCTTCCTACAAAAAGCCCTATGTGAAACAATGGTGGTCAAGGGTGTGCCCTAATATGCAAATGAGTTCCTGCTGGACTTTTTCTGCAAAGAAAGCCCTGGGCATAAAACAAGTTCTGCAAGAGCCTTATAAACATAATATAGTCCTTTCCTTTAGAAGCTATTAAGCTGTAAGAAACCCTCTTATTCCCTTATGTGGGTAAACATTTAAGAAATATTTGATATATTACTATTATAACTAAAATGTTGATATTCTTGTTTTCCCCTGCAGAATGGGTCCTGGTTTAGAAAGGTATCGAGGAGGGTGATTTCTGGAGAAGCTTTGTGAGGGATGCTTGGCAACCGAATGGAAAGGATTGGTTAATTCTAGGGGAGGAGGGGAGAGAGCTGAAGCATTCTCTGAGGAGGTGATGGACTTCTACTGAAGAAGGCAGTTGTTTCAGAGGGTAAGACAACCTGTGCAGTGGTTGAGATACTGTTTGAAAGACTGGCAGCCAATCTGTTTATGAGACTTTTCTTGCCACTACTGATGCCAACTGTGTTGGAGAAAATGTCCTGTCCCTTAAATAGAGGTGATGAAACTGGTGGTGAAGTAAATCACTGACATTAGTTAAAGCTGCACATGACACTCAAAAAACTTTCACACAGGTTGAGGACTTGCTGACTATGGCAAGTCACCCAATTCCTTCCAAAATAGCTGCATTCTCTATTAGTATTACTTTCATTTTGGCTGAACTCAATTTCAACTTATTCTTCCTCATCCGCTTCAGGGCACTGGGTTCAAGACTCCCAGTTGCTTAGTTAGAGTCATAGAATAATTTATGACATCAGCATGTAAAGCGATCTCACTTGGTGGTTTCTTATAGATGATAAATAACACTGATGGAAATACTGATGTCTGAAGTATCCCGTATGCCCGTTCTCAGGGAAATGACTCAGCATCCCCAGTGGTAATTCCTTGGCAGATGCCAGTTCAAAAAAAACCCCTGAAACCAAAGGAGATTACAATCAAACAGCCCAAGGGATCCAACCCATCAAATCCTGCTCAGAGATTCAACAAAATCAATGTGGAAGTATTATCATTGTGTATTTCTACTCATGAACTATATCACTATTTTTGCAGTCACAATATGATTATGGCACAATTTTTGAGGAAAACTACCTATAGAAAAAGATTAAGTTCCTGAATCGCCACTGGATACCAAACCCAAGAATATGATCTATGTACTCACAAGCTACCTGACACTCATCTCAACGCCAGGATCAATCAACCTTCAATTTTGGCCAAAACATTACGCACAAAAGTGAGCAGTAGCAAGTGCTGCTCAAGTGTTCAAATAAGACATGGATTATACAGTATATGCACAAATGTGTTGCAGTGAGAATAATGTCCCTTACTTTGAAAGTGACTAATTTGCTATACCAGCTGGGTAGCACAGAGTGAATAATAATAACAATCACTTTATTACTTGGGTAGAAAGTGAAAAGTACCCTTCCTTCCTACAGTTATGAGCAAAAGTGCGAACAGCAGACAATGCAGCACTGACAGCCTCATTAAAACAATGGCTCAGATATGTCCATTTCACAGGCATGATCAAAGTAATGTTTTCTACTCATTCCCTCATACCCTCATATTAGTTCTTCACAGAATCAAAACAATGGAGAATGCTAACTACATTAAACATAACAGTAAGAGCAATATAGACCGCCTCCATCTCCATAATTTGTCATCTCTCTAGCAAACCCCACAATGTCAAACTGATAACATAAAAATAACTCCTGCTTACCAAGATGAATTAATCCACATTAGTTATTACTGGTTAGGGGTGGCCCATACACTATGTGGCTCTAGGTGATTGGTAAGAGTGCCAGTGATGGAGCAGCACCAACCACCCTGTCACACATATCCCAGCTGCCTGCCCATGGCATCAGAATCTACCCAGTAGGTAGCCTTCATGCCAGTGGGCTGCCAGTGGGGAGCCTCCTTCCCTCAGCTGAGGGGAGAGGGTGGAGCAGACCCGGTTTTCTTGCTCTTCTCTTACCTGAGGGTGGGGGGAGAAGAGGACTGGCAGCGGCTTCTTGTTGCAGTGGTGATGGAGGGGGTGAGAACATGGCATCATCTAAGCTGCAGTAGTCAAGGACAGGGGGAAGAAGCTGTCCAGCTGCTGAGGGGTCAAGGAGGGAGCTTGCCATCTTACCACCTCCCTGTGGCTTGGTGAGAAGGATGGGAAGACACCACACCCCACTTTGCTCAGCCACCAGGGGACAAGGAGGGTAGGTGCAATTTTCCCACCTCCCCAGCCCTGTTAAAGAGTGATATCCTTCTATGTTGTTAGCATTAGGGATGCTGCAAATTTCATATTAAACATGCTTGACAGTCAGACTTCCCTTGTTCAGCTGTGATTATGAGACCTGAGCTGATCACAAGGTCTGTTTGATTTGGCACTGAATGACTGGAATGGCTGCTGAATAGGTTTGCATAATATTTTTTTAACTATGTACATGTGCAAAAACACTGCCAATCCCAACGGATCAGTAACTATTAAGATTATCATGGCACACATACACAAACACTGAATGGTAAGATGCTTCTTAAGCATAGCAGTTGCTTATAAGTAATTTATATGTATTGTGCGACTCAGTCAACTATTTAAACAATTGCCTACTGAGTGGAAGAAGAAGAAGACGACATTGGATTTATATTCCGACCTCCACTCAAGAGTCTCAGAGCGGCTCACAATCTCCTTTATCTCCCTCCCCCACAACAAACACCCCGTGAGGTGGGTGGGGCTGGAGAGGGCTCTCACAGCAGCAGCTGCCCTTTCAGGGACAACCTCTGCCAGAGCTATGGCTGACCCAAGGCCATGCCAGCAGATGCAAGTGGAGGAGTGGGGAATCAAACCCAGATCTCCCAGATAAGAGTCCGCACAAGAAGGTATTGGATTTATATCCCACCCTCCACTCCAAAGAGTCTCAGAGCGGCTCACAATCTCCTTTATCTTCCTCCCCCACAACAGACACCCTGTGAGGTGAGTGGGGCTGAGAGGGTTCTCACAGCAGCTGCCCTTTCAAAGACAACCTCTGCCAGAGCTATGGCTGACCCAAGGCCATGCCAGCAGGTGCAAGTGGAGGAGTGGGGAATCAAACCCGGTTCTCCCAGGTAAGAGTCCGCACACTTAACCACTACACCAAATAATGCAGCAGTGAACAGAACTGAACTGGGCAGTGTGATAACACACAAGGTGTGAAAAGTCAATTGCACTGTGCTGCACTGTTAGGAAGCAATATGGTGAAGTAATCTGCTGAGCAGTCATGAACCAGTTGACAAATAATCCACTGAAAAAATTGGCTTTCTGGTCACAGCAGTTAAAAATGTGTGCAGAACCAGGGTTGACCATTTAAGCATCCCATCCCTGGTTTGCAGCCTACATCTTCAAGTAATTTAATCATAATATTTAGCATCTGTATTAAGTGTTTTCAGGTGTTCATATATACATTACAATCTAGTAAGGTAGATCAGTATTATGATTCCCATGTGGCAAATGGGAGACTGAAGTTAAGAGATTGCCTAAACCCACCTGAAGCATCTATGGCAGAGGCAAGATTCGAATTAAAGACTTCCTGATTCACAGCTTAAGCTGCTTACCACAATGGCATAGCAGCAGCTTAGCAAGCCATATAATCATTCTCCCACTCAGTGATCATGACCCTCAGGCAAAGCCCCATAAACCTTTCACAATGTTTTTTTGAAATATTATATAATTGCAAACAATGCCCAAACAGTTCCTTTGGAAATCATAGCCATTATCCTTTCCATGCCTGCTCCACCAGTTAAAGAACAGAGTGAATACTATGTTAAATGTATATGCTGAGAGGTAACAAGGCCCAGGGCTCAAACATCTCCAAGAATCCAAAGTGCACATAGTTGGCTTCTAGGTGGCTTAGTTGCACCACACAACTGTGTGGACCAGCGGACCAAAACATATGAGCTGTGGACCAAGAAATCCCCAGTTCAAATCTGATTTCAGTCCTGAATACATTCAGTGCACTGAGGCCAATCATTCTCATACTTCCTTCCCTCTTTTGTGAAATGGAGATAATACTGGTCTACCTTAGTGTACTGCTTCAATGATTGCATATATGTTTATGCAATTCTTTAAACACTAAATATATAAATTCAAAAGAATATTATTGCAAATCACTGGCATAACAATGGTACAATTACACATCACACTATGGTTAACGTTTGGGGCTGCCCAGTCATTAACACCCCTTCCTAAAGAAGACAGTCAGCCTGCTCTAACTCTTGCAAAGATTTTTATTTAAAGCAAAATGGCAACGCACGATGATATCTTGTTAATTGATCCCCCCCAAAAATCTAAGCACCCGTCAGTTGCCCCTCTCGTGTTCCCCATGCTCAAATATTTGACAACCAGCAACAACAAAATAAAATTGAAAACTGAGCAAGATAGATTTAAGTACGGTAGTCCTTGGAGTCAAATGTTGATATAATGCCTTGATCAGGTAGTTCGAACAAAGAAACAATTCTGTCATTCCATTTGCTGGTTGAAAGAGCAATTTTCTGCAAGGCAGAAATACAGCTTGCACCTGTAAGACCTGAGAGTTGCCATTGCAACGTATTTCTGACATGGCTACAGAGTGCTTTGTTCAAATTGAGACTAAAATTAGAGAATGATTCAATCTCCTAGTAAATGTCCACAGCTGACTTCCAAATTACTGTATTTTTTTTAAAACAAACAAACAAACAAACAACCACCCTAGGATCCCGTCACGGTAGTTCTGAGTTTTACATCATTTATGAAAGAATAGTTTTAATTACTTCATGGGGCTGCTACCCTGGTTATTAGACTTGCTAATAAGCAGCAGGCTACATGCTCTCACTAGGGGACTGTCAATCAAAGCAGTAGCAAGTATATAGCAGCGAGAGTCAGGCAGAAGGCACATGTACCGTAGTGAAGCTTTTTGAAGAGGTTTTGTATTGCCTACGGAATGACAGATTCGTCTCAACCACAGAGGAATTAGAAGGGACAGCACAGATAAAAACCGATTAAGTCCCATTGACCGCATCAAGCATAAAAGGCGTAGTGAAGAAAACCTACCTTCAGCATCATGAACAGCTCCATGGCTCAACCAGTCCACTACGCCGGAGGCTACGAACCCCAAGATTCGAAGGAGTGGAAAGTGGTGATTCCAGCCTTTTTAGGAGTGATCTGCCTAGCGGGCTTTGCAGGGAATGCGTGCGTAATTGGGATCCTGCTGTACAACACAAAGAAAGGCAAACCATCCATGATCCACTCCTTGATCCTTAATCTCAGTTTGGCAGATTTGCTCCTTGTCCTTTTTGTTGTGCCCTTCAGGGCAGCTGCTTACTCAAAAGGAGCCTGGTACCTGGGTTGGTTCCTTTGCAAAACCTCCGACTGGTTCCAACATGTTTGTATGACATCTAAGAGCTTGACCATTGCAGTAGTAGCCAAGACATGCTTCATGTATGCCAATAACCCAGCTAAACAGGTAAACATTAAGTGGCACACCATCTGTGCTGTCCTGTTGGCTATTTGGGTGGTGGCCTTGGGAACTCCACTGCCCTTGTGGTTCTTCAGCAACTTCTTAGAGCCGGAGGCAGGCTCTGCTTTATGCATTATGAAGATTCCATCCTATGCTCATGTGTTTATGTCAATCTTTGTCAAGCTCTATCCCCTGCTGGTATTTTGTGCTCCCCTCACCTTTGCTTTCTTTTTTTTCTGGAGAGCTTATGGCAGATGCCAGCGAAGGGGGACCAAGACTCAAAACCTAAGGAATCAGATCCGATCCAGGTGCCTCACTATGATGCTTCTGAGTGTTACTATCACCTCTGCAATGATGTGGCTGCCTGACTGGATATCTTGGCTGTGGCTTTGGCACCTTAATAAGGATGGGCCTGCTCCCCCACAAGGATTCATGGCCACTACCCAAGTCCTGATGTTTGCCATCTCTTCGGCCAACCCTCTAATCTTTGTACTTATGTCAGAAGAATTCAGAGAGGGTTTCAAAGGCTTGTGGAAAAGGCTTACGCTGAAAAAGCCTCTGCCTACCCCAGAATGTCAAGAGGAAAAAGCAGCTGATAATTTGGAGGATCTCCCCAATTCTGCTCCGTCACCAGAATCTGTGGCTTCTAATCAAGAGACAGAACCCCCATCTGTACCTCATACCTCAGACAGCATGGAAATCAAGAAAGAGATGCCTGTTTTACCAGATGTTGAACAATTTTGGCACGACAGAGAAGCAGTCCCCGATGCTCAAGACAATGACCCTATTCCTTGGGAACATGAAGAACAAGAGACAGAAGGTAGTGAACAAAAAAACTGAAGCAGTTAGTTGAAAAGACAAAACAAAAAGTTGTTATAATTTTGTTGCTTATTTGGGCTAATGCTGAACTGGTATCTTGAGGTATGTAAAACATTGTTACATGGACTATATTAGTTTTATCCTTGCATGTGTTCAGTAGGGTTTGGGACTTCAAAATTCATGTTACTGTACAGAGACAGCAGAATTAGTAATTGAACCATTTTGCTCCAAGGTTCTGTAACGTAGCGTACTTAAAATTCATGTTCAGTACTTTCAGGAGGGTGGTTTAAACTAGGAATTTCAGAAAGAAAAAAAAACTAAATTGGCTAAATTAACAAAACAGTTCTGCTTCAGTAAGAGAGCCGAGAGAGAAAACTGCACAATCTAATTACAAAGCAAAAGGGCTTTGAGCTTATTTATGGTTCAAGCAACAGGTTTCGTATGTGTTTGCTTCAAGTGAAAAGTTACTTGTTCTGATCAGACTTTGTTCAATGCAAAAAGGTGCAGAGCAAAATGTAATTTGGTTTTTATTAATGAAAGAGTACATTTTCTTGTTATTATGACAACAGTATTTATTAAATGTACTCAAGGGGACACATTTTCCTGGTAAATGTTCTTGCTGTGCTGTCTTACTGTTGTACATAAATGATAGAAGTCACGTTCATATTTTAGGCATAGAGCTCCAAGCTATGCAAGTAGGTATTTTTTCTGTCCTCGTTTTAAATGCATTATACTCATTTGGACAATTACAGAATAGTCGCAGTAAGATTAGATTGATGCCATTCAGTAGCATAACAACAGTCATTTATATTGTACTCACACAAGGATTTTGCTTAAATACACAACTGTGAAGAGTTTTGTAAAAACGACATCATTTAGACAGTAGGATACCTTGATTTAAGATAGTGTTGTATTTTAATGTGAAGATTGTGAATATGTTTGGCTCCAACAAAGTGCGGGTAGAAGTTCTGCTTGCACAAGGCTTTCTTGCCAAGTTTTTCTCACTGCAAACTAAGCCCTCCCCTGCAAGCCACTAAGCGTTGGGGATACTTCAGAAATGCCAGGAAGCAAAGTGACCCGGGGAAGAGGGAAACTGGCAAAAATCAGGGACTCCTTTGGATCCAAGATAGATCTTCAAAGCTGCCCATTAGGCATACATGAAGTCTATACATCAAGTATAGCCCAGCATCTATAAATTTTCTGGTTTTGTTTCTACATTACAATTCTGGAAAAAGAACAAAATGTTCCTTTTCCAGTGTCAAACAACATACATTGTCCAACAGTTACTAAAACAGCTATTTATATACGGTAAAATTGACTCCAGCACACCAGCTTTTTGAAAGGAGCAGAACTTTTAGCCTTATTCACTTATGTAAATTTAGTAAACTGATTCAGGGTGCAACTATTCATACTGCAAAGACTCCAAATACATACAGCAATCAATTCCTGTTTGGACCATATCATTATTTGCTCCATTATGCTTCTGTTATTGATAGAACTTAACTGACGGAAGCCTCTTTAAGAGCTCTTCTTGGAGATGCTCCCAATACATTATGCCTCATCAGATAACACAGTTGGTTGGCAACATTTTATCAATCTAAGCAGCTGCACTATGTGGTCCAAAAGTGTGTGTGTATAGATAGTAGACAGATGCAAGAAACCACCACAAATACTTGTAGGGCACCTAATTTCCCCTCCCCCACTATTTCCTCTTTACCTGTCTAATAGCCTCTCTTTTCCCACTAGCCAACCTCTTTATCTCCTATCTAGCAGAGTTGCACTGTGCCACTTGCTGGGCCAGGCCTAGTTGCATAGTACTCATTGTGTCATGCTGGGCAGGCTGGGCCCAGCTGCATTGTGGGTAACCTTCAGGGTCTTGCAGGGGCATCTCACTTCCCCTCATATCCTGTTCCCCACACTATTTCCTCTTTCCCTCTTCTTAGCAGCCCCAATATCCTCCAGTGGAGGTTAGGCTGAAAGTTGCCCAGTTACCTGGTGAACTTCCATGGCAAAGTGGGCATATGGTCCTGGGTCTTACAGATCCTAATCTGAAACTCTAACCACTACATGACACAAATTGTGAGGTTGCTGCTGTTGAACAGTAGCAAGCAGCTAGGCCTGGGAAAGTCATACATGTTGTATGGTAGCAAGTCACTTAGTATTTGCTGCTGGCCATGGTGAGTCCTCCCTTAACAGGCCAGAATAGGCCCTGCCCCCTCCCTTTTATTGACACAAACCAAGACTTGAACATTGGCAATACTACAGTAGTTGCCTAGCAACAGCTACTAAGGGCACTTGCGTTTTTTTTAAAACTACAGATGCTGCTTCTGTCAAAATAAGGGTTTTAATTACCCAGTTTACTAAAAAAAGATTTCAGATTTGTTTGCAAACCTAGGGCTTTTCTCAGGTTTGTAGAAAGAACAGTCTTGTCTGGCCATATCCCCAATCTCCAGATTTAAGTTTCCACGGAAGGGGCCACCTTGAGAATTAAGATTTATTGATATGGAGATTGCATACAAATATGGCTAAAGAATGCAGGGGACTAAAACTGTGAATGTATGCTCCAGTACCTTGTTATCATTCCAAGAGATCCTGTGATGTGGCTCTCTGATGGCATGCTTTATTTATGAGCACAAAAATTCCAGGTGGAACTTTTGGATTGCATATTTGTAGTAAAACATGCTAGTTTAAAAACTTTATAAAGGCTTAGGTTTCAGTAAATGCACACATTTGCTTGTGCAAAACACTGAGCCTTTCACCTTGGCTTCTGATTTCATTGTAAATGTATTGGTTTATTATTTGTGATACTCTATGGTTTAGTTTCAACCATTTCCTTTCATTAACGGAGGACTCTAGCACTGGAGAAAGAAGTCCATTCAGCTATATATTATGAGGGCAAGTGCTCTGTTTGATACAACCAGAGTAACAATTGTTAACTCACTTTTCCCTTTTAGAAACAAAGTTGGTAAAATTAAGCCTTTAGGAAAGGTAAGATTCAAGCCGTGAACCTAATGAGTGTTTCAAATTAAAATGCTGATGACCAATGGCAAGAATCTCTGACCCCTGTGGTGATTCATGGGAAACATGCAAACATCCTTTGAGCAACACAGTTCAAAAGAGTTATCTATAAATAGATTTTAAAAGGACAAAATGTTTGTAAACATATTACATGGATACTAAATAGTGAAAATGGTCCTGAATTTTTAAAGAAAATCCCAATTGGATTCATTTATTTTAGCTGATATATATATATGTATGCTTATCATACACTTAAAAATAAGCATCTAAGGCTGAAGTGCGGTTGTTGTGCTTAGACTTTAAAAATGTTTTTATTTGCAACCTGAAACTTCTCAAGAAATATAGAATACCTCCCCACAGGAACTAGCATATCATTCTGTTTGGCCAGATTTGTCCTCCATGTTGCTCTCTTGTTAAGATGAAAGGAGAAAAAAGGAGACACAAATCTACTGTAAAGACTAAAACAACTATTCATGGTGAAGACCTCTGACCAAGTTTTATGTGCTATCTAGGAGAGGTAGCATTATCATTTGGAAAAAGCTAAGCCTCCTCCTCCCCTTCAAATTCAACTTACACCCTCCATTAGCAGCCAACAATCCAGCCCAGCAAATAAAGAGATTAATCACACATATGGAAATACACAAACATTTTAGGATACAACTAATAAAGAAGGAACTGTAACTAGGGGAGTGTACTCAGTATAAACTGAACCAACAACCCACCGTCCCCCCGGAAAAATATCTTATCAGTACTTACTGGGTATTTTTTCAGCTGACCACTGAGAGGGCTGATGATTCAGCTATCTGACAATTGGGGGGGGGGGGGCTGCTGGATAGCCACAGTTACAGGGCATTTAAAGATCTCTTGGTCCATTTAAATGCCTTCAGAGTGTACTCTCAGGTGGTCCCTTTGAACGTCTCCCCCTCCACTGGAAACATTGGAGGATGGAGGCATCTTCTGGGACCCAAAGCATTGGACCTCTTGGTCCAATCTTTTTGAAACTTGGGGAATGGAGTTGAGGAGAGGTACCAGCAGCTGTGCTGCAAACTGTAGTTGTGCCCCTCACACAAAGCCACAGATACCCCCCAAATGATTCTCCATTATAGCCTCTGGGGATTTAGGAATATCAGGAAATATCAATATTTTCCAGGTTCAATATACCCAAACCCAAAAAATATTGGGGGTTTTGTGCGCACCCCTAGCTGTAAGGCAGAACTTGATTGACACTGTGGTCCTGTTGTATAATTAAACTTATATTACATTTTGGCTCAGCTATAATGCTCTAATATCTACAGTACTTCAGACCTGTCACCAATTTACCTCAAACTATTCTAGAACAATATGAATGACTGCATACTGCCAGATATTCAAATAAATATAAACAATATAAACATTCAATTAGAATGTAACAAACCATCACTAAGCATATACAATCCATATATAAAAGGGTTGGTTTATTGGCGTTCAAATACATAAACTGAACAATACCAACATTTCAAAATTAAACTTTAGAAACACAAGTTTAACATTCAAAACAGGGGAATATAGTTTACAAGAAATATCCAGAAGGGAAATCCATAGTCTAATTCCAAGGTGGTAGAGATCACTTTATGGGAAATAAAAGTTTTTTTGTACAACCGTGCTATCTTAGGAAGAAACACACTGGGCTTTTTGTGTGCGTATATTTCCAATTTACAGCAAAAACATTACCAGACTACTGGGCAAAGCAACTTGATTGTGCCTATAAGGGGGGGGATGGGGGATCAAAGCAGGCCTGTGAACAAGATCAAAAGGTGTTTATTCAATTTGGTCTCTGCGAGGTTCATTCTCCTCTCATGCTGGATCTGACGTTAATGCAGTTATTTCTGATTTATATAGGAAAGGCCACATGAGTAAAAAATTAGGCCCTGTATTTTCAGGTTTGCGGAGGGACATAATCTTACTGGGGGCCTTCAGCTGTTAACGGTTTAATCATCAGAGTGCCTGACCTTGGATCTCCCAATAGGACATTTGTAGTACTCTTGTAGTTTTTTTTAACTCCAGACCACAAATATCAATCGTCTCAAGGCTTTCACACATAACACTGCTGAGAAGAATAACTCCAAATGCTACCAACATTCACGTCTTGTACACAGATATCGCATTGTTCTAGGACCTAAAAAAAATCACTGGAAATAGCTGCATGGTTAGAATATTTGTCAGTCATGCGACAAAGAGAAAAAAGCACCAATAATGCAAATCTTCTCTCTGTACAAGAGACTGCTTTATGTTCACAAACGCTGCTTTTCCTCTTCTCCTTGGATGGTTCTGCAGTTAAGTTCATGGTAATGTATATATTAAACCTGACAGATGGCTCATGCAAGCTTCTTGACTTAACAGATACTCTTGCTAAAGTGTACATTATAACTATTTTGTTGTTCGTCTTGTAGGCTCTGAAGCTGTGGGTGGCGGAGGGGGACCTCTGCGATCTAAGTCATCTACATAAGACACAATAAGTTTGCGTCTCTCTTCCGGCACACAGTCAAGTACCAAGTAACGTTTGTCATTCTGTAATATCTTTTCGATATCCTTCAGATGCTGGTCAGATTCTTGAATCAACTTTTTGGATCTGAAATTAAGTGTAGGGGTTACCATCATGCAAACAGTTAGACACTAGATACATTTCAAAGATACAAGTAGGCAATCTGTAGAATTTCACCCACCACCACCACACCATCCTATAGCAGTTCTACCCACCAGGACTAATAAATGGAAGATTAATCCTGACAAGACAGATACGCTATTGACAAATGGAAAGTCTGTCCCAGCATTTAAGGGATCACTCATTCTGGATTGGGCTACATTCCCACTGAAGTAACCAATCTGTAGTTGAGGGTGCTCTTGGATCCAGGCCTACTGCTAGATAATAAGGAGGCAGCTGCGGCCAAGAGTAGCTTTTACCAGAAAAGATCTGGTCACTGTAGTGCATGCCCTGGTTTCATCTAGATTAGATTACTGCAGGGCATGGTATGTGGGGCTACCCTTGAAAAATATTTGGAAACTTCAGTTGATGCAGAATGCTAAAGGCAAGTTGCTGCCCGGAGTGAGTGATAGAGACCATATTGCTCCAGTCCATCTACACTGGCTCCCAATCTGTTTCCAGGCACAATTCAAAGTGCTAGTGTTGACCTTTAAAGCCCTATATTACCTGGACTGCCTTACAAACCTATTTATGGTCATCTTCCAAGGCCCTGCTTTGGATGCCCCTTACCTTCTGATATCAGGCAGGTGACAACCCAGGAGACGGCCTGTATGATCATGGCACCAAAAAACCAAAAACCCAGGGAGACTTGCCATCCCCTTTTGTTTCCATCTTCTGCTTGGCACTGTTTCTCTTGGCATCCCTTCAGCGATCCCTCCTTCCTGCCCTATGTTTTAACTGTTCTAATGTTTTTGAGAGGTGTTTTTAATATATATATTTTTAGACTATTAGCTGCCTTATTTGCCCTGATGAGGGTGGAAAGGCATGGCACAAATTTTGTAAATAAATTGATAACATTCTCTCAACACTAATCAAATTGGCCTGATGAAGAAGTACACAGATATTACTGCAGATATACAGCTTCAGGTTAGGGTAAGCCACAATGGCAGGAATGAGCAAGTGTGAAGGGAGGAAAAAACTTGTGCTACCACTGCCTGTACTGTATTTGTTCTGTATGGAAACTGAAAGCTTCGGTCTCAAAGGCTGCCAGTCTATGTTTACTTGGAAGCAAGTCCTAGCGAAGAAAGCAGCTCCCGATGAATTAAGAGACTCTCTCACACAAGTAAATGTACATAGGACATTAATATAAAAGAGCAGAAAATAGAATTCAAAAGGGTGTACTGCATCTAGATGCATACCTGTATGTTATAAATTTGGTCTCTTTCAAAAGTGTCCGGAAATCTGCTTTGGCTGTAATATATTTGTCTCTTATATATTCTTCAAACTCCCTTTGTTTTTTCTGTATGAAATAAAATGGGAAGTAATCATCAATACAACTGAATGAGATAGATTATTAGATGTGAAACACATACTTCCATAACCTTATAAAGATCAAAGCGAAGAGGATAATATGCCTGGTTTTAAAAACAAATGAAAAACCTAAAATTGCCATCATGGGAATTCTTACCCTGTCACTGGAAGAGAATTTAATGCATCTGGGATCTTCTTTAATAATTTTCTTTACTTCCTTCCATGTTGATGTTAAGGTAATCTTTTAAAACAGACAAACAGAAACATTGCAACTGTGGGTAAGAAACAAGGGAACAGTGCTATCCTGACAAATGTCCAGTTCCTGACAGAGCAAGTTCAAGAGATGGGCCCCAAGAAACAAGGGACAATCTACTACAGCCAAGAGACAAGTAACCACAGCCAACATGAGAGGCTGTTTCAGCAAGGCAAAATTTCCTCTACAGATGTACAGAAGTCTCAATCCAGGAATTGACATGCAAAAGCAGATGACCTACTGCTGCTGAACACATCCAGCCAATACTTTCTGGTTCCACACATTACAGTTGGGTTAGGGCACAACACATGCAACCCCATCATGCTTTTTGTACATTAACTTAGAGAAATGGAGGAGATACTCTCAGTGCTACCTAAGCTCACATATCAGGGCAACAATTATTCATTATTCCATTTGTTTGCATTATTGCCTACATGTTGCTTCACTGTGCAATTCTTTTCAAATTACTTAAGTTGAGAAACTAAGGCATTTTAAAGCAATTATTTATCGTTTTAAAAATATGAAGTATTTAATTCAGCAGAATGTAAACCAGTACACGCCACTGCGGATAAGTAAGCAGTTAACTGTGATCCTGTATGGATAAAGTCAAGTTGACAGAAACTGATTATTTCATTCTTCTTTACTGGCTTGTCTTTTAGCTGTTAGAACTGACACCTAATATATTTTATTTATTTATTTATTACTTCCAATTTATATCCCGCCCTCTCCGCAAAAAGGAAAATGGAACGGAAGCACATATTTACTACTGAAAATAAATGGGACTTGTTTCCAGACCCACGATCTCAATGGCACTCGGTAACTTACAGTTGAGCTGTGCTCCAGGTTTTTAGATATATGTCAAACAAACACCTATTATCTCACAGATCAATTAAAATATTTTGGCCGCTACCATAATCAAAAAGCCAGCTAAATTTTTGTATAGAATTTTGTCTGCAGCTTTTTATTCGTAAAGCTTATTAGTAGTGGCCTGGATCTTACATCGGGGCATAGTGGAAATAGTCCTCTGCTGTGCAGCTTACTTCCCCTTGTGCTAGGCTCACTGAAATCAACACAGGAATTGTGCAAATGGAAGCGCCTAGGCACCAGAGAAACCAAGCTGTGCAGTGAAAGCCTAACTCCACAGCACCTGGAGAGATGTGCATGCTGACCGAAGATACAGGACCCAAACTATTATGCTTAAAAAAGAAAACATAAAGTATCATGTCCCAGTTGCGCAGCTCAGTGGTCCTACCCCATCCCACCTCCATTCCCACAATCCTGGCTTCCCTTGGTTGTAGGGAGGTCTGAAAATAAACAACTCAGGCACGCCAGTATTTCCAGAAACAACTTTCACCATCCAGCGTATGGTCATACGGGGAAAGGGGTCTGGTGATGTCTCAGGATAGGTGAAAAATGAGTGTTGCTCCTAGATCCAAAGAAGTCTTGAAGAACAAATACATGTAATTGAAAACCAGCCGCATATTTAAAGCCTAGGGAAAGACATCCTCCTTACTGACGAAGTTTCATCCAGCAGTTGGCGAAAATGCTCTTTCTTCTTTTTTGTAAGTGCCTCAATATGTTCATTAAATAGTTTTTCCTTCTCTTCTCTTTCCAGAAGGGAGCCAGATTCCCATCGATGATCTTTACGCAGCGTCCTTCTAGTGTCGGACCATGACACATCTGATGATCGCACCTAATACAAAAAAAGGTCTTAAGTCACTTCAAATGTTTGGCTAACTGTTGAAACTCTTACTTCTGAATGTTTTCAAAAACAGGGAGATTCATGAAAACATTACTCTGACATCAGCGGGAGCCTTATAGGATTGCAGTCGATTATATTTTTTTAGAAACTCACTAGATTTTTATGAGAATGTAAGAAGGGCAACAGTCTTCCCCTTTGCTTCTTCACCACTCCCCCATCCCTTTGCATCATATTCTATCCTTTTCTGCTTCCTTTTTTATCTGATTGCTTGTTCTACTAGACTGCTGTGGCTTATCTTCTTATTGAAAAGAGGTGGGTTGTTGTTTTTTTTTTGACAAATCAGGGGAAAGTCATTGGTCTGCAGAAAAATACAAAAAGTTAAAAAAAGGAGGCAGCGGCAGCAGCATTTAACATCCCTAAAACAGTCGAAAAATGAGATCTTATAACCCCAGTAAACCATTGCACCATGAGTGTGGCGAAAGCAGCATTAAGGAAAGAAGTGGCAGCAGGACAGCTGGGGAGAGAGTAAGATGCAGAAATGACGGGAAGGGAAGATGGCTGCTGCTGCTGCTACCAGAGAAGGGAGAAGGAGGGCAAAGGGGGGGGAGGGGTGGCAGCAGTAGGAGCAACAGAGAAGAGAACAAAGAAGTAGGAAGGTAAGGAGAAGAAGGAAGGAGGGTAGCTAGAGGGTAACACATTTTAAATCTGTTTATCACTATTCTCTTGTTACAAAAATCAACAGTACTTAAGTGTATACAGCAGTTTGAATGCTGCAAAATGCTTCATATGTCTCAGTAATCCTAACAAACAACAAAAATAGAGTGTGGTGGATTATTATCCCAATCTCCATATTTAGTGCTGTGGTGGTACCTGAAGTATAGAGAACTCTTGCTGGGTTTAAGAATCTGATTCTGGATTAGTCACTCTACTATACTACCCTACATATACTAGATAGGTATTCATATATATGCTATACAGCCATACTATACAACGATTCAGCATACATCATACAATAATCCATGAAAAGTCGTCAGCATTGGGGATGCTCTTCAGATTCAGTATTTCTGTGGAACTTGAGATCTGAATACGAACTTAGCAAATTTCCCACAATTCCATTTTTTTAAAGCAACAACAACAACAAGCTTCCAAGTATGCTAAACCAGCTTAAAGCATACAGAAAGTGTGTACTGACAGGACAGAAATAAAATAGATTAATGGGAATTGCCTGTATTCTTAAGACAAAGGGGTTCAGCAATCAGTGGAAAGCACTGGCGCTTGCAAATTTTTTCTGCATTCTTCCTCATCTCAGCAGTCCCATCTAACACCAAGAAAGTTCATTTCCGGAGCTGTGAAGCTGCTGTGTGGAAGGGAAGAGACACGAAACTGCTCTTCCTGCTTTTTATGTTAGCAGAGGTGTGGTAATGGAAGAGTGGCTATTAGTCTGTACAAGTCCTGCATCACAAAATCAATTTTCCTAGGGTTGGCAAACGACAATAGGAGGAGAGGAATATACAAAAAATCTGCAGTCTTTGCATCCAGGGATCTCTAGATCCTACCCAGAGGTTTTTGGTTTCCTCATCCTTCTCTTCTAATCTTCCATTTATTGCCCTATTTTTACAAAAATTATGCAATTGTGCAAAAATTATCACAATCAGAATTATGAAGTCATCTATGTTACACAGGTGTGCACTGTTTATATGTAAGATTTCTATGTCATTCCCTCAGCCAAATCTCTGGGAGCAGCAAGCAACAAATAAATTATTATCCAAAAGAAAAGAGTGGAAGAGTTGAAATAGAATCAGACCCACCAAACCAACACAGTTAGTCAGATGCTGGATAAATTATTAGATTTTACTGGACACATGAAAATAAGATGCCAGGAAAATGGCTAAGACATGCCAAAGATGAGGAGACACTAAAGAAAAGACTCTCTCTCTCTGCTAACCACCCTCTGAAAAATAAAGTCACATACCAAAAGGCCTCAAAAGATGTCATCAGCTGTTGGGTGGGCTCACATTGGAGCAGGTAGTCTTTTCTACTGAATGTATTTATTCATTCAGAACATTTATTTCATTCCATAAAAACTCCTCTAGATATGGACAACTACAGTATCTCTACTGTTACTCAATGTTAGCTCTAATCAACAATAAAAATACAACCTCTCTCTGTTTTTGGTGCTTATAGGTACAGATTCCTTGATAAAACAGATATGCAAGAAAACTATTGGGGGGGGGGGGGATTATAGTCTAGTTGCTCCAAGCTTGTTATCATTCACAATTAGATCTTACCTTCCAGCTCTCCAAAATGTCACAAATCACAAGCAATAAGTAATAACTTTATATCTTCCTTAAACATGAAAAGCATGCTTGGCCTTGTTAATCTTAAATCAAAGAATCCTCACCATGTCAGACAGAAGAGCTTTGAAATTCTGGATGGCCTCTTCCCGTTTGTGCTGCTCTCGTTCTCTGTCAATTTCCTTTGTCTGCTCAGAACGAGCTTTCTGAACTTCTCTCTCACGTTCACGCAAGCTTGCTTCAATGCGAGCCTGTCTTTCTAATTCCTTTTCTTTTTCAGAGTCCACATTCTGAAACAGATGCAGAATCACACATTGTATTCTGCTTTATCTGAAACTACACGTTAACAACTTAAATCTGATTAAGCAATTAATGCTACATGTTTAAAATGAAACCCTGTTTGAAAGACTACTGTTACCAACAAAAGAATTTAAGAACTTTTGGCATTGCCTTTGTACACGGCAGGCACAGGAGCTATAAAAATTAACTCTCACCAACTAAAATGATCCTTTGCAGACAGGAGAAGAAATACCTAGAAACCTATAACACCTGAGCTTTGCTTATTTTAAGAGTGGAGTACAAACCACAGCCAGCATCTGAAGAACCATATGACTCCATGACTGTTCATGAGACAGAGAAGCAATCGGGCCCTAGGATGACCAAAGGGTAAAAGGATTATTAAACTATAGGGAAACGGCAGAAAAGCTGAATGGATATTTCTTGCCTCTGTCTTCACTGTGGAAAATGGAAGATGCTTATGCGTTCCAGAACCACTGATTTTGAGAGGGGTGTTGAAAGACTTAAGACAGAATGAGGTAATAAGAGAGGAGGTTTTCTGACTAGTGAACAAATTTAAAACTTACAAATCACCAAACCCAAATGGCATACATCCAAGCGTTCTGAAAGAATTCAAATGTGAACTTGTTGATCTCCTCACAAAAATATGCAATCTAACATTAAAATGTCTCTCCATTCCTGAGGACTCGAAGGTAGCTAAGGTAAGCATCCATCTTTAAAAAAAGGTTTCAGAGGAGATCTAGAAAATTACAAGCTAGTCAGTCTAACATCTGAATACTCTCCAGGCCCCCAAGTAAGGGTCAGTCACCCTAGGTCGACATGACTTCCAAGTGTAGAAACACCAAAATATACAAAAACCCCAAATTAACAGGAAACAGAGTATAAATGGGCGGTTTTCACGGCAGAGGGTGGTACTGGGTCTGATGCTTTTTAACTTGTTCATTAATAATTTGGAGCTGGGAGTAAGCAGTTAAGTGGCTAAGTTTGTGGATAACACTAAGTTGTTCAGGGTGGTGAGAACCAGGGAGGACTGTGAGGTGCTCCAGAGGGATCTGTTGAGGCTTGGTGAATGGGTGTCAATGTAGCAAATGAAGTTCAATGTGGGCAAAAGGGAAGTAATGCACATTTGAGCCAAAACTCCTAACTACAAATACATGTTGATGGGGTCTGAACTGACAGAGACTGACCAAGAGAGAGATCTTGGAGTTGTGGTAGGTAACTCACTGAAAACGTCAACCCAGTGTGCAATGGCAATAAAAAAGACAAATGCTATGCTAGGGATTAGGAAGGGGACTGAAAACAAACCAACCAGTATTATAATGCCCCTGTATAAACTGATGATGTGACTTAATTTGGAATACTGTGTACAGTTTTGGTCACTGCACCTCAAAAAAAAAGATATAGCAGAAAACTGCAGAAAAAGGCAACTGAAATGATTAAGGGGATGGAACATTTTCCCTATGAAGAAAGGTAAAGAGGCTAGGTCTCTTTAGCATGGAGAGGGCTGGCATGATAAGGGGTTTACAAAATCATTCATAGAATAGAGAACGTAGATAAAGAAGTATTTTTCTTTTCTCACAATACAAGAACTGGTGGGTACGCAATTGAAATGAATGAGCAGTAGGTTTAGAACAGATAGGAGAAAGTACTTGCAAGAGGCAAGGAGAAGTGATTTTTTTTTCTTTGCCTCCCTCCACCTCATAGCCTCTCTCAACCTATATGACTCCCTGTTGATCCCATGGCCTAGGAGAATGACATGTGGAATTCACTGCCACAGGAAGTGGTGGCAGCTACAGATTGCTTTAAGAGGGGATTAGACAAACGTATAGAGGAGAGGTCCATCAGTGGCTATTAGCCATAAGGTATTGATGGAACACTATGTCTGGAGCAGTGATGAGTATTCTTGGTGCAGGGGGGGCAACAGTGGGTTTCTGAAGTCTGGCACCCCAGGTGGACCTCCTGATGGCACCTGGGTTTTGGCTACTGCGTTACACTGAGTGTTGGACTGTATAGGCCACTGGCCTGATCCAACGTAGCTTCTTTTATGCTCTTATGACTTGTTCTGCATGCTCAAGCTTGCTTTGGGTTTGAGTTTCTCAAACAGCAGCTTTTCATGTCATATGGCAACCTGACTTTCAAAAGCAGTTGGAAATATGTCTTTGGGAAGGAATGCTGCTTAACGATTTTTTAAAAAAGAAATCACAATGGATATATTCTAGTCCTGGGATGCTCTTTGCACTCTGGGCTTAGGAACTGCATTAATCTTTTCCATCACTGAACAGAAAACATGAAATCTTGTAGTTTATGCAGCCTTTAGGATTAGTAAACTCTGCAATGTTCTAGAAATTCATCTGCTTCTAATAAAAAAAGATCCTCAAAGAAGATATACGCAAGTAGAGTCTCCTTCCACCTCCCTCTCCCCCACTTTGCAACCAGCAGCTCCATCTGTCCCCCCCTCCCCAGCCCATTCCACAAAGCTTCCTCCACTTCCTGCTACTCTGCCTCTCTGTCTGCTGCTTTTGCTGCTGCAGTGCACTGTGTCCTGCTCAGCTCTCAAAGCTATGGCTGCCACTGATGGTGCTTCAGCAGCTCAGCCATGGCAAAAGAGAGAGAGGGAAAGCAGGCTACCCCCCAGAAAGCCTCCTGGAAGTCAGGGAGCCCTGCCTGGAAGTCAGGGGGCAGTGCCCCTACAGGCTACAAGCCTGGGCTTCAGAAACATTTGGTAAGGAACCCTGTCACTAACATTTTGGAACTCTAAGTATATAGTTGGTTGCATTCAGCACAAGATCTTCCAAGCTTCCCCCAGCTTTTGCAGCTGTTTGAAAACTAGCACATAAAGGCGGACAGCAGTAGTCTGAGATAAAGCAGATTGAAATTTCGGTGAAAATTCTTTGGGTTTGATTCTGTGCAAAGATCCCTGATCCTCCTAGCTTTCCCTTCTCCCCAAACCCAGCAGCCATTTCTAACTCCAGGAAAGTTTACTCCCAGGGTCACAGAACCAACACTGAGGAACGGCTACATGGATCAGGAGACTGCAGTGGAAGAGGGGACATGAAATCACTGTCTTCTACAAGCAGAACGACACTCATGCAAGAGGCAAGAAGAGATTTTTTTTTTTTGCCTCCCTCCACCTCATAGCCTCTCTCAACCTATATGACTTCCTGTTGATCCCATGACCTAGGAGAATGAACTTTCCCAGAAACTGAAATGACTGCCTGGGTGAGGGGAAATCAGTGCCTTCTCCTGACAGGTTACAGGATTCAACCAAATGTCTAAGGGATCATCCTTGGCCACATGGTTGTTAATGTTCTCAGATAACTGAAAAACATTGGAGGGCCATGATCTCCTTTTGTAGAAGTCATGCTGATTCTTCCTGAAGGTCTTGGAACCTGGTAACTTCTTCGTTTATTTCTCACTTAACTCTTAAAACTTCATCCCTTGTCAGCACAATTTGATTGAACTCCTCAGACATTATCAATGTAGATTTGCCTGGGTCTGTGTTGTGCTTCTCACATGGATTAAACTTCCTTTGACTAACCCATTCTTTTTTTCTGAACGATTCTTTTCAAATTAGTGTGTCCATGCTTGGCTTTTGGGGTTACTTTCCATCCATTTAATATATGATTAACTATCACTATGGATACTATTCCCAACTTGTTTAATAATGCCTACATTTTGTAGCAAGCCTTAAGCACCTGCAGACAAATTCAGGGTTACATCTCCCTTAGTTAGTTAAATCACTGACTGTTCCGATGCATAGTTATTAATAGTATTTGGAAATTTTGTCCATCACACCCTGACAAAACAGTCATCTAGTTCATGAGGCAGTTGAAATCACCCATTATAACACCACCTGCTCCTCTGGTTTTCTCCCTAATTTTTTCTCCATCTCAAGATCACCCATAGACTTTTGATTAGGTGGGCAACAGTATATTCACAGTATTAACTTACTTTTCACAACTGGTAGTGCTAAACAGTAATTCTGTGGGAAAGTGTATTGCTCTTCAGCGTTCTCCCTTTCTGAACTCTATGCTCTCTATTCTGACATACACAGAAGCACCACTGCTGCTCTGTTCCACCAGGTTTTGATAATGACCCTGCTGTTATTTAAGAAAAAGCACCTCCTTGTCTTGGTATGGAGACCTATGACAGTTGCAGCATCCTTCCCTTCCAAGTATCCTTGGCACACACATTTCCCTCATGACCCTCCAGTCTTCTTTAAGCAACAGCTGTTTTCTTCCATATACACATTATCAAGACCTAGCCTTTCCTGTTTAAATGGACTGAGATATTTACTTAAGAGATGAGCTACTCCAAACTAGATTGGATGTAAAAACCCTACTTGCACAGATTTATCTAGTGCCCCATAAGCCTTAACGTTTACATTTGGACTGTTACAGTGAACTCAGTATAGAGCTACCCTTGAAGACTATTTACATGTCCATATTAGAATAACTTTTCTGACTGTCCATTGTTTTCTAGAAGCCATTCAAAAGTGCCTTTTTCTTCGAAGGCCCAAACAGTATGGGATCTGGCCTGTGAGCTGTCCTGTATGCTTAGATCACCTAATGAGCCCATTCTAAATACCATGTCATTAGAAATGAGGGTTTGTTTTTTTTTAGCAGAAACACCTAGCCCTTAGAACTCCCTCTGGGCTGGGTAATTTGCTACCTTTTCTTGTCCCTAAATTTATCTGTTCTAAGACATTTGAAGGATGAAGATTTTTATCTGCTGGACTGCTATGATTAACGTTTTAACTTGTTTTAACATTGGCAGAACTATTCATTGCTTCCATTCTCGGAGTGTAAGTGAGGTTTACTGCACAGATATTCCCTTTGCTTTCAGAACCCAAAGCAGCCCATACCTCTCTCTTAATAAAATACCAACACAACAAGGATGCCAACTTGGGAATATATACAATATGAAAGTAAAAAAACCACATAATTAATAAAGAAACATAATAAACATTCCTTTTCTAGGAAGTTCTTCTAAGTCTGGTGTTACTTGTTCCAACGGTGAAATATGCAAAAACCCAAAGCAATTACAATACACATACAATTGCAATACACATACTTTGGCTATTTTTTCAATATACTGCTTAAAAAGATCCTCCCTTTGTGAAGAGCTATCCACAGCTTTGTAGCGTGGGTCAGTCTCCACTTTGTCCTTCACTTTGCTCCAGCGAGACTGACTGTCCAAGTGGTGATTAGACAACAGTTCAAAGAAGTCCATCTTGATCTATATTTTAAAGAGAAGACAAAGGGGGGAAAAGGGAACAAATGAAGAGAGACCAATTGCTTTAAAATTTATTTTAAAACGCAGAAGCAGACTTACCGTGATGGTAAAAACAGTTTTTGCTATACTCAAAATTAAGTTTTTCCAGAAAACTACTAGATTTTAGAATCTCTATCCCATGTAATTTTGGATGAAACTTTTATGAAAATATTATGATAGAACATATTATGCAAAAGTTATTTAAAATGCACACTGACTAGTTCTTTAAATCACTGTGCAGTCTTAACTAAGTGAGCATCACAGTTTTAGGCCTTCATCCAAAGAGGATTTTTACACATCCATACGAGAATTTCTCAACAGGTAGGGTTTCTTTGAACAACTGTACTATTCTATTCTGTACTTTTAAAATCTAGTTAAAAAGTGATACATCTAGTTCACACTTGAAATGGGTCTCACAAATGCCATACAGAACACCTGGACTGCACTCACAGGGCCAGTCCACCCACCCGTTTGTCAGAATGGGCTCTTTGTATACATGCAAGATTTGTGCAAGCCTCCCTCTTTTGAAGAACTGCATCTGTGTATTTGGGGTGGGGGGGGGAGAGACAGCATTGCTCACATTCTTCCACTGCTTGTACTGAAAGCCTGTGTGAATCAGTGTACAAACTGGCCCACAGCTCTATCAGACATGTGTAAACTGAATTCATGGATTCCACTTATTATACAAACCACTCTTTCAAAGGAGCGGGGCTTGGTGAATTGTCCCCTTAGAGTGGACTTGAAACACCAATTTACAGAACTTCTGAATTAAGGTATATATATTATCAACATTTATGAACATTCCAAGAGCACCATGGGTAGCGGCTACTACCGGACATCAGCAAGAATGCCACATTTAATTTAATATTGAGAAGCTGTACAAATGTGTTTACCCAACTGAACTTAAAACTAAAATAAGGTATAAGAAATAATGTTTTGCATTTTTTTTTCAAAAGGCAGAAAACGTATGAATTCTACACTGAAATGTTTTATACAACCCTTTTCCCTCTCCTCCCATATGAATATGTGCAAAATACAGGCTTCTTTCCCTCAGCACCTGCAAATATTTTTTCTACTATGCATATGCTGGAAGCTGAAGTATAAAGCTATTTGCGAAAATCAATTCCTCATGTGTTTTCAGCCACACAACTGCAAAAGCATTTTTTAAAAGGCTGTGATGGTGAGGCTAAAATTTCTGCAATCGCATGTAGAATTGCTTCACATGAACGGCTTACCACACAACACTGTGATCATGCACACGCTAGGCCTTTGACTTATGGAAACAAGTCTCTCACTAAGCCTAGTCAACATCTTGATAAATGGCCAAGGCTTTGCCCACAGAGCTATGCTTTTAGCCTTCAAACTCTTCAAGAAGAGACGAGCACTGGTTACAGCTAATTTAACTTCAGTAATTATTATTCACTTGCAAGCTTGTTAAAACACACCCTACAAAATCAGGCAGAGTAGTGTCACTGGAAACTCTGATATGTAATACAATATTGGAAAGCAATTTCTAGTGACTTAAGTGAGCTGCTTGACAGAGATGTGCTGCCTTAGCTGCAATACCATGATCCATGATAGTAGTTAGGTACAGTATGCTAATAATCTGTAATTTCCCTCAATCATGTTTTTGGCTCTTGACAAAGTATTCAGATAGGCAAGAGTGACTTTAACTTTGATAATCTGAAGGCAATAAAAATTAGGTAACAGCCTCTCACTGTTACATACAGCAATTCTGTTAATCAATAATGGTGGCACGATTTACCACACTAGTGTTTAGGAATATGCATAGCAGCCTTGAACTTATTTTTAAAGAATATGTTATTTCAAAGTTATATTTAACATAACATGCAAGTAGTATCAAAATATGAAGCTTTCTAAGCCATACATTTGAAATTATGTTTAAACAGGAGAAGCCATGATCTCAGGTGTTTCCACAACAACCTTTAAAGTAAGGGTAAAAGACACACCAAATGGATTAAATGCTTTTCTACTTTAATTTCAGACTGTTTACTAAGCTTATTAATCAGTCTTCCACTCAAGATACTGCTGAAGTTCATTTGGAACACTACAGCCATGAAGCAGATCTACTAACAATGGTACCTGATATCCACACAGCATGTCATCCTGTCTCTATAGAAACTAGCAGTTGTCATTCTCATTCTAGCTTGAAAGCCAGCATGAACTCACTACCCAGTGTTGCTGCCAAAAGATTTAGCTAAAGACAACCCTTCCACTGTCCTGTTCAGGAAATGAAGAAAATCTAGGCAGCTAACTAATATTGTATTACTATTCTAATAATGAATGTTTAGAATTTCTAGCAGCAATAAGCAATGAATGGCAAGCATGACCTTTCAAAGCAAAGAACAAAGACAGTTTAAAAAAACTGTGAACTTTAAATGACTTAAGTAGTTCCTTATAACTACAGTCTTTAGAAAAGAGCAAAAATACTCACTCCACAACACTCGGGGGAAAACAAAAATTGAAGTACTGAAAATTGTGTGGAGACCTTATCGCCCTGGCCTGACCATCACTCAACTACCAATGGCTCACAACAGACACTGGGTAATGTCTGAAAATGCCATCTGAAAACACCTTCCTGCCTTCCCCTAAGTGTGTGGCTGTGTGACAGAAGACTAGTATTAATGGTGCAACCTTACATCTTTCTCTTCAGCTCCAAAGTGTGATTATATTTCTAGTCCTAAAAGATCTTAACTTCTGTAATTTTGTGAAATGAATGCACCATAGAGATGGAAAATACCAACATAACAGTGCCAAGTTTCAAGCCCTTACTTTAAAGGTTTGTGGGAATAAGACATAATTCTTAATTCAAACTTCTTTTCTGGAAAACCAGCTGAGAAAGCTTTGCTTAACTTGGTAACCACTTTTTAAACTTTTAGATTTTCACATAGAAACACAGCAAAAGCAAATATGGCTGAAAATACTTCGTGTAATTAGGAGGATTCCCCCCCTAGGGTTTTTTTGGGGTTTTTTTTTTTTTTTGCAGTTTACACATTCTGGGCACAACTCTCATCACTTCACAAGGAAAAAAACTGAAAAAATGTAAAGTACCGGAACTGCGGGAGGCTAAAGTCACCACACAGAGATACCAATTCTTTCCTCACTAGGGAATCCCATAATAGTTTGCGTGTCAGTGATTGACAGCTGTCAGACTGAACTGATTGACAGGCCGCACAGCACAAAACTGTAAAATCTATCCACTTGTTACAAAACAGAATACATAAAATGGTTACAAGAGGCTTTGGGAAAAAAGAAATAATTAGTTTGAAATACAAAGAAATACAATTTTTAATACAATTTTTTAATATAACTCATGCAAACTTAAAAATAATTTACTTCTTAATTATTCTCTTTGATTATAGTTTAGATGCAACACCAGCACCTGAAACATGACAACAGATCGAAAATGCAGTTTACGTACATGTTCCCGGTTACAAGAAAGTCATATTCTTTAAGGCTGAGTACCTCATCTACAATAAGGGAATAGTAGTACTGACATAACTAACAGGGCTGTTACAGGGTTATAACAGGAGAATGAAAGCAAAACCCTCTGATCACTCAAAGAATGTTATATAAATGCTAAGCAATATTAAAAAACCCCATGAACTGTGAAGAATCAAGAAAAGATATTTAAACAGTATAAGCAAAATATTTGAGAATATTTTATTTTTGTAAATACTAACAGGCTCACATTTAGGTTGTGAAGATTTCCTGTTCCTATATGGCAGAGGAATTTCACACAAAATAATAACACATGCCTCTATCTACATCCTGCACTTACTGAGAGGAACTTACATTAGTTCTACTTCAAAATCTATGAAAGGCAACAAAAATACCAAAAATGATTAGGTTTCAGATAGAAAATGTCTTTCATTGACACAGCATAGTAGGACACTGAAGCAGCTCTATATTCTGATGCTAACACTGCTGAAGACTCTTCACAGCACCACCTTCCCCAGTACTGAGCACTTGGTCTCTTGTACTGATAATGCAGACAAATGACATTTGGGATTCATTAATCTTTAATAGTCGACCTTTAATTCTGATCAGCAATCATACTAAAATACATTTATTGGTAAGATTAAAACACACACATTCACATCCACACACACACATCCTACTGAGGTGTTAGCATTTAGAGGCAAAGCAACTGTTTGAAATTTGCTCAGAAAGACTTCTAATATCTTACTGGCACCACTGAGAGAGCAGGAATATAATGATCTGACTGGAGTTTTCCAGCCAGACAAGGCACTTCCTTTTAAACTCAAACCTAGAGGTTAATTTAGCAAAAAAAGGATATTATGTGAAAAACAATATACATAATACTTCCTAGTATAATATACACACTCCAAGTTTCAATTTTCTTTCTACTAGCATAAAAAGTGGGGAACGCTTCAGGAAAAATTGAGGGTTGGTAAAAATAACTAGGAGGGGAACCTGGGAAGACTAGCAACAACCTTCTCCCACCCCTCTCATACATACTACTTTCACACACACGGAATAAAAAATAAATCTTACCTTCTCTCCTCGGGTCTTCGAATCTTCTTTTTCCTTCTTTCTTGCTGCTGTGATAAATTCATTAAACAACGCCTCTCGATCTTTCATTTTTTCAATTGCTTTGAACCTCGAGTCTTTAGCATGCTTGGCTGCAAATTCACTAAAAGTAGCTCTGTAACAAAATTGCAAGTTTACTGATTTGGCAGAGCTTTCTTAGCTGAAACATCATTCAGCAGCACAATGGCACAATGTTTTTCTTCTGTTGAAGCATATGTCCTAAATATCAACACACCTGTATTCTTATAACAAAGTCCGGTGTTCCAGAAGCAAAGTCTTATACTTTTTATTTTTAAAAAAAATCTTATATAACTTCTTTCACTTTAAAAACTTTTTATTTTAAAAAAAAGTATATGCGTCTAGTGAAATTCTTCCACCAGAGTACAATCTTTCAGTACTTCAGGCCTGCCCCGTTCCTTCATTGTTATGCAATGCAAAGTTATCACTCAGCATTCAGCTATGCCTGAAATGAAACTAACAACAGAAAAAATCCAGATTCTTTCAATACTGTATGCAGCACTTTCCACCCTTTCTTCCTGTAGCATTTATCGTTACAGTATTCTCACCTCCAGGGCCAGATTCCAAATCTCAGATGTGCAGTAGATATCGTACTGCCACTTACCTCGGGGGGGAAAAAAACACTACTGTGCTTTTTCCAAAATCTGATGCTAATCTGGCCCCAAGATTACGTGAGACATTATAATCCTATGAATGTTTTCATCACAGCATGGAAATAATTAGACTTGGAAAATCCCGCCTACTGTTGCTGTAGGGTAAATTAAAACAAAAGAAGAATTTGGTAGCTTATTCAATTGACTGGAAGTGAATATAAACCTATACTAAAGAAAGTGAGCTGCAAAAGCAAGAGGCCGGACACAAATTCTTGAGCATATAAAATACAAGGAGCGCAAACAGCCTCAGGGCATCAGTTCCTCGGATAAAACCAGTAAAATTAGAAGATGAAGAACAACAACAAAACATTCAGGTCCCTTCAAATCATCATTTCCTCTTACTTGCTGCTCACATCAACAAAAAAATAAATACAATAGAAATAATTATTTCTGTGTCCTTTGGGGTACAAAGGACAGCCAGAAATTATTTTAACACTAAACCAGTAAAAGAGTTTGATGAAAAACTATTTTTAAGATCACTATTGTATCTACTCCAAAGTTTATTCTACCCCCACTGACCAAGTTACCCAGTTGGATAGCTATTTGCAGGTACAGGTAAATTCAAGTATAATAGCAGAGCACTACTCTTCTCATACATTTCACTTTATTTTGCTGGAACAATTACACTTAGTTAAAACAAATGAACTATTAATATAAAACAACTCCTATCTGGTTTAGCATCATGTTAATTACATAGTAGGAACCTGTTGTATATCATATGGTTAACCTGTGAAAACTCAGCTGGTAATTACCATACAAGGATGCAAATCTGTAACTAAATAGGGATAATCCAGATGGGGCTTTCCCCATTGCTGGCTGTAGAATGGCTTGCACTTCTGGACTCCTGAGTTTTATAGCTGGGGCCTGTATAGACAGGTACTTAGCAAAAATGGAACCATTTAATATACTCAGTACTGGCTATAAAATATCACAAAAACTCTGGAATTCCAGCCATCCTGAAGCAGCTACTCTTAGAATTTGATCTAACAGCAGTAAACTTGCAGAGTTGTGGACTTCAAGCAAATGAAACCTTTAAAAGCAACAGAACCAAGGAACACCAGAATGCAGCTGAGGAAAACACACACTAAAACTGTATCATCTGGAAAAGGTGCTTCACCACAAAAAGGGGGAGAGGGGAATCCTTACCTGGGATTAATCTTTGCTTCTTCCATCATTTTCTTGAAATCTTCCTTAGCCTGCATTATTTTGTTTTTCTTTTCTTTACGTTCTTCTTCTGCTCTAGTTTTCACATACTGATCAAATACCTAAAGAAGTACCAAAGAGCATGTTGAATGAAATACCTACATGGAATGCCATCATCAGAAGACACAAAGAGGGCAAAGCAAAACTTTCCCCCCCCCCCTGCAGTGCTGTTTTTTAACCCATATGGACACAAAGGCATTACTTCACTACAGATTGTAAAATATTCCTATTTCATATTTTACATATACTCTTAACGGGATGATACTACAAAATAGAAGTTTTACAACACATTTAGGATTATTTGCTATTTATTTTTGCAATATAATACATCTTTATACATATCTCAAGGGAGATATGCAGCTCATTCCAACAGGAGTCAAGAGCAGAAGTCACTGTTCATATGCAGTTGTTTGTACAAGAGGAGTCTTCACCTATATAGGGTTAAGAACACTTTATACAACATGGCAGATATGCAAATGATCCTTGCATTCAACTATAGACGGTACTATTAAAAGATTTTCTAAACTTGGAAACAACTATTATGAAGGTCCAAGATATATAAACAGAGTGTACTTCTAAAGATCATTTCAAATGCTGATTATTCCCTTCCACAAACTCACTGATTTTCATCTTTGTGAGGAAAAGACTGCACAGAATAAGAATGATATAAACTTACTCCGTATGTATCACTTACATTTAGTTCTAATATGAAAACCATTGTAAAGGTTATTTATGAATACAGTTCCCCAAGTATACAGAAATGCATGATTTTTCCTTGTTGTTGCCTCCCTTCCAAAGGGATTAATCTGTCTACATTTGCAGACTCTAAGGCAGGGGTGAAAAATGTCCGACCCGTGAGCCAATACTGGCCCATGGAGGCTCTCAATCTGGCCCGCAAGAGACCCCTTGCACTCCCCCCATCAGAGAGAGGGAACAGGTGGCAGAGCCTTATGCTGCTCTGCACAGCAGTGAGGACTGGAAGGACTGACGTCCAGAAAGCAACTGCCCAGCCATAGTCCTGCCTTGCTCTTTGAGCAGCCGGCAGAAAAACTTTTCACTCTGCTTCCTCTCCCTGCCCCACGTCTCTCTCTCTCTCTGAGAAGCTAAGCTTTGAGTCCACTGGCACCTAAATTAGATGGCACTGCTTCCTCTTCCCGTCTCCTCCCCCGCCACCCCAGTATCTTTCTTCAAGATAAGAGCCGGCTCTGCTTCCTCCTCCCCTCTCCCCCCTCCGCCTCTTTCCTTTCCCAGCATCTCTGTCTGTGTGTGAAGCTGTTTTGAGTCCACTGGCACACCTAAATACAGCACTTTCTTCAAGAAAAGAGCCGGTTCTGGTTCCTCCTCCCCACCTCCCCTCCACAGCGTCTCTGTGTGTGTAAAGCTGATTTTCAAGTCCACCAGCATGGCACCTAAAGACCAACAACGTTTCTTTCAAGGTAAGGGTTTTCCTGTGCCTTGTTCTTCTCTTTTGTTATGCTGCAGTTCTGGGTACAACCTGGGTCCACCTCCCCCTCCCCCTATTCAGTGTCTCTCTGTGTGTGAAACAAGCCATAGAAGTGGGTTAGGCTGAGAGTAGGAGTCAAGTTGCACCTTTAAGACTGAGAGTGTCTGTCCAGACCAACTTCACCCAGCACATTTCCTTTTATATACTGGGTATTTTGAACCTAAGCTTCCCAAATAATAGGCTGACCACTATACATTGCTGTCTCTCTGTTACTGCACTGCCTTGTAGGAGTTGTAGTTATTTTTCTGGGAAAGACTCTAGTTTTGTAGACAAACACTCCAGTTTAGTTTTTTAGATTCCCCACTCTAGGCAGCATGGGGACATAAGCAATGAAATATTGCAAGAGTGTTAAGTGTTTTCAGCAAGTTTGTATTTAAAATAATAAAGCACAGTTTGAGGGGGGGGGGAGATATTTGTGAATTTCCTGCATTGTGCAGGGCATTGGACTAGACAACCCTGGAGGTCCCTTCCAACTCTATCATTCTGTAATTCTATAATATATTTAATTCTGTTTGTGTCTTTTATAAATTTTATATCTTTGCTACTTGGCATTACATTGTATGACACCCATGGTCCGTCCCAACAAGGTCTCATTTATGTCAGATCCGGCCTTCATAACAAATGAGTTTGACACCCTTGCTCTAAGGAAACTAACCTTTCAACCATGTGCATATGTTTGCAGATTCCTGCATCTTATCCATAGGTCACTGGATAAAAAGAGCAAGAAACTGACTTCTCCATTGAGACCCTTTGGGAACTTGAGCTGCACAGCTTGCCATCTGCTAAGATTGCTAAAACAGCCAAAATGGCACCAAAACTCTCATGGGATTGGGGAGATAAATTATACAAAGGTGTTGGGAAAGATGTGAGGAGAATAAGAAGATTCATCTAATATGGTGAATGAGGGCGAAAGAAGGACTAGAATTAAAGGAAGGGGAAAGGCAGAGCAAAAGAGGAAGAAAAGGGTAAAAGAAATGAAACATTTAAAGAGGGAGCTGAAGGGAAGCAGAAATCTAATGCAAATGGGAAAGGATTATTTTTAAATGTGCTTCTCAACAACTCCGTATTCACACCCTGTACAGCAGTTTTCATATAGAGCTAAAATTAAGGGGTATATGGGGAGTAAGTTTATTTCATTTAGAATCAAAATCTTATTTTCTTAAACTAATTCCTTTGGAATGGAAGTATCAACAAAGAAAAATCATGCATTTCTGTACACCTGTGTAAGTACTATTCTCTCTGGCCTTCACAATTGCCCCTGCTGCACTAATATTGCTATCTGCGGAGGGACCACAGCAGCATTATTAACTGCAGTTATGTTAATTTTCACAGTATTTGGATTACTGCAAAATATTCACGGTATCACTATTTTGGGATAAGGACAGTTGTTTCTGCCAACATATAAATCTGTACCTACTTCTACATGTGAGTGTGAAACTTTCAATTCTCCCTAAAAACAAGTGATCTTCTCTCTTGAGCACTTCAGGGAATCCTCCCCATCCTTTCTTATTGTAAGCCTTTAATTGCTGAAATTTCCAGGTATCAGAATTCACATTTTCCCAAGAATTCCTTAAAATGTAACTTTCATCAAACCACTTTGTCTAATGTAAATATTAAGTTTTACTTATAAGGATTATAAATACAAATATAATTACCACCCGGTGGAAAAATACCTGTTTTCTTTCTTTAGGATTAAGAAGCAAGTACCGGGGATCGAAAACTATCTTGTGTAGCTCCTTCTCCCAAGTGGAAAAAGCAGAAACCTTAAAAAAAAAAAAAGGAACAAAAAAGTGTTGCTTTTCCTGGCAATTAAACTCACCCAAAGCCATGCAAGTTGTGCAGTTTTGCTTAAAATCTACAGGACATCTGTTAAAAAGGACCCATAACCGAAACCCTTACAGCAGTTTCATCACTAATAGATGATGAGCTGCAGGAGGTCAGCATGGTAAATTTCCACACTAATTGGTTCAGAAAACGTCTACATAATTACACAGAACTAACACACACCTAATTACTCATTAAAATAACCACTACTGTGTGACATTTAAAAACTGCTACATCAAAAGACAGCTTTGAAGTTCTGCATTATGATTCCCTATGGCTAGTTTTCTGAACTTTTTTTTTTCTCACTCGTGAACTAGAGAGTTCCACACACATATAGAGTTCTGGGTACTACTCAATAGAACGTCACAAGAGATTATGGTAGAGAACTGCAATGTTTTTTCATCATTAGTCAAGAAGTCTACCATCCCCTACATGGGCAAGAGATTTCTGAACTCAAATTTGAACTCACTTGCAGTTCTTAATTACTCTCCCCACACTTTCAAGAATGGACCTAGCAGCTGCCTAGGAAATGCATTGTCCTGATATACATCAGGTAAAGTGAAGAGAAGACTAGGGTTAAGCATGAACCACATTATTGTGACAAACAAAACGAACTGGTTCGTGACATTTAAACCCATGCTTTCTGCTCCCAACCATTTTGGCAGCAAGCTGAAAACAGTGGGTAAAATGGCTCAGAGGAGCTCTTCAGTTCGTGAATGTCACTTTGCCAACCCCAAACTGGCAAAAATTCATAATGACCTTTAGTTTATGAGCTGGTTCACGCTCATCCCTAGAGAAGACCATTATTAACTTTATTTTACATTTAAAAGCACATAATTTAGCAAATACGCTTTCTATTATTCGGTTGTAAGAGTTCAGTGTCTCTGTAAATAAAACACGACTTTTGTTCCAGCCCTATTTAACAGTCACCACCAAAGGAAAAAAAACAATGTTCAATGTTCTTATAGGAATATTTCCTGACCCCTCTCTCTAGGAGCATGTCCTTGAACTGTTTCATTCGAGCCTCCAGAGGAACTATGGCCCTTTCTCGAGCAGCCTTAATTTCTGCTTCCATGGCAGCCTCCTTCTCTGAATCAATATCTTTGTTATCTTCTTTCCTATAAAAATAAATACATACAGCATTCCATAATCAACACTACAATTAAGAAATCACATTTGCCTCATTCAAGGGATACACATTCCGGTTGGATTCAGATCATCAGTTTTTCTGTTCACTGTGCAAACAGCAGTAGAACCAGACCATCTAGGCCCAAACATCCAGCAAGACAAACATTTCTATGTTTTTGTAGGCTGCAAATGAATGACCCAGCTCCAAAGAAATGTAATTTATCTTGTGATTACAAAAGTCATTACACTGTGGGGAAAAAATTCTTCATACTCACCTGGACATTTCTAAGGCCCACTTCAAACTTAAAAATTTAACTTTGCTTTAGGATTTGGGGATAAACCACAGAATCACGCACATCCTCTATTCCCATAAGCAAATTCACCTCAATTCCACCACTATTATAATCTAAGAGAGACACACTATCAAACCCCATTCCTGATCAGGATTAAGAGGGTCATCTTTTCATCCCAAAAGATGAAGATCTGCAATAGCCCAGCTTTCAGCCTCCCTACTCAGCAAGATCTACTATTATTGTGATGATACCAGTAGTGGGAAACTCTTAGCTACTCTACCTACCACAGTTCATTATTCTGTAGTGAATGATGCTTTCCACCTCTCTCTCATGAACACCTAACATTCCAGACAAATTATGGAGCCCAAGAATGCCCCCCATCTGCATGGACAACAGTTGACAAGCTGCAGGCCAAAGAAACTTAGTTCTGTTCCATGGTACCTGCAGAATGTCTACTGAGAAGATCTTCTGCTATAATAACATAGTTATTGTGTTGGTGCTGTGTTTGTGTTATGGACAGAATTTGGCTTGGATCGTACTTTGATTCCATTCCTAGAATGCAATCTTTTGCCTGTGCTCATGTTCACATATTGAGGTCAGATAGGGACCTCACTGTCTTACCTCAAACTTTGTGTCTCTACATCTTTTTTCTATTCTACTACCCAAAAGGAGCAGCATCACATTCAATGTCATTTTAAGATGACCTGCCTTTGTTAGCTGCTACTAGAATGTATTTTGCTCACAGAAATAGGTTGAAAGGCTTACTATTAACTTGACACAAGAATTATGGAATTAAGCTAACACGATTCTATTTAAAAGCTATTGTATATGGACTTCTTCTCCGTAATTTTTTAAAAATAATTTTAAAAATAATCTTTCTATTTTTTTTGTTTGAACAAAAGATGGATTCTTCTCCTTGAGTTTCACTCTGCTTTGACATTTACATTTCCCCAAAACATCAGTAACAGGTAACTATCAGTTACACTAGAACATGGAATCTCATATAAACGAATGTCATCTACTAATTTTGGGTACTTACTTTCGTTTCTTTGCTTTAATAGGTTCATCATCATTGGTTTCTTCTAGCATTTCATGTTCTTCTTTTACTGAAAGAGAGATTTATATTAATGAACTTGTAAGATCATTCAATCAAACTTCATCATTTATTCCTGCTTGTTGCCCACATAGTTCTGAAGAACATACCTCATGTTATTTTTGAAGGCAGAGAGGTATCCTATGGAGATACATCAGCATCTCAAGATCAAAGGAAGCATAGTATTTAATCAATCAATAATACATGTCTGCAATTAATATTTAGATAAAAGAAAACATCAAATCTAGAACAGTTTCCAGAACCTATGAAACACAATTATTTCTATTGTATGATGGATCCTAACACAAAGAGAGGATTCTACCCACACCAACCTTCCCAAGAGTCAGACTAAAAGTCACAAGGTCTGCTCACTGCCAAGACTAACAGGATACTCTAGACTAACAGGATATTCTATTCTCTCTGAGAAGTAAAACTAAACCACTCTGCCACACTACCAAGCAGAGCTACCCTTCACTCCATCTGCTCTTTTTCTGAGCGAGACCTGAGCTCTCCCTGTTCTCTCCCTGTGGCAGAACTCAATGGAACTCCTGCTGCGTTTCTCTCCAACATTCCATCCTGCTTCTCAAAGATGACTGGATACTGGAGCAAAACTCCCATAGGCTCAAATTAGTGGCTCTTTTCCCCTTCAGGGTCAGGGAAGCCTTTTGTCCATTACACAGATCTTGAGGGCTGAGTCAGTCAATCTTCAGGCTATAGATACTTTGATGGTGCTGGGTTCAAAGAAAGGAGAGGTGACCTGCCCAATGGAGAAGTTGAGCTGCCTCTCATTGTAGGGACTATGAGAAGAAGTATATGGGCCCTGGACATTCAGTGCTGGAAGCTGAGATCACTTTCAGCTCTATCCAACTAATGATACGGCCAGATTCTGAGTTCCTCCACTTCCCCTGAATGGCTTGTTGATGGCAGTGGACTCCCCATCTAGGGAGACTGGCATCTGTGGTGATCTTCACTCTGGATGGCTCTGGAAAGGATATGCCTGTTAATAAGGGGGCCTCTCTGACCCACCAACAGAACCACATACAGAAGAAGGGACTGCGATGCAGTCCTGATGAGGAAGTGGGAACCACTGCAGTGGAGATAGGCCCATGGCACTGTGTCTAGGCAGGACATCATGAGGCCTAGTACTTGGTCCAGGAACATCAGATCCATTGTTGTTACCTGCATATACAGGACAATAATTTCCTGAAGGCTGAGGTGGCATTCTGGCAAGAAGGAAATGAGGGAGAGGAGTGGTGCTGATGGCTGTACCCAGATACAATATGGATTGTGGTGAAGATATGCCACTCCTGGAGAGCCTGTAGTGTCGTCTGTATGTCCCTGAGGCTCTGAAGTCTGGAAAATGATCTGATTAGGGGTAGACATGTACTCTCTGAGTCCTAAAATGAACATCCAAGATAATCCTCAGCTTTGTGAAGACCTGAGGGAGCCAAATGGGGAGGGCTCTGTATGGAAAGTTCTGGAAAGTGGTGAAAGCAGTATGCAAGCCTCAGGAACCTCCTCAGTGATGGATGGATGGTGACATAAAGGTAAGCCTCCTTGAAATGTATGGAAATCAGTAAGTCCTCCACATTAGAGAGCCTCCACAATAGAATGGAGGGTCTACAAGCAGAAATGGTTCTTCTGCATGTGCATGTTGAGGTGTTGTGAATACAGAATTGCTCTCCGGTTACCCTTTTTTATTGGGTTGACAAGTAAGATAGTGGTCTGGACAAAAATATTTTGAATGAATTAATGAACTATATTTTGTAAGATTCATAAAAAGCAACAAGGTTCATGGCTGTGGACAGCTAGCTATCCATCCTCAAAAGGAGAGATGGTCCAACCCATTGTCTTCTGGATGGCCATATGATCTCTCTTAAGAATCACAGGATTGGTTAAGTAACTATTAGCCCTTCTCTAAAGACATGTAATAATTGAGAATGATGGCTTGGCTGTCCTCAAGGCATAAATGTCTAGAAGTGGGTTCTGGATTGATGGAAGGTGAGGAAAGAATGAATCAATTCCTAATGAGGGATAGTGGAAATCTACTAAATATCCTTGATAGTCTGATAAACCCATTTGTCCTAGGTGGGGCTGAACCAGGTTCATTAAAAACCTGGATCCACCCTCTAACTATGGCATCAGGCACTGAATGGCTTCTTCCTGGGTTTGCTGGTAGATGAGTCCAAAGAGGGGATGTTGGATTTGGAGCAGAACTAGAATCTATTCCAGGATGGTTTCTGGAATCTGGAGTCCATGGAATCTCTGATGGAAGGAGCCTCTGGAAAACTGAAAGGAAAGGCATCTATTGGGCTTATTGTGCCCCTTAGAGGAAGAACACATAGCCGCCTTCTCTTTCTTCTGAGGAAGGGAGCTCAAACACTGAAAATATTGTTGCCCTTCAAGGTACTACTGTGCTCAAATCTATTTTTTCCTTTCTCTCCACTAGGATCTCATCTAATCACCACCATCAAAGAGCTTTTCTCCTTGACAGGTACAACAGAGGTTAGTTTTGGATAGGTGATTCACCTTCCAGTTAGAGACAGCAGCAGATCACAACATTGGCAGCTAGCAAATCCCTAAAAAACCATATAGTATCCAGAAGCTGTCTTGATCTTTAGTAGATTCTGCTTGAGCCTGCAAGGGTCAGGAATGGGATTCAGTAAAAGCTCCTATGCCTGGAGAAGAGATGCTCTGGAGAAAACCAAAGAGGCAGAGTTAGCCTCTTTAGTTGAAGTACAGCAGCTTCATAGGACTTTTTGAGTGAGAACTCATTCTTCCTAGCACTAACATCCTTAAGGGTGTTGTCTCCATCCTCAGAAAGGATAGCACCAGAGATAAGATCAGCCACTTATGTGTCTACTAGGAGTGCCTTAACAGTAGCCATTTGCAGCAGTGCATTGTTCCTTGATGCTCACCTGACATGTTCATCAAAAGGGTTTTGATCATTTACTAGCCTTCTGTAGCCCGAGTTCAATCCACAAAATATTGGCAGATACCTCCAGCATAAGTTAACTTGTACCTTTGAATTTTCTTTCCATCTATTTGTTGAGCAGTGCTTCAGTGATCTAGCAGAGATCCTTCAGATACTAAACCTGACTGGACTAGCTACTGGAGATCGGTACAAGCCAAAATCTTGGCCTCGTTCAAAGCCCTCAAACATTTACCAAATTTTTGTCCACTTTGGCTGTTTGAGCCATTTAAACCTAACAGCTGAGCAGTGCAGGACTGGATTAGGTTTAAATGGCTGTGAGCCATTTCACTGGTTAGTTTTGCTTGCCCCAGCTTCAAAGTGGGGGAAAGCAAAACAGACAGGTTGTGGCTTGGCAGCAGGGAGAAGCAAAACCGACCAGAGAAATGGCTCGCAGCTGTTAAACCCAGTCATGGTGCCCCCCATCACTTCAAAGTGGGGGAAAGCAAAGTGGATGTGTTAAATAGCTACTAGCCATTTAATTCTTCCTGGATGATCCCCCCTTTCTCTAGGATACAGCAAGCTGTGGCCAGCAGAAAGGAGGATCCAAACTGGCCAGATCAGTTGAGGGCAGTTTGGGCCTGGTTCAAGGGCCGCCTTGTACCCCAAGCTAGAATTTTTAGGTTCGTACCCATCCCTACTGGCTATATTTAATCTGGATACAGTTTAAAAAAAAAAACTGGTGGCACTTAGTATATGTTCATGCAACTTAAGTATTTACAGGGCAACTATTAATTTGGCTGCTTTGTTTTAAGTGGAGCTGGAAACTATTTTTTTCCAACATACTTCATCAATTATCAACAGATGGCAGTTTCATGATCTTGCAAGCATATTGCACACTGAAAATGGTGTATCTTGATACCTTTGGGTTTCTCAAAACAAGACCCATATATAGTTGCTGAAGGAGTTTAGTATAACTATTTATTCTCTTTATACTCTTTACATTTTACTATAAAAATGTATGTACTTTTAAAGAAACAATACCACATTTTAGAGACCACCAAAGAAGACTAATCCATTGACACGTTTCGTCTACAAAATTTTTATCTGTATATTTTCTTACTTTGGCCTATATAATATTTTATGTTTTCCACATATACATATTCCGCGTATTTATTAAAGCTGAACTGTTCTCCTAGGATCATATAATTTTTGTAGTATATTTTATCTGTTCTTCAAACTTGATTTACAACAGTATTTAACCCCAGATAGATTAACAGCATTAAAAATCAAAATGAAGTTGCTAATAGGATGGGCCTAAGTCTAAGACAAAGATGACAAAAGACGACTCCCCATTATCCCCTTCTCCTGCCAGCTGCTTGTTCTGAAAATCCTCTCTGAGGACTGGAAGAACCTTGCAAATTAATACACAATGGTATAAAGAACTGCAGCAACAAAGGGGAAATCAGGTACATACGTTTCTTTTCCCCTCTTCCATTGGCAGTCTGTGACAATGAAGGAACAAGGAAACAATTTCACTGGCTTTCCCACTCAACGTTGCACCACCCCCAAATATGATACATTTTGTTTGAAAAGCTCTTCAGATCCTCAAGAGAAGATTTGGGGGACAACAGCAGGTATTCAGGAAAGATGGAGAAAAGATCCACTCGACCTACTCCTTCGAGTCTTTCTGCTGGATCCAGGCATGCAGACTGCAACTCAGCATTAGTTTTCTGTCTGGACTTTGGGTATACCAATCAAGCAACACATAAAGGAACCAGATTTTCCAGGAGAAAAGGCACAGTATTTAGCTGAACTCAATGACATCCTGAAATGGCTATTTACACACAAGGGTTAGCTAACAGTTACCTATCTGAACCATTAAAATCATGCATTGCTGTGTTCCAACTTATTTGGTAAGAATGTATATTTGGAAAGGGAGAAGGAAGTGATAAATGGTATTGACTCTCAAAAAAAAATGACGACCTTGAATCTCAAAGGGAATATCTGAAAAGGTCTTACATAAAAAGGAAAAGAAAATACGCTTCTTGAGGTGAAAGGACTTCAGAAGCTCCCACCCAGAAGTATTCAGAAACCATCCACATATGCCTTCCAATATGGAACCCAAGATTCCAAATGGAACCAGAAAGATTTGGGACAAGGTGGTTATATTTACATCAGCCAAAGACCTTGCCAGACCTTGTTCAACACTGCGACTGACTCAGGCAAGTTAGTCTGGAAGCTGGGGAACAGCCTTGCAACGATTGCCTGGGCCGCAGCTAAGGTAACGAAAACGTAGCAAATTGAGAGACACTTGGAGAGAAGTAAAACACCAGAGAGTTGAGCTTTAGGACTGGAACAGTACAGTTCAGTATGATCTGGCCTCCTCTCCCCCCCTCTCTAAATGCTATTGATGGTCACTCCCCTAAACTTGGGCCATCCATTATCCCTTTATTGCTCTACGCCGACGATGCAGCTGTACTGTCACGTTCGCAGAAGGGCCTCAAGTGCCTGTTACTCGCTTTTACTTCATACAACGAGACAAATTTCCTGTCTATAAACTATGTAGAATCCAAAATTTTAGTATTTTCAAAGTCCTGGAAACCACAAAGCTGGTGCCTCAAGGGAAATAATATTGAACAGGTGAAATCTTTCAAATACTTGGGAGTCTTTTTTCCAATATAATCATAACTGGACAGTGCAACGCAAGCAAGCAGTCATCTCAGCAAGGTGTAGTTTGTCTGCAGTGGTTAGCTTTTTTTACAACAGCAGCAACCAATTTGTCCCAGCTGCCATTCATGTTTTTAATGCTAAAACAGTTTCTCAGTTGTTATACGGGATCCTCTTTTGGGTTTGTGCTCTCAATTTCCAACTTGAGCAAATTCAGGCAGCATTTTTACGCCATATTTTAGGGGTCCCCAACTGTGTCAGCTATGCTGCAATGTGCCTAGAGACTGGAATCCATCTGATTGAGACCAGGGCATGGCTACTAACTATAAAGTTTTGGCTACACCTACACTTTAGGGCAGACCCTGCTAGTTATATCCATATGATGCTAGCGGATTCCTTCGTTTCCACTTGGTATAGTCAGATCCAGAAGAAAATACATTCCATAGGTGTACCCCTGGACAACCTCTGTATGCTAAGTGAAATGCAGGCATTCAGAATCCTGAAACAGAGGATCTTAGATATTGAGAAACAGTCCCTTTGTTCTTCTGGACATAAAACTTGGGCTGCCTGCTGCGTACTTCACCACAGTTACGCCACTCTTTTATGTTAGCAAGATTCAATGTTCTACCCTCAGCGGTATTGTCTGAGAGGTTTGCCAATATCCCTTATCAGGATAGAGTCTGCCCATGTAATGGAAGGCACATTGAAACAGTTGCCCATGTCTTACTTTATTGTGATTTTTATGGGGAAGCGAGGGACTACAAAATCAAACCTATTCTGTCTAATATTTATGGATTACCTGAAGCAAAGTTAGTTTTTTTTCTACTATCTGCCCTATGTTCCCATATCACAAGCTTGGTTGCAAAGTACCTTTTGGCTGCCATAACAATCAGGAAGCAAAAGACTAGCTCCCCTTCTTGATGCTTGACTGGTTTTTATAGCTGAAACTCCATGTAAATTTGCTATGCTGTACTTTTTATTTTTATGCCAATAAAGGTATTTGGATTTGGAGTTCAGTATGGGAACTGTGGAGATCAGTCTGAGAACTGAGAAGTTCAGCCAGAGAACTGAAGCTTATCAGTTGTGGAAGCAACTGGACAAGGAGATGAGAATAACCAGTGGGGCTGAGTTCCTTGTGGAGACAGAGCTGGGCTGAGCTTCTGTCTGAAGGAGAGATTGAAGTCAGAAGGGGGCAAAACCAGGGACCTTCAGTGAGGGAAACTCTCTGTGGGAGTTCTGCCAGCACATCTAGGCAGACTCCTTGTATAAACTGAGATCACTCAACCACTCTGGAGGGAGGACTAAATTCTGGTGGCAAGAAGGGAATCCCAGGACTCAGACAAGGAATCTAGCTGGGGCTAAGACACACAGGAGTGAGGGGCTGGTATTAGCTCTCAGAGGTGTGAGTCCTGGAAGCTAGTGTGTATGTCTGTGTGGTAGAATTAATCTGGCACCAGTCAGGAGTTCTCAGTGTGTGTGAAAAAGAGTGACTGTCAGTTTATTATTTTTATGATTTATGAAGTCCAAGCTTGAGGCTATTCCATCTGCTAGTGTTCCTAATGCCAAGAAGGCACTGCCTGCCTGTCCAAAGTTTTGAACAATTTTAAAGCCTGCCCATTTGGGAATTTAGAAATCTTCTGCCTGTTTATATTTGTTCAATCTACCAATCTCTGTGTTTAGAGATTATTTTGGCCAACCCTCTGCCTGCCAACTGAATTGTTTTTATTAATCAACCTAATTAGTATTATTTAATCCCTCTACCTTGCCTTGTGATCCAATAAATATTTGTTTTGTGGTTTTGACTTTTAAGCTGTCTGTTGCCTATTTTTCTTTAGTTCTGACAGGATTTCTGCGAGTGTGTCTGAGGTACTGAGGGAAGATGACTTGAAAAAAATTTATAGTGGTCACCCTCCCAAGTTGACCCTGACCGGCCCCTCACAAATGTTTAACCAAGATACGGCAAAACTGATCTTCAGGCAATCTTCTATTCCTGCAGAGCTATCAAAGGTACTGAGGGTCACCAGATATATGAAATGCTTCATACCAAACTTGTAAAGGAGAACAGTGTGCCCTTCCAAAAACCACCTGTTCTTTCATTTAGACTGAAGTCAGGGCCAAAGTGATAGTAGTCCTACTCAAGAAGTGTAAGACAAAAAAGCATGGTTCATCTTTTCCAGAAACTTGCTTTCCATCAGTGGCCAAATACTTTGAAAAAGTCCAAGGAGGACCATGAAGGCTATGGCCCTATGCTTGTTGTCTGTCCCCTAAAACTCAGCATTGTCAACACTGTTGACAAGTGTTGAAAAACCATGAATTTGCCTAATCTTCTCTTTAAAAAAAATCAAATCTAGTAACCAACATCCCTTACAGAAATAATTTTTATACTGTAAATATCCTTCCACAGTGGCATAGCTAACTTAGTTTATTATTTCTTTATTCTGTCAGAGAGGGATCAAGTTTAGAGTCAGGCCCTCCAGATTGTATTGCTTCTGGCAGTAGCCTCCCGTATGTGCTATGAAAATGCTAAATATCAACAGTCAAATATCAATAGTTCATTGTCTTTTAACCATCTGAACCCAAAACTCTCGCTTGGTACTGTATCATGAATGCTAATGAATTTCTGATCTTGCACTTTCAGTAATGAGTATCCTAAAAAGTAGTCCTAGCAATGCTATAGCAATTTAGGGTAGTAGAGCAGATCATGGAATTGTCCTTTTTCCCACTTTACTAACCTTTACAGTTCACAATCTTGTAAGAGTCAAAATCAAGACTAAAGAAACATGATGGATTTGTAGAATTCAAACACTTAATATTTAAAAAGTTCTCCAGAGTGTTCCAAGTGCTAACATAGGACAACCCAGTAAGCCTCACCAATATCTTGCCTGACAGATCCATCTTGTTATTCTTATTACATACCTAATGCAAATGAAAGCATGAGCTGAAAGATAATGATTTATCTTCGACTGTTGAATGAATTAACGGCAGTGATTTGGATTGGGACTATTAGTATCTGTTTCCAGGCAAAATTCAGAATTCTTACCTATAAAGCCCTAATTTGCTTGGGGTCAGTGTAGTTGTGGGACCACCACTTTCAATACTGTCTGGCCTAACAGTTAAAATATTCTTCAAAAACTGCTCTTTGCATCCTTACCTGGAGAGGGGTAAGGCAGATAAGACAAGGTTTTTAGGTGGTGGTACCTCCCCTGAGGGCTGACATTGACTGGCTCTCTAAAAGAAAGCGAAGTATTTATTTTTAACCACACTTTTAACTAAGTAGTCTATTAAAGGCCTGGTCTACTAACAGCATTTTAGAATGCTGTATTTGCTTTATCTCTGGCTCTTGTTAATCCCAGCACATAAACAGTAAAACTGAGTGGGGCTGGTCATTCTCTGTAATTTTCTAAGCAATTTCTACCTACAAGATATCAACACTTAGAAACTACAAAACTATGACACCAGACACCAGATGTGGGCCGAGACAAGACCCCATGGTGCTTTCTTCTGCTGTGCCAAATAGGTTGTGTACTCAAACTTATTTCCCAGGCTACTATGATAAGATATAAAACCTGAAACTATGCACATAAAAAATAAATGAGCATTAGGGGTGTGAAGGGAATAAAATCATTTTCCCTCCCCCCGATTGGGTTTATTGGACCTAGAAAACATGGGCATTTGCTGATATTCCTGACTCCCAAAATTGGTATGGTGTTGAGATTTGGGTAAATATTTGGGAAATCATAATTTATTCAGCTGCATTATACCATATGGCAGGAGTCCCCAACCCCCGGGCCACAGAGTGGTACTGATCCATGGCCTGTTTGCAACTGGGCTGCAAGGCAGAGCCGCCGCACCACCCCTTTTGCCTACCTGGGACTCAGGATGAAAGAGGTAGCATAGCCTCATTCCAAGGCTGCCTCCCTTTGCAGGAGGTCACACTGCCTCTTTCATCCGCCTGGGTTCCGGGTAGCAGGAAGGGCCAGCGCTGCTGTAACCTTCACCTGCCCTTCATTTATAGACCCCCCACCAATCAGCCTGTGGTGGCCAAAACCACAGAGCCCCCCCCCCCCCCCACACACACACTTGTCTGTAGAAAAACTGTCTTCCACAAAACCGGCCCCTGGTGCCAAAAAGGTTGGGAGCCACTGGTGTAATGGAGAATCAATTTACGGGTATTCAGAGCTCTTTGGGGAGGCTGTTTTCTGAGACAGAGGCACCAGATTTGCAGCATTACAGATTTACAGCCTCACTCTTACACAGTTAATACATAACTGTGAGAGGTGCACTACCGGCTACACTCTGGAGTAACTTAACCCAGAAGCCGTAACACAGACATGCCCCAGCCATCACACTGCAGACCTCTGGTGCAAGCTTCCTTCTCTCGTGTGTGTGTCTGGGAGGGAACAGAGCTTTGTCACCCACTCTCAAGCTCTAAACCAATTTTAACATGAATCTTCCATAGGAAAAAGTTAAGCTAGCTATCAGATATTTTATTTGGTGCTCTTAGTGGCTGCACAAAACAACATATGGAGCCTTGGCTGCTACTGAAATAACTACAAGGCTATCTGAACACACTCCAATAGTTTACATATAAACTAAAGAGTAGTTAAACCAATGCCCTCCTGTGGGGAGGTCATCTGCTCATATGCCCTAGTCACAAAAGATGCTGAACAAAGATCTAGAAGCCTAGTGCTGAGGACATCCCAGTGTGTGGTTGCCAATGTAGTGTAATAGTTAAGAATGTAGAACTGGGGAGATCAAGGTTCAAATCTCTGCTCATTAGGAACTCCAGGTGTTCCACTCCAGTCAACATGCGCCCATAAAGCAAGAAGACCTCTAATACCTAGGTTTACCCACCACCTTCAATTCCACAAAAACATAATCAAGAATCCAACATAATCAGCTCCTATGACTACAAAGAGGAGACTGGCCTAGTCCACAAAAGTCCAAGTTCAATTCTGTTATCCAGTCTTCACCGTCTATCTTCAAGGAGTCTGCCTCCTAGTGGACAGGGAAGAGAACACCAATGGGAAAAAAAAACATGTCTGGCCTACCATGAAGAGCAAAACCATGTAGTTAAATTCAGTAGAATCTGAGCTGCTACAACTATAACATCTGTTATCACTAACACTATGCCCCTTGCTTCAAAATGAACATCAAATTGGAACCTATGAGAAAACACACTAAACTGACACATTACAATACTGAAGGGGAAATCAATATAACAGATTTTGTTCTTACTTGTTTTTTTCCCGTCATCCATTCCTTTTTTATGAGGAGGCTCTTGAATAATTTTGTCCACATCTGCTCTTCCTATTAGGTCATCTGGTCGGTCCCACATAGATAGACGAGTGGTAGGGTTATAAAAGAAAACCCGCTCATCACCAGTCCATACCACACACCTATGGAAAAACCATAAATCTGTTTACCTATGTTCTATCAGTGTTTGCTTAAAAGACAAAGTCATGAGGAGACAATTTTATACATACCTATAGTCATAAGTCAAGAGTATTTTCCTGTTAATCTCCTATATCAGGGTTTCCCAAACTTCCCCCCCTCCCGTGGCCTGGTTATTTTTACACTTCTCTTTCGTGGCCCACTAAAATTTGGGGTGGAGCCAGGAGACTTTAGGGGTGGAGCCGGGAGACAGAAAATGATGTACAAACAAGCCTAAAACTCTTGCAATGTATTTTTTAGGAAAAGTAGGACATGGTGAAATTTTGCAATGCAATTTTAAAAATAAAAAATCAAGAAGAAGCACAAGGATCACACAGCAGAAAACTAAAAATATAAAATGTTCTCATCCTGGGAAAACATGAAATAGCAGGGCATTTCAAGCTTCCCCCCCCCCCCCGGTCTACTCAGATTAGCAATGGCAAGGAAGGAAGGAAGGAAGGAAGGAAGGAAGGAAGGAAGGAAGGAAGGAAGGAAGGAAGGAAGGAAGGAAGGAAGGAAGGAAGGAAGGAAGGAAGGAAGGAAGGAAGGAAGGAAGGAAATGCCAGCGGCATGCCTCAGCGCTGAATTATCTCAGCTCCATTTTCCTCACCGAGGAGGTGGTCAGCGGGGGGGGGGGGGATTTGGGGGCTTTACAAAGCCGGAAATTTACCAGCAGTGGGGAAGAGAGGGAGGAGGAGGCAGGGCACTACGGCGCAGTGGGGAGGTGCGGGGGACGATCGCTCGATCCGTGGGAAATCAACGCTGAGCTCATTCCCCACTGGTCCAAGCCAGCCGCATGTCAAACAAACCGCGGCCGAAAAGGGCGCATGGCTCCTCCCTCCTCGGCACTTCCTGGATGGGAAGGAAGTGCCGAGGAGGGAAGAGCCATGCGCCTTTTTCGGCCATGGTCTGTTCAACCTGCGGTCGGCTTGGCCCAGCGCGAAATGAGCTCAGCGCTGATTTCCCATGGATCGGGCGATTAGTCGGGGGGGAGGGCTTTGGACAGCATGAAACTGACCAGCCTGGGGTGGGAGAAGGAGGAGCGCGACCCGGGGGAGGGAGGTGTGATGCGGGGGAAGGCGGGGGAGGGGCGGCCAGGGGACTGGAGGCCCCATGGCCCAGCATTGAGGGCTCCGCAGCCCAGTGCCAGGTCGCGACCCTGCCTTTGGGAAACGCCATCCTATATCATGTGCACTTAAACTCCATTTAAATAAGTAGTATCATCCAACTCTGTGTTGGACTGATGCCCCTATGTTTTAGGAACAGAAAGCAGTCCTTTGGATTGTGGCCACTGCCTTTAGGTCCATCACTGCAGGTACACAAGCTAAGCAGAACAACTTCATTTAGGGAATAATTTTAGTCTATAAACCTATAAAAGAATTATCAAGCTGGGTCAAAATCAAGTCCAATGCAGGTGAAAGTACAAGGAAAAAAGAACATAAATTCGAAGGAGGAACTAGGAAAAGCTTCCTTTTGCAGGCATGTTTCTGAAAACATGGGCTCGCTGCAGTATAGATGATCATAAAAAGGTGCATACTGTTCATGATGAAAGTCCTAGTCCTGTTCCTTTAGATCACCTGATTAATTCCTTTGAAGTCTGCTGTAGTCTTGCTAAATTAATCTCTCTGCCATTATTTCATACCTTACTCTTTAATAGGTCTGTGGGAAATCAGCAATATGACTGCACAAGTCAATTCATTACATATATTAGTTCAGGATTGGGAGAAATGAACTTTCCAGTAGGCAACTCACCTGCCTACCATTTCCTAGTGAAATTAGTGGACCAGACTCAAGAGAGCTCACAATTCATCCTTTTTGAATCAGTGAATAGAATGGGAACAGATCTCAATAGAGGCTGCCTCTGAATTCCTCTACTGGCTTTTCCAGCACAATTTTTTCAATACTTAAAAAAAAACATTTAAGACTTCTGAACTGAAACTGACCTTCTGATAAAGAAGGGCAATTCCTTTGTAGGTGCTAGTGAGATATTTGCCACAGCTAATTCCTCAATTCTTACTATTAGTTTCCTGAGAAATTTCCTGCTCAAAAATAAGTAGGAGAGACAGCTTAGCTAACAATTAAACTAGATAAAGTTACTGTCTTTGTGGCCAACTCTCATCCTGACTAAAGGCAATGTTGCAAAAACTATGCAGAGTAGACAGAACTGTGGTATCAACTTACATGATGCAACTTGTTGCTCAGTCACTGAAATGAAGATACTAAATTCAGATCAGAATCCAGTTACACTTTTTGGCACACTAAGTTAATATGCCAGCAAGTGTTCCCTCTAATTTTCTCCCCGTACTGAGCAGAGGAGTTCACATCCTGAGCAGAATATAACTGCTGAAATCTTAAAATGGGCAATGGGAAATCTTAAAATGGGCATGACCCTGTGCTGCTCCGGACTGCTGTGTAGGGCTTCCTGTATCAATGATCAGCCTCTCACCCACATAGCTTAGAGGGAACTCTGATGCCAGCTACAGACACACCTTGAAAACTGTGATTTTGGCCAGTGACCCATGATCTCATTGCAGTATTTTAACTTGAATGCAATGTGCTTTATGTGGGACTACTTACAAAAACTGTTTTTAACTGATCATGGGGGGGGGGGGGGGCTGCAGAAACCGAACATATGCCTGGAGGCAGTTTTGGAGCGAATACAGGCTAATAAACGGAAGCTCAATTCTGTCAAAACATAAGTCAGTAAGAAAAAGGTATACTCTGGATTTAAAAGGTCAGCTGTTCCGGATGGGGTTGCACTCCCTTTGAAAGAAACGTGTGGGGGTATCCTTGGACCCACACCTACTGCTGGATAAGTAGGTGACAGCCTACTATGACTGCCAGTGGCCAGAGGTGCCTGTGGCCAGGAGTGCCTTTCACCAGCTTCAACTGGTTAGCCAGCTGTGGCCTTTCCTGGACAGAAAAGATCCGACTGCCATGGTGAGTGCCCTGTTTACATCTAGATTAGATTACTGTAATATACTCTACATAGGGCTGCTCTTGAGAAATGTTTGGAAATTTCACCTGGAGCAGAACAGTGCCACTAGAATGCTGACTAGTATGGGTCGTAGGGACCACATCCATTCAGCCTTGGCTCATCTACACAGGCTCACCATTTGTTTCCAAGCAAAGACCAAAGCGCTGGTGTTTACATTTGAAGCCCTATATTGGTTTGGGACTCCATTATAAATTTACTTGACCACTACAGTCATCTTTTGAGATCCTGCTTCAGGGTACCTTCACCTCCTGAGATTAGGTGGGTGACAACCTGGAAAAGCGCGGTGGGGAGGTGCGGGGGAGCGCGGTGGGGAGGTGCGGGGGAGCCTTTATGGTTATTCACCCTAGGGAGAATCATCAGTCCTCTTCTGCTGCCATCTTTCATCAGCAGGTGAGAAAAGTTTGTTTTGTTTGGCATTCCCTCAGTGATTCCTCATTTCTGACCAGTGTTTAAATTGTGGTATTTTATGTAAGTATTTTAAACTCTGGCTTTAATAGTTTTAAAAGGTGTTTACTTTATGTTTTGATCTATTCGATGTCTTGGTAGCCCTTGCAAATGCGGAAAGGTGGGATATAACTTTTGCAAAACAAATAAACAGCTGTTTACCCATCTCTTAACTGGTGCCTTTATTATCTTGCACTGTAACCTGCCTTCTTCACATTCATGCCTTGCGCTGTTGAGGCTTTGGTGATATTATTGGCTGTTGACTGTAAACTGAAAAGGTTTCATTGATATTTAGGGTAGTGTTAGCAAAATATCTGATTGATATATTATTTTAAATTTGTATTTCGAATGTTACTTTTTATTGCGAGTAGCTCTGTAGAGAAATGGCATATAAGTAACCTAAATAAACCGGGGTCTTCTAAGAGGAGGCATTAATTAAAATAAGAGATAACGCAACGCAAGTTTCGTGAACCAGCCAAGGCAACTCTGGCAGTTGCTTCAAGTGGCAGGCAGGCTTAGCTCCTCTGACCCTTTCAAGTGATAGGAACACAACTGAAAATGAAGTGAGATGACAAGCTGCTTTGCCTCTATGAGTGCTTACTTATGACAGTTCAGGATTTGGGGGAGAGGAGAGTTCTAGATCATCTCACTTGGTCACTCTGAAGACCACTAACTCCCGTCAGTGGGAGAAGACCTCTACTACTGGTCCTCAGTGAAGAGGAGTATGAAGTGGCAGGTGTCGTTAGCAATATTTAGTACGGCAAGCACTTTTTCCCACAATGGCATGATGGCTCCAATTTTCATCTTTATATTCTTTTTATTATATCAGTATATCTAATTTTGAATCTGGCTCCCAATTGAGGATTCAAAAATCTTTATGACAGGACCAAGGACAGATAAAGAAAATGTTTCTGCAAACCTGGAGAAACCCCTAAGTTTGCAGAGTATCCCCAATTTTTTTTTTAAATTTGGGAATACAAAATCCAGCCCCCTCAAAAAATGGATAATGCCATCTGAGTTCACACTAAATCTCAGGATAATCATGGTTGGTACTGAGGGGGTTGTCTAGCAACTCCAGCAAGATTGGAGGCTTTTGGCCTTGAAAGACACCAAAAGCAGTTAGTGGGAAGGCAGAAGAAAGCAAAATCTACAAGCAGGGACAGGTAAAATTCAAAGGGGAAGAAAACCCTTTCTCTCACCTGCTACCCCTCCTCTATGGCTTTCTGTTCCCTCTCCCTGCAGTTCTTGGCTCCTCTTTCCTGCCCCCACTACTTTTGCTTCACCTACTCTTGCTTGTTTTTACTCTCTCTCACCCACCACTTTCACTTTCTCAGTATTCTACAGCTATGAATACAGTAGGCAAAGGATGTAATGTTCATTAATTAACTAAACTTTTCTACTTAACTCCCCGAGACAACATATTCCCAAGAATAACCAAAAGGTTGCTTTCCCTTTATTGTTATGATACATGCTACACTAACTTGCTGCCACAAATATTATTAACATACCTATTTGTAGGAGTATTAAATCAAAACTTACTGTTAAAATAGTGGTATGCAGTAAGAAAACGTTTAAGATATTATGCATACGAGATACAATTTCACCGATCCCATTGGTAACATTAATTGAAAGTATTATTTCTAATGCACTATTTTATCAGTTTGAAAAAGATGGCTACATACCAAGGAGTACCAGGAATAGGAGTTGTAGCTACTGGTTTTGCTTTCTGAGCTGCCTTTTCTTCTTCTGTCATTTCTTCCTCTTTCGGCTCCTGGAAGGAAGCATAATGCTGTACAAATCAGTTCTGCTCTATAACCAGATCCTGCACTTATTGAAAAGTAGCACAATAACAGAATAAAATAAGATTTTTGCAACATAAAAAAAAATTAAAAGAATGACCTTTTAGAAGTCAAATTCAGAAAACCACTTATATACACCACAGTATGACACTGGGAGAAGGTACCGATATGGAAGGAGATGGGGATATGGTTATGCTTGGTCTCCTTCCAATCTTCATCCCATCTCAAGACACATTGGTTCAATGGCTACGAATATTGACCCCTCTTCAACACTGATGCTGTGCAATGCCAGGTCCGTTCATTAACAAGACTATAACACTGCAAAACTATAGTGCAGTGCAAAATGTGGGCCTAGCTTGTGTGACCAAGACCTGGGAGAGGGAGGGCTCAGTCTTGAACAAAGGGGCAAGGGTGGCGATACTTATTTGGGAGGGTTTCTCCTTCAGGCCACTCCCCATCCCAAAGATTGCGGGACTGATTAACTTGGCCTGGTATGGGATACTGAGGAGAACTTGGCTACATATTTACTATATTAAAAACTCAATTAAGTAACATCTATAGTCAATTCAGAATTTCTAATGACCCCTTTTTTCTTTTAGAGTACTTTAAGGTAAAAAAAAAAACAGCTACAGGAGAGCATACAAGGGAAAAATTAGAGTATTTTCACAACCAATGGAATCAACTATATCAAGCCACTATATTAAACAATTCTAAGAAGTTCTGGGCTATAATCTCAGGGTCTATACATGAGGGGTCTCTCCTTATGTCTGCGATTTCATCGTGTGCATTGCTTCAATATTTCTCTGTTTTGTTCCAGCTAAACCAAAATTGCATCATTAAGCCATTTGATCTTTCTGATAAGGACTTACCAGCCTGGCCACCTGTGACCCCAGATGAAGTAATAGAATTAATTAAGCAACTGAAAACTGGGAAAACTCCCAGTCCTGATTTGATTCCTCCAGGGCTTCTGAAGTTAGATCCAGAATGGTGATCTGTCCCCCTCGCCTCCCTTTTTACCATGATCAATCAAACAGGCCTTATTCCCGATGCTTGGTGGAATGCAATTGTCCCGATTCGTAAGAAAGGTGACTATACAATTCCCTCCAACTACAGGCCAATCAGCCTTCTTTTCATCATAGGCAAACTATATGCCAAGCATCTATTAATCAAATTAACTTCTTGGATGTCTCAGCAAAGAGTCTTAAGGCTCTGCACAAATAAGCAAGGGTAAATCTACAGAAGATCACTGCATCACTCCAGCGCACCTGGCTAATAAATATACTACTCCTAGGAATGCCAAACTCTACGCAGCTTTCTTGGACCTCAAGGGGGCATTCAATTCAGTAAACAGAGCGACTATGGATTAAACTGCATCAACTGGGCAATGATAAGAGACTTCTCAAATTAATCATAATGCTACATTCCTCCACCGCTTGTCAAATCAAAATCTCGGCTTCCAGGGAATTTACACCTAAAATTCCCTTCAATACAGGAGTTAAACAAGGATGCATACTTGCTCCTTTTCTATTTAATTTATTCCTCAATGATTTGGCTCCCATACTAACAGAGGTAGACTGTCATTCCCCCAAACTGGGCTCCCTGCGTGTACCCATTTTGCTATATGAGGATGACACAATACTCCTTTCTTGTATGAGGGTTGGGCTCAGATGACTGTTGAACAGATGCCTCAGCTTTTTTTCAAGAAAACAAACTGCATCTGAACTATGAAAAATCTAAAATGCTATTTTTTTACTAAATCTTGTAAAACCCACAAATGGCTATTCAATGGGAAAAAAATAGAACAGGTTAGGCATTTTAATTACCTAGGTCTCCACTTTAGCTACAACATGGCTTGGTCATATCACTGCAAATCTAAGATTAACTTAGCAGCCATTAGCGCATCAGTCATTTCTCGGTTTTCCTTTAATAGAGGCAACCAGTTTGTCCCAGCGGCTTTAAAAATCTATAAAGCCAAAGTAATCCTGCAGTTATTGTATGGTATTCCAGCATGGATTACTGCCTTTGAGTCCAATATTGAAAGAGTTCAGTCCAAATTTGTTAGGAAAATCATGGGTTAACCACGCTGTGTCCCAAATGCCACTCTTTTTCTAGAAACAGGCCTCAAAATGTTAGAAACAAGAGCATGGCTTATATCTATCAAATACTGGCTACGTGTACACTATTCCACTGACTGTGGGAGCTATTTACACTAAACGCTGTCTGAATCCTCCTTGTCTAAATGGATTGCTTGCATAGAGAAGAAAATATCCAACTTGGGTTTATCTATGGATTCTCTCTACATGCTCCCTCTTACAAACGCATATTATCTAATTAAATGTAGAATTTTAGATATAAAATTGCAAAAACTAATCAGTGCTGTGAATACACCTTGCTCCCCTTTGAATTTTGGAATTTCCTCAATTATTGGTCATCTGCCTTCTTATCTATCAACTCTCCATATTCCACAATTGCGTAGACTAGGGCATCTACTTTTGCCAGATGTAATACAATCCCATCAGCAGTTACCTATGGTAGATATAACAAAATTCCACTCTCATTAAGACTTTGTACATGCAACTTAAAACAAGTTGACTCGTCTCATATTCTTCTTTACTGCTCCCAATATGATACTATACGCCTTAGGTTTCTAGACCCAATTCTGCTCAATATGACAAATCGCTCAGATGCTGCAAAGGTATGCCAACTTCTGAATGACTTGTCATCTGAAGTAACTGAAAAGGTTGCTTGCATCTGGTAATCAAGGATCGATTGTCCAATCTATAGCTGTATATGACTGGTTTATTTTGTTACTTCTGTATCTCTTTTTTACCTTATTTATAATCTGATATATGCCAATAAAGGCTTTTGTTTGTTTGTTATTTAGTGTACTGACCGCCGAGCACACCAACAGACAGAAGACAGTGCCTGCTGCAGGAAGTAGCTAGCTGGATCTTGGGAGTTCTCAAGACTGGTAGTTCTTAGGGACTTCAATGTCCACGCTGATGCCTCCTTGCAGGCATCGGACCTGGTGTCCTCCATAGCAACACTAGGGCTCTCCCAGATCATGTCAGGTCCTACACATTAAGCAGGCCACATCCTGGATCTGATCTTTGGCATGGGGATGGAGATGGATCTGATTACCAAGGAGGAAGTCCCATGGTCAGATCACATGGTTCTGAAGGCCTGGTTGACTGCCCCTACCCCCCGCCCCCATCGAGGCAGTGAGCTAATTTATGCTCACTCACCCAAATGGGTTCCAGAATACTCTGTTGGACCCAATGCCCTCTGGTAACTCCTTAGATGCACTAATAGAGGACTGGAATCCCACATCTCTGAAGCTATCAATTAAGTTGCTCCCCTGTGTCCTCTTCGCCCCCATTCAAAGTCATTCCCCTGGTATTCTGTGGAACTTAAGGTAATGAAGTGGAAGCATAGACAACTAGAGCAAGTTTGGTGGCATGCTTGTGAAGTTGCAAGAGCATCTTATAGGACATTTATTAAATCCTACGAAGTGGTGGTGGGCTGTGAAAACAGAATTCTACCCAGCCTCCGGTGCATCTGCTAGCTCTCGCTCAGCACAACTGATTAGGGTGATTCAATCTTTAACATCTCTCACTGAGAGAACACAAAACATTAGTAATTCAACTATTAGTGGTGAGGCATGATCCTGGAATCTGTTAGGCCTGCCAAATGCCTCTTAGATCTGTGTCCCTCATGGCTGGTGATAGCCAGTGATGAGGGAATGCAGGGTCCCCTGGTAGACATTATCTACTCATCCCTGGATTCAGGGACCTACCCAGAGGGTCTGAAACAGGCTGTAGTAATACCACTCTTGAAAAAACCATCTCTGGATACTTTAGATCCTTCCAATTACTGCACAGTTTCAAATTTGTTGTTTCTGGGTAAGGTAACAGAGCTGTACTCGAGCAGCTCTGGAGTTTCATGGATGATACAATGACACTTGACCTGTTCCAGTCATTTCCACCCTAGCTATGAGATGCTATTGGTCACCCTCATGGACAATTTCCACAGTCAACTGGTCAGTGCTGCTGTTGCATCTTATAGCAGCATTCAACATGAACAGTCATGATCTTTTGATCCACTGCCTTGCTGACATAGGAGTTTGTGGGGTAGTCTTGCAGCGGCTTACCTCATTTCTCCATGGTTGGGGACAGAGGGTAGCACTAGAGGGGAGGGTGTCAACTAGGCATCCCTTAATATGCAGGGACCCCCAGAAGACAATCCTCCTTCCGATGCTGTTTAACATCTATATGTGCCCCCTTATCCAGTTTTGGGCTGGGGTGTTACCAATACACTGATGGCACTCAGCTGTATCTGTTGATGGGTGGCCACCCAGATATTGCCCCACAAAATCTGGCTAAGGGGCTGGGGTGGGATGGTTCAAGAAGAATCAGCTGAAACTGAATCCAACCAAAATGGAGGTTCTGTGGCTGGGTTGGTGGATGGTTTCAGGACTTGGGTGCCAACTTCCCACTCTTGACTTCAATATCAGATCAAGCCTTCAGGAGTTTGGGCATGGTCTTGGATACCTCCTTATCCATGGAGGCCCAAATCATGAACACTGCCAAGCTGGCATTTTACCAGTTGCACCAGGTGAGGCAATTGGCCCCCTTCCTGTCTCTCCCTGACCTGGCCACAGTAATCCTTGCAATGGTCACCTCCAGACTGGATTACTATAACTCACTTTATGCTGGCCTATGCTTGAGACTGATCAAGAAACCCCAACTGGTCCAGAATCTGGCAGTGCAGGTCCTGAGGGCAATGCCATGGACAGCACATATTCAACCTGTGCTGTGCCAGCTGCACTGGCTTCCTATGGAGTACCAAGTCAGGTTCAAAGTTTGGAACTGACATTTATGGCCTTAATCAGCCTGGGACCCATGTATCTTTGGGACTGCCTCCTCTGGTGTGTCCCTTGAAGAGTCTTACACTTTGCTGAGAACAACCTACTGAGGATCCCGGCAGGCCAAACTGCCACTCAAGAGCCACATGTGGCTCTTTCGCACATATTGTGTGGCTCTTGAAGCCCCCCCACTTCCCTTGGCCAGCTTGCAGAAGGTGTCTCTTTAAATCACTTCTCCAAGCCAAGCCAGTCAGTGGCTTGGAGAATGCATTTAATGTTGCTTTCTTTCCACCTCTCCTTCCCCCCACCTGCCTGCCTTCCATCTCTCAAACACCTGACATCTAGTCTATGTGGCTCTTATGTTAAGCAAGTTTGGCCACCCCTGCCCTTGCCCAAAAGATGTCTGGCTGTCCTTGACCACCTTTTAAGCCCTGACTCCCACCCAGTGGAACTCTGACAAATAACATCCATGCCCTGCAGGACCTGGTGCAGTTCTGCAGGGTTTGCAAGGCAGAGATGTTCTGCCAGGCGTCTGGTTTAGGGCACCAATGGGTATCATCCTATCTGGTACTCTCTTCCCCTCCCCCATCCTGTCCCCCCTCCATCTATTTGTGAGACAGTAATGCAACTGTAAACTGATTTCAGCACCATCTGAAAAAAATGAAACTATTTTATTTGGATTTTAAATTGTATAGATTTTCTGTTGTTAACTGCCCCGAGCTCTGCAAACTCAGAGAAGAGCAGTTTATAAATCAAAATATTAGACAGATAGATGATAAATATGAGAGGGGGGGGGAGAGGAGAGAGAGAGATTAGGTTTGCATTTCCAACACACTTCTGCACTTCTGTTTCTCTGAAAGAGGGAACCAATATGTTCCAGCTGTGCTAAAAGTCTTTAATTTGAAAATTGGCCTTCAATTACTCTATGGAGCCTCTATCTGGATTGATCCAATAAATAAAGCAGTCAAACAAGTACACTCAGGCTTTCCATGGAAGATTTTGGATGTTCCATATTGTGTACTGTATGCGACCTTATATGCCTGGAATGTGGCCAAAATTTTATGACCAGAAGGCAGTGATATATGACCTTTAAATTTTGGCTTCGATTGCACTATAGATCTGAGCTCTTTAGCTACTGTGCCCAATTCTTGAAAGAATTTAATATTTTCCTGTGGCTGGTCAATACTGAAAACAAACTAAGAACACTGGGAACACAACTGATGCTGTGGCAAAGTTTTTGCAAGCTGCTCTTCTAATACGCAGTAATGTATTGTAATTTAAATTTATATTAGATTGACTTTTGACTTATTTTTGTACAGATTTTAGACCCTTTTAGAATGTCCTTTTGTCCTGATTCATGTTTCCATGTTTTATCTATTTGAATGCATGTGTGTACATCTATTTTTTCTCTTATTTCTCCTTTAATGCCAATAAAGGTTACTGAACTAATAGATGATAAACAATTTCATTAACCAAGGTGTTTACTTCAACTAATATTTAATAAATGAACATTAATATCCAAGAAAAAATAAGGTTTGTGTTAAAACCTCGGTAACATTAAATTTGTCAAATTAGACACCATACTATTTTCTATACTGTCACTTTATGGCAGAAACAGTACTCTTATCAGTTTTGTGCTACTGGCTCATATCTAGCTCTGCTATCACTTTGACTTTTTATGTAAAAGTACTGAACCTTATCTGACAAGTTTTCAGCAATAAAGACATAGAATACATGGTAAAGACATTAATCTCTCCCCACCACACACAAATTAGACTGCTTCCAACCAGCCCCAAAACAGGAGAATAGATTTAATATTAGTTTATTTGCCTTGTTAATCAGTTACCAAGCAATATTCTACTACTTGCTGTCCAGAGAGCACAAAGAAATTGCCCACATTCCTCTCCATCACTGCAGCTTCCTTCAAACCCCACCCCTCCTCCTTCCATTACTCCTAGGATTGCAGGATCAATATAGAGAATCAGCAAGCTAAAGTAAGAGGAGGCAAACAAGGGGGTGAAGCTGCCCCTTCTCCTCAACAAGCTGTGTGTGCAGGACAGGAGGGAGTGATTCCAGTTCCTTCTCCCCCCTTCACTCTAGCTGTACCCACACAGCTTCTCCTCCTTGCAGATCCTGTGACCCCTCCGCTTCCTAGGAATGATCCATTCATAAAAAACTGCAGCTTTGGAGAGGAATGTAGGAGAGCTACTCTTTATGCATAATACAGCAAACTGCCTAATATACTTTGGGCCCCAGTCTGACAACCGCTTTGCATATATGACAGAAGATAAACAACATGCATACAAGTTCTGTTTTATTTCAAGATGTTTTAAGTTTAAACTTTTCTTGATAACTATTTCCATCCATTCAACACTAACTTTACCTGCAGTAGTATTATGTCTTTTACCTCCTTTATAAGTTCTTTGATAGGTTCTACTTTAGGTTCTTCTTCTTCTGTCTCCATAGGCAAAGGATCTTCAGCAGGTTCCTTAATGCTTTCTTTCATCTTCTCTTCTACTTTTTCTACAAAAAGATATATATTTTATTTTACCATCTGGTTTTTTGTACACAAAATAGTAATTTATCAACAGAATTTTTTAAAAATATAAAGTACATTTTAATTCTACTGTTTCCATTTTTGTCAGTGTCAACTCTAGCCATATATTTATAAGAATCTTCAAGTAAGCAATATCAGTGAGTTTCCTGGCAGGTAATGACCTAAGCTCGCATATATGGCATACCACTGAATTCTACCTAAACCTAGTCAAGGAACTGAAGTAGTAGTTTGTAAGAGAGAGTTACAGATACACAGATGTAAAGGTTTCACAAGTCAGTATAAATGAAAACCAACTTGAGATGAACCATTTCATGAGGAACTCCTCTCTGCCATTTTGAAAAGCATAAGCTCATGGTAAACCTAACCTACCTCAGAAGATTATCAGAAAGATAAACAAGCAGTAGGCGGAAACAGGAAAGAGCAGGTTACCTTAAAAAGGTAACAAAGTAGTAAGATGGCAATACTTTGGATGTGAGAAGAGAAGTCAAACCCAAATTACGCAGTAGTTGCTTGCCTGAGAAAGAAGATAAAAATAACAGAAGTGTTGGAAGGGGAGATGGCTGGGTGGAAAGGAGTTCCAGCTTTATATTTTGTTTGAAATGTTGGCAGAATAGTCAAAAAGAAATGCTGGTCAGTGGGAAATATGAGATTGAACAATGACTGAAAAGTCAGAAAAGAAAAACAGTAACAAGTGTGATAGCATACAAATGGAAGTTTAGGCCAGGAGCAAACAAACAGGAGGCAATGCCAGAGCTAAGAATCTCAAACAGGAATTTATAAAGAAAGGGTACCAAAGTGGATGAAATGATCAGTGATGACCCAGGCAGAGGAAAGATTAAGAAGAATAAGTACAGAGAAGAGTATCTTTACTTTTCACCACAGAAAGTATAGTTCCATTTAAAAAAACAGCACCACACTAGGGCAGATTATTATTTGTCTTCCTCTAAATACACTTAAAGTTCCATACATAAGAATTCAGTTCCACTTCGTGAAAAGTAATAACTCTATGGTTAGCCATATTAGTCTGCTAAAACAAAATAAAACAGGATTCAACTAAAGCCTTCAAGCCTAAAAAATTTATTCCAGCACAAGCTTTTATAAACCATTCTTTAAATGCATAGAGTAAACTAAGGAGCTTCAGTTAGAATAAATTTTGATTAGATTTTAGTGTGCTGCTTGACCTCTGATGGAAAAATGTATCTGTTTTACATTGGGCTTTTGTTACACAATGTGTGACTCTTGCTATCAATCCATACCTGTAGGGATGAAACGGCCAAGTAAGTAATTAAACCAGTAGAAGTTGCCAGTAATTTTATATGGAAACACATAAGCAAGATCATTCTCATACTACATATAGTAAAAAAATCAAATTAGTATCAATAAACTTTAATAACTGCAGACAAGAACATCACTTCTTTAGGAATAAAACAGCTGCTAAATATTTATACAACATATGAACATATGAACATATGAACATATGAAGCTGCCTTATACTGAATCAGACCTTTGGTCCATCAAAGTCAGTATTGCCTTCTCAGACTGGCAGCGGCTCTCCAGGGTCTCAAGCTGAGGTTTTCACACCTATTTGCCTGGACCCTTTTTTTTTGGAGATGCCAGGGATTGAACCTGGGACCTTCTGCTTCCCAAGCAGATGCTCTACCACTGAACCACCGTCCCGACAGGAAATGCTGTCTACAGCTGTAGTCCTTTGCCACTGATAGTATGCAGGCCTTAGTATCAGTTCCTTGATCAGTATACATTTCACACATAAGCTACCTAGTGCATTGAAAAAAGTATATCATATTGTGAAACCTGGAAGATACAATGTTGAAAATATGTCTTGCCTATACTTTCAATAGAATTTTTCACTTCAATGAATTTTACAAGTTTGAAAACCTCATCATAATTAGTTTTATCCAAGCTCCCAAACCGAAACCATACCTTTTTCCTTCAGCTCTTGAGGCTTCTCCCACGTTGATTCTAGTGTCCTATTGTTATAATAATAAGTCTTCCCATCTGCTGTTTTGTACTCTGTCCATTCAGAGACTGCTGTTGCTCCAGCCAATGTAGCAGGTGAAGCGGCAATAGCAACCTGAGGATGGATCATAGGTACAATAGGAGGAGCCATTCCTGGCAAGACACCTACATAAAAGGAGTAATAAAAAGGCAAAAACCGATAAAGTATCATTTTGTGTCAGAAGAAACAAACTGAAATCAGCATATATAATGATTTATAAATAAAAATGAAGGTGTTAATACCAAAGACTAATGTGTTGTTTCTAACCTAAACACCGCCCCCACCCCCATGTTAATCAACCATATTTCTTCCATGTTATCTAAATCACTAGTGCTCATGATCAACTGCACATCCAACTTAGGAACAGCACAAATAATGTGCATTCAAAATGTATAAAAGTGATATTCCTTATTTCCAATCACATATACTGTATGTAATAATGACCACTAAAGATGGGATGAATTTTTTTAGAAAACCAGCAAAACTAGCTTGAGTTCTACAGAATCATCACCCCATTCAAAAAATTTCTCCAGTATAACCAGAATGTTACTATTTATCAACATTAACTGGACCAACAGGGCAGCCCCCATACATATAAGCACGGCTTCCCCAGTGCCATGAAAAGAGAATCCAGTGCACTTACTGAGATCAATCTACCATTTTCAGCAGGGAAAACCAAACCACAAGTGGGAATTTGGATTCTAGTCTTAATTAGAACTGGAAAATGAGCATTATTTTTAAGGCGCCCTGTGACTTCGGGACTTTTCTAAACTTGGTTTTAAAGTCTTGTAAAGTCTCGTTGATTTTCAATGAACTCCTCACTACTAAGGATAAAATATATTTTATTTCTTTAACCTAAACTTCAGTATGCTGGGCATGTGGCTTATATATATATAAAAGTCATCTTATATTAGTGGCTAAGGCTGGAACCAATGATTCTGACAAATCCATCAGAGGAAAACTCCTCAAAGGGAATTATCAGATCCAACCCAGAATAATTCCTTAAGATAAAGTGCAAGGAATAAACTTATTTCTCCTGAACTAGATTGTTCACTGAAATACTTTTATCTAAACATTGTTATATCAAATTTGGTCTTTGGATTCAGGTTAACTAAGTCAGACATATTTAGCACAGCCCAACTCTACACTTGCACTCCGCTGAAAAGCTAAGGTGTTGACAACAGTTTATGAAGATATATGGATTTTAAAACAACCTTACTATGTATGCTTAAACATAGACACACATATACACATACTACAAGCACACTAACATGCAAACAGTCTGATCGCTGTACAGGTGTCAGGAGAGAAAAACCAAACACTGTGCCTTAAACACACAAATATATATATATATGGAGATGGAAGAGATTCACATGGATAAAATCTGAACTTGGCAAAGGTTTTGTATTAGGCTAACACTTTCAATTGATTGGGGGTTGCTTGCTGGCTACATGGAAAGCTGTATTATAGTGTATTTTGAAAACAGAGATCCAGTTATTGGGAAAGCAAATAAAAGGTAAACAACAACATTCACTACCATGCCAACTTACAGACAAAACAAACTAAGATGGTTTTAAAAAATTACCGGTCTTGGTGGTAGCGACTGTCTTTACATACGGGCAGCTGACTATTTGCATCATTGCTACACCTGTAAAATGGATAAGCAAGCATGTTGGAAAGCTGCCACTGCATGTCAGCTACCACTGGGAATCTGAGCAATGAGCAATATCAATTTTCTGCTACAAATTTAGCTTGCCATTTTTCAATGGCAAAGAGAAAGTAAGCAGGAAAGCCTAAAGTCATTTTTGCTCTAACTTTTTAACAAAATGATGTCAGATAAATTATAAACTCCTGCAATAATCTCTGCAAGGACAACACAGTCCTTTTTCCTTTTTTAAAAAACCCCCTATAAACCAGGGATTTAATTTCAACAAAGATCAATTTTCTAGACTCCAAAGTTACAAAATGATCACACTTATTTTTGCACTCTCAAAGTTGGAACCTCTACACTCCTTTCCACTATCACTTGTGCGCCTGGCATATTACCCCAATGCAAGAGACTCTTCTGCTGATTGCATCAGTGGAATGTATCCTGCAAGACAGGAATATACTGACCACTAGCAATAAAGAACGTATAGGATCCAACACAATTTTCAGCCCTGAGTCAAGCATTTCTGAAAAACAGCAACAGCCCAATCCTATACATCTTTAATTAGAAATAAGACTCACTGTGTTCAATGTGGCTTATTCTCCAGTATGTGTGTACAGGAATGCAACTTCAAAAATGTATTAATTTGGACAAAGAAAGAATGGCAGAGTTAACACTACAAATTATTCTAGGAGGCACAGGAGAATTGGTTTGGAGGATGAGGGGAGAGACAAAGCTGAGAGATAAGAATTAAAGTGGGACAAGTTTAAGGCATGGAAAAGAAACAAAAAAGCTGAACAGATGGCTCATTAGCAGCCTGAATTTGCTCTTCCTTATATCTCTTTTCTCACGTCTCCCATTCCTACTTCTATCCAAGGGCCAAATTTTACGTCCTATGAGACTATCAGGACCCTGTAAATGTTACAAAATTATGGCAGAGCTGCTCACAAGAAAGTTTGTCCAATGCAGCTAAGGCAATGTTAAAATAGAAAATATCTTTTTTTTACGGATTTGGAAGATATCAGAATGGATTCTGACGGAATTCCATGGGTCACATATAGTAAGATCATTTAAACATTATTCCACCTCCCATAAGGCTAAGAGTAACAATTAAGGGGAACCAGTAAATTTATTTCTGAGAAGAATGGCATTCTAATTTAAATATATATATATATATGTGCACTGAAAAGTATAATGAAGCAACCCACAAGACCAAAATGGGATTGGTGGGAAGAGAGATTCTGTACAAGAACTTATTGTATAAGAAGCAATTTCACAAGAGACACAAAGCTTCAAAGCACCTTCAAATACTGGGCAGGAGGGAAAATGAGTAAAGCCTAACAGACTGTTTTTTAGAACATTTTCAGTCCCATAACTTGGGATAGGGAAAACAAAAATAAATCAAGTTAATAAAGCAAAATTATTATTTAAAAGTGTCCAATACAAAAACATTTAAAATCTACTAAGATGTTTTTGTATTGTATCGGTTGTCTTAAAAGTGTCTCTTCTAAACTGATTCTCAAGTTTTATTCATGCCTGAAGCAAAATGCACAGCTGCTGTTGCACCGGTAAGTTTTTATGCTGCAAACTTGTAATGAATACAGACGTTACCGGTGCCAACTATGCTTTGAATATGGCTGAAAGTTAAGGTCAAACTATTACTTTAAAAAGATCCATGATGAAGAGGATTAAACTTGGGCAAGATTTCAACACAGCAGGTCTTCAAAATAAAACAGTAATTTTCTTTGCCAGACCTCATTTTGAAATGCACAGCTAGCCTTTAACATATGAACTAAGGAAGCAGCCTGTTTTCAAGGCCTGAATTTAACAAGTATCTAAAAGTTCTTCTCCAATAACCTGCAACACAGTAGCCTTGTTTAACCATTGGAATGTAGAGATCTGCATGGTTTCAGCTGTGCATCAGATGTATCTGCTGAAAATTTGTGTTTTAGTCAATGGAGTTACAAAATTCCCCCACATCCAACAACCAGAGAAATGTGGAGTGCTTCTGAAACAACTGAGCTACAGAGTCTGTGAGCAGGGCTTCCTGTTCATGAATATTTCACATCTCATTAGCAGCATTCCATTAACTACAGTTTTAAACAAATATTTCTGTCAATCTAATTTTTCTCAATAAACTGATGCTGTGACTTAGGGGCTCAAACATATTGCACTCTTGTATTAAGATTTTTTTTTCCCTGTTAGGGTAACAGGGTTAAAAAAGACATATAGCCAGGGCTCTACTATGATGGCCTGCACAGCTCAAAGATCACATGATTTAAAGGTTAAGAAAGAAGAAATTCTGAGGCTTTGTCCCCATCGTTTAGGCATGAATGCTGTCTTTAAATGCTACAGTATTTTCCAGTGCTAGATTGCTTAAACAGTATGAGCAGTCATTCATGTTGCACTGACTGGAACCAACAAAAGTCATTCTATAGATTCCAGAGATTCCACCACAAAGTAAGGCAACTTATTCAGGAGCATTAATAGCATAATGGGAAATATCTTATGAGCTGGAAGAACAACTACTATAAATTTCTTTGCATGAGTTCCTGAGAATGAGACAGCAATTGGATATAACTTGCCTAAAAAGGTTTTTTTTTAGACCACTAAAATGACTAAAACCCTGGCAATGGCAGTCCCAAGTGCTCAAACGGTATTGTTCTTCCTCTTGAACTTATGAGAAGGGCTTGAAAACAATGACATCTGTAAGCAGATCACAAGTTTTACCTTCTTATAATTTCCAGAAACTCCCCTCCATCAAGCTCATTTCTGCAACTGTGTCAGCTTGACATTTACGCAGTTTTTAAGAATGAAATATGCTTACTGCAAGAATTTAACTGATGATATTTCACATAGCATCATTTGTGTTGCCTAAGGTTTTAAACAAATATTCCTGTCAATCTAAATTTTGCTGTTACTTAGTGGTTTAAACATACTTCACTGTTGTATTAAGATTTTTTTCCCCTGTTAGGGTAATAGGGTTAAAAAGACATATAGCCAGGGCTCCACTATGACGGCCTACAGTGCTCAAAGATTACATGATGTAAAGGATATTTGTAATCCATGTTTTCTGAATTTGTGCTACATTAATACAGAAGCACCTGCCTTTTAAAAAAGATGTGTTTCCTGCAACTGCAGATTAACAGTCTCTTTGCAATGGCCTTTACACTGAACCTGTGAGGCTGCAATTCAGAGTCCCATGCACAAATGGAAAACATGCATAAGGATGTAAATGCATGTCACCAATCTTCATACCGCACAATATCGCATCTGATCTGAAGAGTCCCCAGTTTTCATTTATAGCCTTTCAAGGAGTGCAAGAGTCTACAACAGAAAGGAATACTAGAAGGGAACCGCAAGTGTGGACTACCACATGCAGCCTTTGCTTTTGTATAATAGCTGTATTTACTTCAGCCCTAACTTTAAACTTCCTTATTGCTGCCTAGTGGAAAAAGAACACTTAGCAACACCACTACTAAGCGGTCCTGTCCTCTACATTCCATCAGTTTAATGTCAAGAACACAGACCTATATAAAATCTAAATTTGAAGAATGGTGTTAGTGGCTACATTAGAACTTTTAGCTAAACAACCAATGCTATTAATAATTAGCTAACTTGAAAGTTAATTCACCCCAGAAGCTGTTCACTGCTTTTGTTTACTACAAAACAAGAGTCTCGTTTGATGAAAAACAACCACTGCTTTTCATATAAAAAAAAGAATATCATACTGCCAGAGACAAGGGGAATTTCTTCCAACTATTCACTGCAAAGTTAATAAAGTACGATGCCTAAAATATAAATTATATTCTGTTCATACTGAGAATAATGTTTTACACGATCAGTGTGGCTTGGCTTCTCCAATATTTACTTTCTTGGAAACTTTTACTTTAAAGAGCCTGTCTTTTGATTTCAAATTATCTGAAGAATATACTTTGAATGAAAAGGATTCAGGAAAATTTCATACACAATGGACACGTGAGTGCAAACAAATTGACAACATGGACATGTGGCTGACAAAACAGTTATAGTTGTCAATTTACCTGGAAGCGGAATAGGCATGCCAGGAAGGGGAACTCGAAATGGAGGTACCATTACTGGTGGAAAAGCAGGAATTGCTGCTGTTGGCTGAGGTACTGCATGAGGAACTGCAGGAGGTAATGTCTGTGGGACTGGCTGTGGTACAGTTTGCACAGGTGTAGCAGAAGGAGCAGAAGTTGAAACACTGACAGAAGGTGTAGCGATTGAAACAGCTGAGCTGGGGGTCTGGTCTTGTGCTGTAGGTGCTGATGGAGAAAACAAACATCCAAAACCATGTATTATACAGTTTGACTTGTTTACTTAAGAGCTCTTACCAACATTTCATCACTTCTGAAGAAGTGAGCAGTGATTCACAACAGCTCATACCCTGCCACAAATTTTCTAAGTCTTTAAGGTGGTACGTGACTCTTACTCTTTTCTACTGCTACAGAAAAAACAACATAGCTATCCATCTTGATCTATCAACATTTTATTGTAAATTCATGCAAAAGGATTTATGAATATCTATAGTTTTCAAAGAGGGTATTCTGGAACTTGCACATTATTAAATTGCAGCAGAAATAGCATCATGTTTTATAAGGATTCTCAAGGTGCTCAGGAAACACAGCCTCCTTCAAAGTACTTCTACTATACAGGCCAGACTACTAAAGTAATCTCTGCAGTTGTGAACATCTACTCTATACAAAACACATAATACATTTTTAAAAACAGATGAGACTACGATTTTCTTTAAAGGATAATTATAATTTTTTTCCTTCGGCTCCATCTCCTGCACACAAAAAAACCCTTTAGAAACATCCAGATTAGAGCTTTCAATCAATTCACCGAACATCAAATTTATATAGTTGATCTTCTCAAAAAGAAAAAGCACCAAAAAACTATGCTATCCCTCAATTTATGGAGGGCACATGCCATGTGTATCACAAACAAAAGAAAAAACAGAATACACCACAAAAGCTGCTCAGGATTTGTCCAGCAACAAGATACAGTAGGCATATTCTAGAGTCCTATAGCACCTCCCAGTGGTGCCAAAGATTAATATTAAAACTAGGCAACGTTAGTGAAGACGGCCTTTAAGATGCTGCAGTAATCCTTATGAAAGTGAGACAAGTTATTAAAATTTTGACTGCAATTTTGTAGTCACTCCGAAAAAGCTTATTTGGCAAAAGAATAACCTACAGTAATTGTTTAAGGAACATTACTTAGGTCACTAAAACACTCAGGAAGTACTTACTTATTATGCAGATTTTTACTCTTGAAAATCAATGTTATAATTTTATAAAATGCCATATGCAAGGTTCTCATGAGTTATAACTAAAAGCAATATTACACAAGGGTAACAAAACCTGCTTAATTTCTATAATTTTCTACTATAGAAAAACACAAACATTTTGAAGAGGGGTGGATCTTATTCTGATTTTAGGAAAAGTGAAGCACAGTGATACTGTGCACTGCTAAAGATAGTATATTTTAAAGCTATTGTCCTCTTGAGACTAACCATGTCCTCCTAGGATAATTTTTAATTGTAAAAATGCAAAACATGAAACTTTTTGAAAAAAATCTAGCCTCAAAAAAGTCAAATTCACTAGTGTAATCAATAATTTAGGTCAACAAATTTTACTTTGGGCCACAATTAAAACAAACCACATGATAAAGTAAAGACAAGATATCTTTATACAGAACATGAATGTTTCAAAAAGGAGATGTTATAAATTTATTTCCTCATATGATCTGAATCCTAAAGTTTTGTCTAATCTTGTTGGGATTTAAAAACAGATTATGCTACACAAAAAGAACTATACTTCAGATGAAAAATAAGCCTGTATAAATACATGACTGCAGCTGCAACACAATTCAGCCTTTTATGTTGTACTAAAAGGTAAAGGTAGTCTCCTGTGCAAACACCAGTTGTTTCCGACTCTGAAGTGACGTCGCAACAGAAGTAAATGACAACTTGTAAGCCTTAACATTTTAAGACCTCATTCACTCATCTGCCCGTATGCTGTTTAATTATTGCAAATTGCCATGCTCAACACAACACAAATATTAGGAATACATAATCATATGGTAGCTAATGTATTCCTTAACATCCAAGACTTTTACTTTCAAAAAATTAGAATGCTGCAAAACCATCAAGTTCAAAACGACAAGGAAAAGTGGAAATATATTCCAAAAGGATCAAAACATTTTTTAAATGTATGCAAAAAGAAGGGGATTTAAGAACCATCCTCCATTTATTTTGCAAACCCAACTTAGGGAATTTATTTTGAAAACCCTAAGCTTAGGGCTTAGGGAATAAAACCATTCACTTGCTCTGGCTGCCCTGATCATGGCACCAATCAACCAATAAAAATAACCACTTAAGAATCCTCCTCCACAAATAAGAAACTCTGCCAATCAAAATACAGCAACACAGAATTCACAAAACTCTCTTTACAGGTTTCCTTCATTATAAATGTATAGAGAAGGCAAGCCCTTTTCATCAACAGAAAGGCCTTTCCCTTCCATCATAAAAGGAATAAAGGAAAGCCTTCTCTTGAACTTCTGAAACCATTCAATAAATGTAACAAGCAATCCTTTCCTTCTTCTCTATAAAAGTAAGATTAGATTATATAGGGCCGTTGACAAAACTGCAAACAAGCCTGCATCTTGATGTCTTACTGTTGGCATTAGCAGTCGTAACGCTACCACCTTATACAGTGAATTTTCAGGAAAATTTGAATGCACACAGTTGTCACCACAGATCTATAGGGTCCCCATTCCCCTGTATTATTAGAAAATCATTATGTATTAAATGTGCAAGTGTGAAGTATTCCTCTTCCTTTCATATAAGCATTTTATCTGCAAAAACAGTTTCATCTGCCAAAACAGGTTAATATTTATAGCCAGGGTATGTTTATGATCTCACGTGACAGCACTCATATAAGCACTCTTGGAATGAATAGAGACGTTACCATGCTCATGTGAAAGAACCAAATGTGTAAACTGCTCTCTCTTCATGGGTGGCCTTCACAAAAACTGGGGTGTGTGTTCCTGAGATATTTCCAATGGATATAGCTATGGGGTAACAACAGCACAGATCTGTGAAACTAAGAGCCAATTTACATATGTTAAACAGTCCCTTTTCCTTTCCGACTGATCTTAGCCAAAGAAGGATATGTCTGAAGAAGGAAAAAAACTGTCAGCTGGAACAGAGAAAGGCAGCAACATGGTACACTGCAGACCTTCTTCTATGCAGGGCTGGCGCGTAGGAGTAGGCCAGGTAGGGGGCCATCTAGGGCACCACCTGGCCTACAGGGGCGCCACCTTCCCCCGTTTTTGGCTTCCTGGGTCTGCACAGACCTGGGAAGCAGAGAGTGGGGCAATGGTGTATTGGTGTGTGCTCTTATCCAAGCCCATTTTAAAACTTGCATGGAGAAGAGCATGCCTTGCCTCGTCTCTCTCACCTTTCCAGGTCTGCAGGAGCGGGCCTAGGGCACCAGGAACTCTGGCATTGGCACTGCTTCTATGAATAAACAAAAATTTACACCCCCCCCCCAACCCTACCAGTTTACTCACTGGAAACTGTTTGTGAAACAGATGTTGCAGTAGTAGTAGATGACGTTGTTGAAGGCTGACTACTTGATGATATGGAAGGAGATACTGCTGATGCAGGACTACTAGTAGTTGGTGTGGAGGCACCCACAGCTTGGGCCTGAGCTTGGGCCTGAGCAGCCAGCATCGGTGTCAGCTCTGACTGCTGAATAACTTTTACTCCATCTGGTTTGGTCCATGCTGATTCACGTGTTCTTGCATTGTAGTAATAAACCTGAAGAAAAACAGTCAATTTTGGGGGGTAAATAACCTGTTTCTCCCATTCATCTTTGAAATTCAAAGTTTAAAAATTTCTTTAGAATATACTGATTTGGTTTTTGAATATTATGGAAAGCAACTTCATGGTACCATCTTAACTGATAAAATTACTACCTTTCCATCTGGAGTTTTGTTTTCTACCCATATCTCTTCAGTAGGGGGCATTGTTGGTGTTCCAGGAGCAGTAACTGGTGGCATCCCTGGAGGAAACATCATACCAGGAGGTGGTGGCATATTACCCATAGGAGGAGGCATGAAAGGTGGTCTCTATAAATAAACACAAGGGGAAAAAAATTACAGGATATGTTCCAAGGTTGGATTCAACAATTCCATGTAGAGGCCATAAGTAACAACATGGGATGCTAGGTGAAAGCGCGGGGGTGGGGGTGGAACAGCCATAAGTGGAAATACACTCAAGGAAAAAAATAAACACACATAAATGAAAAAATTGCAGGATATGTTCCAAAGTTGAATTCAGTGATTCCACATACAGACCCCTCAGTAACAACATGGGATGCTAGATAAAGTGGGGAGGGGGGGACTGCAGCCATGAAAGGAAATTGACTAAAATCTCCCTTCTGCACCCCACAGAAGTGCAGAATGTTCTATTAATAAAGCAAATGCTCTTACAATACTACAGGGGATGAGGATGGGGAGATTTCAGCCAATTTTCTCCTTCTGATTGCAACTTCCACCCCCAATCTTGCACTGTTCCAACACCCTCAATGTCTGTTTGCATTTAACAAGTAATTGAATGAAGTCTGCAACACATCTTATGCTCCACTGGAGACTTTAAAAACTGCTATTCCACCATGTTCATTCTTCTCTTCCTTGTATTTTTGCACTGAGTATAAAGGCACATGATCTGGGAAATTTGAATACTGTATTATATTTTGCTTGCATCTAATCAAAGTTATTATATGACCTGTACTTAGAAATGTGGAAGCCCAAAAACCCAGTGCCCTTCCACTCAAGGATCCCCCCCCGCCCGCCAATATTTCTGGTGGAAAAACTGGAAAATTTTGGAAAGCATTGAAAAAGCTTCCTGTGAAGCATTTTCTCTGAGTGAGGAAAACTGTCGCGTCTTCCCAAATGACATCATGAAGAAATCTGAGGACTTCCTCAACTTTTCCAAAGAAAAATTGGGGGAGCACAGAACCCCCTCTAATGCTATCATCTTTTTAATGCCAAATAAAGTCTGTCCTATTTGCCTAAGCTTCTTTTAGCTATTATTTTATTGCTTCAGACACAAATGCCTTGGTAACATCTACACTGCATTATTGCTTTTACTGAAGGTCAATAAATGTCAGCTAGTAAAAAATGTGGCTGCAAGCAGTCTAAATTAATATACATGTGAAATCATTCTACTTGGAAACTGCAATTATGAAATTTCTTTCATAAAAGGGAAGATATCTGAGACAATTCATAAATTCTTTACCATTCTTTTTAGACTCAGGTTTGACTCATCAATCTGCTGTTAGCCCACTGAGTGACCTTGAATCAGCTACAGTTCTCAGCCTAGCCTATCTCATAGGGTCAAGTGTTAAATAGATGTCCAAGGCAAACTGCAGGTAATTGGTTAGACTGACTAAAATTTGCTATGTGATCTTGGGCCAATAACTCACTCTCAGCCTAATCTAACTCACATTGTTGTCAGGATAAAACAGAGGAGGAGAATGGAGTAAGCTGCTTTTCCATTAAGAAGAAAGGTGGGGCATAAAATGAAGTAAATAAATAATGTTGAAGACTGGGGATGGCAGATTAAAAATGACTGGTGGTTGGGTAGGAAGGAGGGAGAAAGGAGGGGAGATACCAGAAGAGAAAGAGTTTCTTATAATACCATGCATAGTGCCTAAAATCTGGCAATAATTATTGAATATACCATGCTATCTTCACAAGAAAACTAGAACTCCTGTACTAACCAATTGCTCTCTAGCTAGTGGCTGATTTTCAGTGAAAGCACATAATTTGGATAATTATGCTGCTTTTTACTAAACAGTATGTTACAAAATAGCATGGCCTCAGATAGGAAGTGAAAAATTAGTCTGTCTGAAAAACAGCCTCATATAGGCCCTACAGCAGGGAAATTTCATTACAATTCAAACATGGAAAAACAGCAGTGGAATTCACAACCTGGTTGTACATCTGAAGAGGGAAATGCTCTGCACGATAATATTGCTGAGCTGGATTCACAGACGACTGATATTCCTTAGTCACACTCAGTATACTTCCCATCCCTAACACAGTGACAGGTGCAGCTGTGTGGAAAGAAAAGCTAATAGGTATGTGAAATGAAAGACAAAGAAAAAATCTATAAAGGTAGTGGAAGAAAGGGGGCAAATAAGGCTATAACCATTAAGACAGCGCTGAAGGAAAGGAAAGCACAAGAGGCCACAGCTGAAGGGCTGGGAATAGAGGAAAGATGGTGACAATAAAGAAAGCTTCACCCAGGATCTACACAGGAAAGTAGTTCTTGTGAAAAGGAAACCCAAAGAGCTGGACTGCTAGAGAAACTACAATTTGGGAAGCTGAATGGAAAGGCAACTCAAGCCTAGATGAAGAAAGCAGGACAGAGGAACCAGATATAGAGGAGGAAACAGAGATGAGCAAATGAATAGTCAAATGGAAAGAAGACTTGAGAGAAGATACACATTGTTGTCTGAAACAGAGCAAAACGGCACATGTGCTATGTAAACTGGCAGGCCAAAACAGTTAGGCAGAGTGTGTCAGTCAAGAATTAGGATAGTTCAAGGTCATTTGATAGAACAGGCAGCAGGCAAAAAAGCCAGAGACTTAATATTACCAGACTACTACAAACCTTTGCACAGAAAAGATCTGCATTGCTAACAGCAAACCAGAGACCATACTTCACATACAACAACAAAATCTTTCACCCTTATGAAATATGCATCACAAAAACAATTTTACCTGTAAATGCGGCGGTCCCATAGGTGGAGGAATTCCTCCAGGGGGTGGCATTGGAGGCATATTTGGATCAAATGGAGGTCGCCCAAACGGAGGCCGAGGAGGTGGTGGTGGACCTCGCATCATACCAAAAGGTGGAGGCGGGCGCATAAGAGGTGGTGGGCCTCTCATGACAGTATTTGGTGGGGGAGCTGGACCACGAAATCTCAATGCTTGCTGCTGAGCCATTCTGTGGACAATATCAAAACAAAGCAGTTCTGTCTTCAAGCCTGATCACTCAAAAGGTGATGTTATAAGTGAACCAAAACATTGTACCAAACATTCTCATAAACAATCTTGGGGCTCCAAACTTTATCCTCACAATTTAAATGCGTTAGAAAACATTATCTAGACTGGGGCAACTTAGAACGGAAAGGAACTGCGAAAGTTTCCCTCCCACAGGCCTAGTTATCAAAGCACCTCAGACATGAGGTACAAAACCCATACCTCTTCTATATATACCCTAGGCTTCTTGTACTGGTTGCTAGTGATTAATTCCATGGCACCCAATGGTTACATTGCATAATGTGAATGGGCATCCACCACACACTTGGATGGAAACATCTACATCCTTTTCACTTGTAACCTACAGCAGCCCCACGGTACCACCCAGCCCCCTATGATGAAGCTTAGTAAATGTATATATAGAAAAAAGTTCACCTTTGTAACCAACAAACGCTCTTCTGATGCTCTCAGGAAAACAATTTTGCCCACCATTTAGTGCCAGTGCAATACCAATGTTGGCATGATGACTCAAAATTGAAAAAAACAAAGGTTATAAGGTGGTGAACAACAGACACATAATTCAACACTCATTATTCAGACACCTTCCAATTTAAGTTGCATAGTATCAAGATGTTTAGAAATTCTCTTGCTGTATATAAACCATAAATTTGTGATGTGATGCCTTAAATGACCACTGCTATCACCTGAGTAATACTTTTACCAGTGCGTTACTACTTTTGATGAAGTTATTTGCATATATAAAATGCAAGTGTATTTTATCAATTATGTAAGATATACAATTTAGCCTTTTCTAGCTGCAGCTAGTATATAGCCTTTCTTTAAAATGATTTTTTGTAACTGACATAATAAGCATGCATTTTGTTCTTAGGCATTAGTATTCAAGAACCAAACTAGAGAATAACTAGTGATTCTCTATATTAACCTACTTTACAAAAAATATTCCTCTGCCAGTTCTGGAAATGCTCGCTATGAAACTGGTAGTAATAATATATAACTTTTGATTTTTTTAAACATAAAAGAGCCATAAAAATATCTATGTATGCTATCTGTGGATTCACTACAAAACATTTTCATGTCGTAGTGTTAAAAAAAACCCCTATAAAATTAGTAGCCTATTTACAAGTACAAACATTGTAATAAACGGTTAGCTAGTCTATTGCAACCGATATCTATTTTTGTAGTTGCTAAGTCATGGAAATTTAACAGAACTACACTTTCTGGAGGAGTCAACAAGCAATCAATTCCTCCATACCTGTAAGGAACTATATTATTTGCAGCCTGGCTAGTAAGTATTAGCTGTAGAATCCAATTCTCATTTGCTACATTCAAATACATATTAAGTTTATGAAATTAACATCACCAATAATAAACTCTGGGATAACCTGATCATCTGAATCCATCCCAATGAAGACAAAAGACAGATCTAAAAGAACGTATTTCTACTTATATTAACTAGGCATTCAAAAAGCTTCCTTCCTAGCTGAGGAGGGGGGAAAAGATCTGTACCCTGACAGAATTTTCATATTTCAGCCTTCTTTCTCCACATTCACCACTCATTGTGGAAGTTAGGTATGATTACCACCAGTCCACCTCTGCAGCAGGCTTGGTCAAGAGGAAATCTGGCACTATTTTATGTTGAGAACGCAAGTCATCTTTCTCTAGACTTCCAAAATCCTAGCTTCTAGCATCACTGCAGCAATTAAATTCTCAGAGACGCCTGTTCAGTCTGCCACGGTTTCTTGATCATGTTGGGAGTTTCAAAGAAACACTGCCTTTTACATACAATAATGAGCAAGTGTTCAGAGTCTGCTATAACACCTAGTGATCATTAACACCTACATGGAATAAGCTCCTCGTGCCACTTCAATTACCTACAGGCTGTTACGGTATGTCTTAAACAACATGGTGATCTAGAAGAATTACTTCAGACTAAGACCACTGAAATCAACAGGCTTAGAAAGCAGTAAATCTGCATAAGATTACACTGCCAGAATGTAAGATAAGATGCAAAACATCTTGTTTTTCATTCATCTGTTATGACCTAGCACATACTATATATATTGCATTCCAACCAGCATGAACATGTATAAAGTTATTTTAATAACTAACTCTCATTCCTCTTACAATCGCATTATACTTCCATATAGGAAAAGTGTAAAATGTGCATGTAAGATGATCACAAACAACTATTCAGCTTTGTAGTCAATATATATAATCCGTCTGTACAAAGAGAAAAAATCAAGCATCTTCGAATATGTGGTCTTCTCTACATGGATGTGTCTATTTATGTTGGGAAAATTTAACCAGAGAAGTATTCCACAGAACTATCCGGCAAAAAAATATGTTGCACAGGCAAGGTAAACTTACTGGCTGATCATCTCTCAACTTTTTGATGGATTTGGGAATACTCTGATTTTTTTTAATTAAATAAACAACAAATGCGTCACTGCTTACATTCATGTGAAAACGCCTCAGGCCTTTTGGCCCAGTGTTTTTTTGCTTCGACTAGCAACCTTTTCCAAAGATCTCAGCTGAGTTTCCCATCACCTTTTGGGTGGAGAGAGATGACTTTGAACCTGCCCCCTTACACATGCACTGTATATGTTTTATCATTGAGTCAGCGCTTCATGATGGCAGACGAACAGAGAACTATTACTCCAACTATAGCTCAGAACTGGCGCCACTGCACCCAACTGATAAATCTGGTTTAAGAGAGGAAACGTATGTTACTCAGAAGTATCCCCCCCCCCCCCCACTATTCAATAGGGCTTAGCTTCAGCTAAACGCGACTAAATAAATAGCAAGCCTTTATTGGCATAAAACAGATTTAGCAGTAAAATAGTAATATAAATAATATAAAATCCTAGATTATAAAGTACATAGGGAGCTAAAATAAGTAAAATATATATGAGTCGAGTTTAGCCAAATTAAATAATTAAAACAAATAAAATGTGGTCATTGCAGGACCATTCTCTGTCGTATTTCCATGGCCTGTTGGAGAAATCTAGCCACCCTTAAAGTTACCTCAGCGCAAGTGTCATTTAAAAGTTTGTGGACTTTGCCTGAATCAGCACAGCCCAACATATCTGCTAAGATAGCTTTCAAGTATATACAACGAATATCTTCATAAAGAGGACAGTTCAGTAGCACATGGGAAATAGTTTCAATACACTTGGAATTACAAGGCGCGACTAGAACTGCAGCCTCAGCCCCGCCGCAAACAGGGAGCGTTAAAGAGTGAAAACGGGCAACTGAAGTTGACACGGAGCAAAGGACATTTTTTTTATCCAGACCCGATAGCAAAATGTTAGCAGAGCGAAAGTAGATCAGAACCTTCAGTTTCAGTAGCTCCGGACCTAAAAGTTTTGTGGAAGAACTATTCAAAAGAAGGGAGAAGGGAGGGGGGGGGGTGGACTACCCCTCCAGTGCGTTGCCCAATTCCACGTGAGAAACCTAAATGGGAATTAAACGGTGGGGACAAGTAACGGAGAATCTCACCCAGGCAACAACAAAAAAATGACGCCTGAAGCGAATGTGCGTGGGGGAGGGGAGGAGCGGAGCGGAGCCCGAACGGTCGCTTCCGCCTCGAGGCTGGCCTCAAGGTAAATGCGGCCGTGCTCCCCGCGCGCGCTCTCTCTCTCTCGCTCTCACAAAGGCCTCGTGCTCGAGCGATCGACGCATGAGCGCCGCCAGCCGCGAGCGCGGAGAGGAATATTTCGTCTTACCTGATCTCATTATTGTAACGCTCCGCTGCACCCGCGTCCCCTTCGCCGCCACCAACTCCGGCGCCGCCACTAGCGCCACTGCCACCTCCTCCTCGTTCCGCCATCACCAGCCGACTCTGCCGCCTCGCACACCCACCCTCGCCAAGCCTCGCTGCGTTTCACTGGCTGATGGCCACGTCAATCAGGCCGCGGCGCAGATTGAGACGAACCCTTATTGGCAGCCTTCGCCGCCGATTTTGAATGAGGGATAGAAAGCGAGCGCTGATTGGGTGGTTTTGCTCATGAGCCGTGACGTAGCCCTTTCGCATGCGCCCTTAGAGGCGAACAACGGGAGCACGGCACGTGACCAGTAACCCGGAACTGACATAATTTCTTTTTTTTTTTTTTAAGGCTGTTCCGTTTCCTTTCCCAACCAGTAGGAATCGAGAACGTACTTGAATGGGGGTGGTGATTTAATATTTCATTCCCCCCCCCCCCGCGTGGTCTCATTTTATAGACTAATCAACCCAGAAAAATTTCCAAAATGAAGGGCGGTTAACCGAATCTGGGCTGCTAAGGCAGCACTTTCTGAGTCGCGTTGATACCAGGCTACGAAGCGTGTTGGAAAATACGGCTGAGCTACGCTAGTCAAAGAAGCAGAATTGGAGAAACTGCACTAATAGAGTTTGGATTGCGGAAATTTGAAAGCAAGCAAAAAGCTTGATACAGAGCTGAAACTAAGAATAAGCATGACACGTTAAACAGTGCAGGCATCACCTAGTAGGGGCATACTTACAGCAACCGAACAGGGCTATAGTCGGGTCATTTTGTAGAAAAAGAGATGCCGGAGCGCATTAGCACAACTCATTTGAATAACTCATTTGCATATGCACACATCCCTGACACCACCTGAAGGTGTACAAAAGTATATCAGCTCAGCATCTACTTTAAAAAGCTTGAATTATAATTGTTATAATAAAACTTTACTCCTATAATACTTTTTAAATTAATTTTTCCTATGTGGCCACAGTGCCATGAGGAAGAGTTCCATCTGTCTGCTTTGTACGTTTTGGTTATTTTCCCATTTTTTTTTGTGGGCGAAAATATTAGAAACTGTCAAATCTCAAGAGTTCAGCAAAATTCTCACAGGGGGTTTGAACAATGCATCCCAAAAGTAAGTATTTGGGTGGGGTATAAGAAAGAAAGCGCAATAAAATCTAGAGGTTCCAGAGCTCTGCTCCTGTGAGCTCCTGCTCAAAATTAGGCCTGACTGTAGTACAGTTTACAGTCATTACCCCTTTACCAAACCATCTTTCAGAACAACTCTCCTAAAGTACAGCCCTCTTACCTGTGTAAAAAAGCCCTCCTGAACCAGTCAGTTTTTATTAGTTTGCACATAGCCAAGGGAATGGGAGCCTTTCTGACCTCATCAGGCAGCCCATTTCATAAGATGGGGCCACAATCAAGAATGCTAGGGTTCCCAACCTCCCACTGGGGGCGGGGTTTTCACTGATCTCAGGGCCTACAACCTGCCAGCACAGGATTGGCTGGCAGGGGAGCCCCACCCCTGAAGAACTCCAACAGCACCCAACATGCCTGGTGCGATTATGTCACCCAGAAGTGATGTCATTTCCCTGCCAGCAACCAGGTAGGACCTGGCAACCAAGGTTGCCAATCCCCAGTTGGGGGCAGGGGGTCCCCCAGTTTGGAGGCCCTCCCCTTGCTTCAGGGCCATCAGAAAGCGGGGGGGGGGGAGGAAATGTCTTCTGGCCACACTATTAATCCCTATGGAGACTGATTCCCATTGGGTATAATGGAGAATTCATCTGCGGGTCTCTGGGGGGCTGTTTTATGAGGTAGAGGCAACAAATTTGCAGGATACCATCCAGTGCCTCTCCTCAAAACACAGTCCCAAGTTTCAAAAAGACTGGACCACAGGGTCCAATTCTATGAGCCCCAAAAGAAGGTGCCTCTATCCTTCATTATTTCCAATGTAGGGGAGGCATTTAAAAGGTGTGCAGTCCCATTAAATGTGATGGCCACAACTCCCTTTGGAGTTCAATTATGCTTGTCACAACCTTGCTTCTGGTTCCACCCCCAATGTCTCCTGGCTCCATCCGCAAAGTATCCAGATATTCCTTACATTGGACTTGGCAACCCTAAAGAATACATATGTATGGCCAGTTGTTAATTTTGCCCATCTGCACGGTGGCACCTGCAGAAGGCCCTGCTCAGATGAGTTAAGTTGCTATGGTGGAGTTTCGGCATACATCAAGAGTTTTGTATCATCACTTCTGTCTTGTCTGGATTCAGTTTAGACTGATTTGTGAAAGGGAATTTCCCCCTATAGTTCATAAACACTTTTCCTAACCGCAGTTTCCCGAAATAATATGGTGTCCCCAGGACCCAATGAATGAGACCCAGTACTTTTTCATAAACAGATAAGCTTTATTGTACTCCAGTTTTTCTCCCAGGACAGCGTACTTATGCTATTCATAGGAAAGCAAAAACAGATAGCAGATTCACATTATTCTCATCAGTTAGAGCCCTGATACATCATGATATGGCTAGATAAATTCTTATACAGTTATGCTGTTAGAATCTAGTTACTACAATTAAAATACTTTCCAGTTTCAGTAGCTAGACTTCTGTTTCTCAATTAATAAACCTCTTCTTACATTCTTGTACCTCTTAATGTCTAAGTTTGCTAAGAATCTAAATTCCCAATTTTCCTCTTCTCTCTCTATGTTCCATCAGCCTATATCCTTGGTAGAGATCTCTAACCAATCTCTCAGCTCACCTCCCCAGAATAACCATTGGCATTCTAGGGGGGCAGCAGCTCTATGGGAACTATGGGAAGCTTTTATAGCTTTCTAGCCTGAGAATCTATTTCTTATCTCTAATAAAAACTCTTTCCCAGGTCCATCTAGCACCAGCTCGACTTGCAGATGGTCCTGGCTTATGTCCATCTATCTTCAGATCTGCAGATCTCAGGCTAAACTCAGATAAGTTCCTGTGAGAACCTCTCCTGCTAACAAACTTCTTCACAGCAAAATTCATATCTCTCTCTCTAAAATTATCCTAAAGTGAACTCTTTCTAGTTGACCTAAATTCTCTCTACCAGCACTTAAATCTAGAAGTTTCTAGGCCTAAGTAAATTCAAATGCTTTAAACAGTGTAAAAAGACATAGGTTGATGATATAAGGGAACCAATTTTTAATTTTTTCCGCAACAGTTCGCTTTCAGCCATTTGACCACAGCAGTCAGCCAACTCAAGACCTCTACCGCATCGCCAGGGGATTTTGAAAGACACAGAGCTGAGTATCATCCATGTACTGATGACATCCAGTTCCAAAGATATTATACCCTTTTCCTAAAGGCTTTACACAGAGGTAGAATAACATGGAATTCCCACCCCTACTCTCTACACATGCACAGGATTGCAGTTTTAGTTTAAAGAAAGAAGATATTGGATTTATATCCCGCCCTTCACTCTGAAGCTCAGGGTCTCAGAGCAGCTCACAATCTCCTTTATCTTCCTCCCCCACAACAGACACCCTGTGAGGTAGATGGGGCTGAGAGAAGCTCTCCCAGAAGCTGCCTTTTCAAAGACAGCTCTGTGATAGCTATGGCTGACCCAAGGCCATTCCAGCAGCTGAAAGTGGAGGAGTGGGGAATCAAACCCAGTTCTCCCAGATAAGAATCCACGCACTTAACCTCTACACCAAACTGGCCCTCCTTTCTCACATCAGACTTTCTAGTTAATACAATTCAGACTATCCCTGAAGTTTCCAAGAACAGCTGTGCTGGTTCATAGTAGAACAACTAGATTCAAGCCCAGGAGTACCTTAGAGACCAACATGATTTGGGGGATGGGGTGCAAGCTTTCCAGCATTAGAGCTCCCTCGATTAAATAAAAGGAACTTTGCCTCTCAAAAATCTTGTTCTCTAAGGTGCTGCTGGACTCAGATTTAGTCATATAAATCAGTGGACTCCTTTAATCAAAATTTATTAACTAACATCATGTAGTTATGATGTTCATAACTACAGCCTTCATCCCCCAGAAGGACACTGAAGTGGTTTGACACACTCTCCCCTTCTCTTTTATCCTCACAACGAACCTATGAGGCGGGTTAACTCAGAGTATATTACTGGTCCAAGGTTTCCCAGCAAGCTGCCAGGGCAGAGTGGGCATATGAATCAGGATCTCCCAGATCTGTTTTGGACACCCTAACCATCAGCTCCTACTAAACACACTATATTTTAATGTATTCTTTTTTCCTAATGGCAAACTAGAATGATGTTTATAATGTATGTTACATATTCAAAAGCAAATTAGGTGGACAGGAACACCTCTGGGAAAGGCATGTTCTCAGTTTAACCCAGACCTGCAAGCAACAGAGCAATGAACAGCCTCCATTTATTGCCTTATGACACTCTCACCATCATTCTCCCATTCTGACATGTTACTGTTTTCTTGGTTTCCTAAGCAAATGCTATCCAGACCAAATGTTCTTTCAGTTTGTTAATTTCACTATGAGTTGTGTTTTTTCTAAACTAAAACCTCAGTATTCAGGTTAAATTGCCGTGTTGGCACTTTGTGATAAATAAGTGGGTTTTGCGTTGCCGTTTGGGCACTCAGTCTCTAAAAGCTTCACCATCACTGTCCTAGGAGTTCAGGGTGGTATCTTCAGTCTTTATTAAAAACTGTCTTTGACCAGCACCCCAGATTCTCTACAATGTGCTGGTTATTACCTTTAAAGCCCTACATGGTCAAGGACCTGTCTACCTTAGGGACCATCTCTCCCCACATGTTCCCCAGAGGGTACTTAGATCAGGAACTCAAAATTTGCTATCGATTCCCAGGCTGAGGGAGGCAAGACTCAAAACAACATGAGAAGGAATCTTCTCAAGCACTGCCTCTTATTGGTGGAACCAACTCTTCTGGATGTTAGAGCCTTGTGGAACCTTGCCCAGTTCTGCAAGGCCTGCAAGACTATGCTATTTCAGCTAGCATTCATCTGGAATGCTGGACCTGAACTAATGTTTTAAGACCACTGAATGCCATCTTTAAATTGTATGGAAATTAACACTTGAATTGTTTTTAACATAATTTTTTTTGTTGTTTCATTATGAATTGTGAGCTGCCCTGAGCCTGCTTTGGTGGGGAGGGCGGGATATAAATTGAATAAATCTAAACCTAAAGGGCAGGGTATAAATCCAATCATCATCATCATCTTCTCCTCCTCCTCCTTGAAAGTCCCATGTATACTGCCCAGTGATTGGTTGAGGAGATCAGACAGTTACGGCCTGCACTTTTTTATATATGTGGTTAATGAGAAGAGCTGAAAAGTTTAGGGTTTTCTCCTTTTTCTGTCGTGGAGCTTGGGTACGAACAGGCAAAAACTATGAAGCAAAAGGTGACTGGCAGACAGATCTAGAGTTCAACCCTTCTAAGTCGATTAAAGTAGAGAGTGTAACTACACTTAGGACTGCATCACTGAACACCTCTGTGTAACTCTTATTTTCAGTCTTTTATTTAGCCACTAGGAGATCCCCTTTAACAACTTTCCTGTATCAGCATTTTGTATGACTATAGCAGTGCAAATCTAGAAATACATGATCTTAGTACATCTGCCTGTAGCTTGAACGGTGGAATGTTTTGAAGATGGAACTGAAAGAACATTAAGCAAAACATCACTTGTTCTTCACAATTAGGTTTTTCCAGAGGATATCTCATAGAATTCTGGGCTGATTTAATAACCTCTGATTAGTTCAGCCTCATAATCTGCCATTCAGGTGCTGCTTGGGAACAGTAGCAGTCACACCCAGTTGATAATGTTCTTGTATAGTAAATAATATACTGAGTTGTATTTTTTAATCTACTGTTAAATCCTTTAAATGAAGGACAAAGCTGGATGTGCAGCACACGTGGCTCAGTTTCTGCCTTCTTTTCATAGAGGAAGAACCAAATCTGCAATCACATTTGGAATAAACACAGGGCAGCACTAAGATATGGGCCTGAATAGCTTCAGGTTTTTTCTCTATCTGAGTCTTATATTCAGTTCCTCTGGTCATAGGCAGAGCATACAAGGACTAATGTCTGCCGATACTCTGAACCCAAGAGGTTTTTGTGGACCTATACTGGAACCCAGTTACCTTTTTCCATCCCACAGAAACTTGTGCCACATTCTTCTTTGAAAAACAATTGTCTGTAGATCTTCAGTGAGGTGCCCATTGATGTAGTAATGCCTACAGTTTCCTGGTTCCTGCTACAGTCTTGGGAATAAAATCCAAAGGATCTTGAATGGATCAGGAAAAATAGTATTGGATGACACCTTACTAGAGCTGATTGACTAGCAAAGCATTGAACTCACTGCCTGCAGGTAACAACTGTGGCTTGGGCAAAACATAGACTTAGATTTCTGTACTTGGAAATGTCTCCCTGTGGCCTTTGTTTGAAAACTGAAACCAAATAGCATTTCTTCCTCAGGCAAAGAGCAGTTCCCAGCTTGCCTATGCCTCCTTGGTACAGGAAATACTTTTAAAAAGTTGACGAGGCATTTTCAGGAGGTGCCCATTTTGAAACAGTTGTCTCTGTCATAGGAGGATGCTTGTAGCTGTCATGGAACCTGCCAACATGTGAGAGAATTTCCCAGTAGTGACTGGTTCTGTCCTGTGGGGGTGCCATTTTATGGTGGTGTCCCACTGCACTACCTCAAAATTTCAGAAATGCCTGCAGGCTCAACAAAAACAGAAACCTTTGATTTAACACAAGGCTAGCTGGTTAGTTAATGGATTTAAGAGGAAGATTTACTAATCAGTATATCAGGAAGTTCTGTCTCAGAACAATATGTCCTCTCAAGTTTGATATACTTTGAAAGGTTTTTTATGGTTAAAGCTGCTGAAGGCACAGTCTTGGAAGCAAATCTAGTCACTTTGCATTTACAGTGTTGGACTCCTCCAACAAATAAATTCCCTCAGTTCCTTCAGTGCTCTATGTTCTGAGATCCACTTACTTTACTGTATAGATGCCAAACTTCTGCATTATTCTTGTAAATTCCTTCTTGTCTTCAGGGCTATAAATGCAGGCATGACAGAGATGGAAGCTTTGACCTTTTTTATAGGCACAGACAGTCATATGAACATTGTAACCTTTTAACCCCCCATTTCCATTCTTGAGACAATCCCTCTGAACTTGAAAAAAAGATGTGTCCATTAATAGGAACAATACAATAAAATTGGTCAGAATGTCCAAAATCTCTGCATTACATCCCCCCAAACTATGTTCAAATCCTCTAACAAAAGAGAGGCAGCAAAGGGTTATTACTGAAATGCTGGTTATTACTGTTGGAGGATATTCAGCAGAGTTCACAAAGTGCAGTGGAAATAATGTATCACAGACATTGTGTGTGTTACTTCTAATAAAAAGTTTACTAAAAGAATTAGGGAAGGGTTACATGAGAAGAGAAACAATAACAGTGTAACTCGTCTTTCTACTTCTAGCCCCATCTTGTTTCTTCTTCGTCTCTGACCCTAAGAATAAAGGAAAAGAAGCGATCCCCCCAAAACTTCACCACTCATGTATGTGCAGAAGAGCATGTACTTTCTACCAACATACTGATTAGCCAATAGTCAATCTTAAGGTCACCTCATTAAGAATAATACATCCCCCTTCTTGGCAGAAAGATTCTTCTCTGCACCTAATTGGTTCTAAGCTAACTAGTTAACATTAGCATACATGTAATTCAGCTTAACTCTTTCATGACTGAAGGCATGACACTTGCAAAACCCAACAGACCTCCAAGGAAGTCCAGGGCTTCTGCACAGAGGCAGGCAATGGCAAATCAGCTGTGAATGTGTCTTGAAAAACCCTACAGGGTTGCCATAAGTCAGCTGTGACTTGACAGTGGTTTCTACCACCATTGGTAGGCATAGAAGACTGCAGATTTATACCCCGCCCTTCTCTTTGAATCAGAGACTCAGAACAGTTTACAATCTCATATATCTTCTCCCCCCACAACAGACACCCTGTGAGGTGGATGGGGCTGAGAGGGCTCTCACAGCAGCTGCCCTTTCAAGGACAACTCCTGCGATAGCTATGGCTAACCCATAGGCCATTCCAGCAGGTGCAGGTAGAGGAGTGGGGACTCAAACCTGGTTCTCCCAGATAATAGTCATTAGGTCTGCAATTATGGCTGAGAACAGACAGGCAATCTGGGGTGGCAGGAAAGTGGCCCAAGTCGGGACGGCTCAAAAAGAGCATCCCGGAGCCTCCCCACGCTCACCCGCATGCTGCTTGCATCCTGTCCAGGAGGCAGCTGGGTGCCGCCGCACAGGAAGGTGACGCGGAAGCCGAATTCCTTTGTTTTCCCTGGGGAGGGGGGGCAAGCACGGGTGTTCATGAGTGCACTAGCGCTCTGATTGGTCTCAATAAAAAAAAATGGCAGAGCTTGGGGCGGCTTGACAGCTCCAGACTGCCAAGTCGCCTTGCGTGCGCCCTTGCCCGTTCAGACGGCAATCCGGAGACTGACGGCTGGCTCAAACATTTGCTACCACTTTGAAAGTGGTAGCTTTTTGAGCTAGGTGGAGCAGCTGGAAGGACAGGGTAGGTGCAGGATGGGGACGCCCGGCAGATGTTTGCGTGTTGAGGGATTTTGGGGGCCGACTTCAGAGGCGTCTCTGAGTCAGCCCAAAGTGCCGGTCTGTAATCAGCCAAAAAGTAGTTTTTTAAATTTACTGGCTCTATTGTTCATCATTCATGGCTGCTAAAAAAATTATTAATGACAACAGTGTCTGATGGTGCTGGGGGGTGGGGGCAGCATGTCCAGATGTTCTGTATACTTTTCAGCTTATTCAGTCTGAGGCTGTGGACAGGATGTTGACCCTTGTATGACCCTTGCTTCTAACTTCAAAGACCAACTGGTCCATAGTGATACTTCTGTACAGGGCTTTTTTTGAGCAGGAACTCACAGGAACACAGTTCTGGCTGGCTTGGTGTTAGGGGGTGTGGCCTAATATGTAAATGAATTCCTGCTGGGCTTTTGTACAAAAAAGCCCCATGTGGAACAATGGTGACATCAGAGGGTGTGGCCTAATATACAAATGAGTTCCTGCTGGGCTTTTTCTCCCCCCCCCTGCTTCTTTAATAAACAATAAGCAACAACATTTACAGGGACAAATTCACCCTTGGGTCATTTTAAATGTGGAAATTGTTCATCCTGTAAATTTAGGCTCCCTATGGGCTGAATGAGAGACTGGACTATCTATACGTATCTGGTCAAGTTGGCTAAGCATTTTTGAGAGCATCAGTCCCCAGAGGGTTACAGGGTTTCCAGGTACAATTCAAGATGCTAGTGTTGATCTTCAAAGCCCTGTATTGCTTGGGACTCCGATGCAAATCTACCCAACCACTATGGCCATCTTCTGAGGCCCTCCTGCTGGTACCCTGCTTCATGTGCCCCTGGCTTCTGAGATTAGGCAAGCGGCAACACAGGAGAGGGCCTTCATGGTTGTATCCCCAAACTGTGGAACTTTGTCCCCAGGGACACTTGCTTAACCACTTTTATCGTTCTATCCCCTTTTTCTTTTCTGTCAGCAGGTGAATTTTTTTTTTGTCTGGCATTACCTCAGTGGTCCCACCTTCCTATGTTAATGGGTTTTTTTTCATGTTTCATGTGTTCAACACGAAGTATTAAACATGTCTTTGTATGTGTATTTTAGCTTTGGTTTTAACTGTTTTAACGATGTGTTTATTTGCTTTTAATGGTTTTTAAGATATGTTTTATAATGCTTACTTGACATGTTAAGCTGCCTTGGTGGCTGTTATGGGGGCCGAAAAGCAGGTATAAATTTTATAAATTATAAAATAAATAATAAAATTCGGTATAATCATTCAATATAAAATAAATTTAGCGCACTGCAAATAGTTGTGTGCTATTTTCTTAATAAAGATTTTCCTTGTATTATTTAGGATGGTTGCATGTCTGACTGTTTCTGCCTCTAGGCAGGCAAAGGTAGACCTTACAATCCATAAGCTGTACTGATAACATCTTAAGATGATGAAAGAGAAAAAACAGATTCAGAAAAAAAAAATCGGAGAAGTTTAACAAGGGAAGGGAAAGCAAAGGGGCAGTAAAAAGTGTCACATACAATCAGTTGAACTATGTTTTGTGTTAACTGAGTAAAAATTAAAGAACCTTTTTAATTGTGCACCTGTAAAACCAATGAAATGTTTAATATCAGTATCTGATACTGAAGTGTGTGCTCTTTTGATGTTCCTAATGAATGAACTCTTTTAAGCTTATACTGAGGGCTGATAATTGAACTCTAGCTCCTGGGCAAAAGTTATCAGTAATGTGGGTATGTAAAGTGGCCATTGACATCAAATATTCATAGAGTCACAGATGGGAATCCACAAAGAGATAGCACAGAAGCAGCATATTCCTAACCATTCTGTGGTGAGCGTGTCAAAGCATCAAGAGCAACTGCTGATTTGTTGCTACAGCTACACAGATTTGTGTAGGCTGGCCTTTTAGAAGAGTATAAGAAAGGGGTTTTTTTTGCCAGCTGGTGTTTCCAGCTGAAGTAGACCAAGATATGCCAACAAGTTAAGGGGTTGTCAGGCCCTTGATCTGTGCCAGACTGTGATCCTCTTAGCTTGTATGTGTCTTCTGCTTTTAACCCAGGGGTATGTGGGTAGGGGGATCTGGCTGCACAAATAGACTGAAACACTGAAATCAGAGACAGTGTGACACCAAACTACCTGTAGTGGACATCTCCCTTTCAAGTTGTGCCATTTCTGGAATTGTGATCGGATCAGAACACAGGGCTGCCTTTGAACAGTGTTGGGAAAATTTAGGTAGTTTAGAATCCGACAGGAAGTCTTTCAACAAATGTACATGGCAAGCCACACAACACTGCACAGACTAGCACTAGCTACCAGTTCATGCTTGCAGCCAATTCCAAATGATGACTTTAACATTTAAAGCCATTAATAGTTGACCATAGATATATGAAGAATGCCGCCTTCCATATTCTACTGCCTTTCCCCCGTGTGAGATCTTCAGGATAGGACCTATTTTGACTATTTTTGCTGTTTCAAGCTAGGGTTGCCAGGTCTGTGTTGAAAAATACCTGGAGACTTTGGGGGTGGAGTTTGGAGAGGCGAGGTTTGGGGAGGGGCCTCAGCAGGATACAATGCCACAGAGTCCATCCTTCAAAGCAGCCATTTTCTCCAGGGGAGCTGATCTCTGCCAGCTGGAGATCAATTGTAAAAGTGGGAGATCTCTAGGCCCCACCTGGAGACTGGGAATCCACGAGGGCACTGAGTAATAAATTACATTTACGGCAGTTTTGGGAGCTATTGGGATATTATAGTATTTCATCCCACATTACGCTACACAGATGGCTATCCTTACAGATAAACTAAAAAAGAGCGAATCCAATTAAGTTATCTGGTCAGACAAGGCCTATGAAGCCTTCTACTTCCTTAGACAAGTACTTTCTGGAGTCACAGCTTTGAGGAAGTCATACTTTGATTGTCCCTTTCTGCTGCAAGTTGACACCTCAGACTCAGGGTTGGGGGCCACGCTAGCTCAGAAAAGGGAAGGGACAGAATACCCAGTTTTCTTTCTCAGCTGTAAACGAAGCCCCACAGAAAAACATCACTCAACAACAGAGCTTGAAGTGTTGACCATCAAGTGGGTGGTGGGTACCTTACACAACTACCTAACAAACAACCCATTCACATTAATATCAGACCATGCCCCGCTGCAATGGATGTTTCACATGAAATACCATAATGGCAGGGTTTTATGTTGGTACCTTTCTTTATTACCCTGTAGGTTCCAGATCCACCAACATTCCTGGAAGGCCAATCAGAACACAGATTTCCTCTCCCATCTCTTCAAAGATCCGGCAACCCCCATGGAATCACCAAGAGGGGAAGAGCATCCAGCTCCTGTAACTTGGGTTCTGGACTTCATTCCAATTCCTCAGCCTTCAGAGTGCCATTCAAGACTGGGGTCTACCAGTGAAGTGCCAAGCATTGGAGCAAACCAGCATCCATTAGAGAATCACGCTTCCTATCACTTCGCTACAGAGGAAGGGGGACCAATAGAGCTGCATGGGGAAGGCATGCTCATCATCGAGAGGACTGAAGGCCAGGTCAGACAAGGTAGAAAGGTTCCTGAAGGAACCAGTCATAACCGGTTCCAACCGGCTCAATCAGAATTTTCCTAGTGCAGGTGAGATGAGCAGGAGTTATGAGGGGAGTTACACAGCCTGCCCCTTATAAACTCTCAAGAGAAAGGACTCTCATTGGGTCAGGGAAGAGTATCTGGAAGCAGGGGAAAATAAAAGGGGGAAAGCTGAGGTAAGCATGATGATCAGCTCAGGGGAAACAAGGGGAACAGACAGGATAGAGAGAAAGCCTAGTCCAGAGATTTCTTCTGAGACTTCAGAGAAGGGACGGTGGTAAAACCATGTAAGCCACCTTCCTGGAGCTGACTAAATTCAGTAAAGAGTTACTCACCTACTTTCTCACCCTGGAGGTCTTCTCCCCTGATGAAGATGGCAGAGAGCCTGACACCTGTGTGAGGGAAGTGTCACTATCCAGCTTGGGTTGTAGCCTTGTAGGTCATTAATAATATGTTGAACTGGCTTGAGTTGTGAACTGTGGGTGACCACCAGTTGTAAGTTTTTGTTGTAATTTTCTTTGGACTTGTCTTGTAGTAGCTGTCCATGAGTATAATTCTGGCTTTCCCAGTCATCTTTCTCACCATACCAGGAGGATATTGAAGTTGTAAAAATGCCTGTTGCAGATCTTTCAAGTGAGTATCTCTGTCTGAAGGGTTGGAGCAGATGTTTCATGGATCAGCCAGGACTCAGTTCAGACTCCTCAGGAAAAGAGGGCTTCGTAGGAGAAGAAGAGATAGATCAACGGAAGCCAGCAAGCAGGAAGATGAACTGCAGGCTGGTCAAGATTCGCAGCAAACAGCTGGTTAAGAACCACTAACAATTTATAGCCGTGAGTCAACCGGTGAAACTGAGCTGATTGTTCACAACTCTCCAGTGTCACCCACACCCTTCGAGCACAATAGACAGAGGCTATGAGAAGAACTACAAGAGAGACAACAGAGTGCTTGCCTCCTGACTCAACACTAGCTGCTTGAATAGTAGCAGAAGTACTCCTGAGCAACTGGCTGCAAATTTGACCCTAGGCTTCCCAACCCCCCCGCTCTGGCGGGGGACTTCTGGGTTCGCAGCCTAATCTCCCGCCCCCCAGAAATCGGGAAGCGGGGGTGGGGGGTGGAGGGGGGGGAGAACATACCTGCAGGCTTCATATTGTTGAGATCCTGAGCCGTTTGTAAAATGTGTGGCCCCTTTAAGGCTGGGCAGGAAGCAGGAAGAGCTTCGGAGAACAGCCCCTCCCTTTTTTTTCTTTCATTTTCACAGCAAGTAGAGTTCTCCAATCTGGTAAGTATTTGTGTGTGTGAGAGGGAGGGGGTAGGGGATTCCCTGGTTTGGAGGCCCTCCCCCCCTTTAGAAAGCGTGGGGGGGGGAGGGAAATGTCTACTGGGCACTCTATTATTCCCTATGGAGAACGATTCCCATAGGGAATAATAGGGAATTGATCTGTGGGTATTGGGGGCTCTGGGGGAGCTATTTTTTGAGGTAGAGGCACCACATTTTTAGTATAACATCTAGTGCCTCTCCCCAAAATACCCCCCAAGTTTCAAGAAGATTGGACCAGGGGGTCCAATTCTATGAGCCCCAAAAGATGGTGCCCCTATCCTTCATTATTTCCTATGGAAGGAAAGAATTGAAAAGGTGTGCCGTCCCTTTAAATGTGATGGCCAGAACTCCTTTGGAGTTCAATTATGCTTGTCACATCCTTGTTCCTGGCTCCACCCCCAATGTCTCCTGGCTCCACCCCCAAAGTCCCCAGATTTTTCTTTAATTGGACTTGGCAACCCTATTTGACCCTTAGGCATAAGCCTATAAAAACCAGCCAAGGGAGACTGTTAGGCATGGAAGCAACATCACTCTACCACTGAGTCCGTGTCCACTGATTTGGAGCTTGCTTTGCTCATGTAATTTCCAGATTGGCTCTTGACCTTGACTCTTGGCTCTTAATATTTGAAGTGAGGTGTCTATCCCATATCAATTTTGTCAGCTGGCATGACCCTTGGACCTCTTGACTATGCTCTTAGACAGCTCCTCTATAATGACCCTTTGGCTTCTGACTTTTGGACTGAATTCCTGACTCTGCTCCTCTAACAACACTCTGGTAATGACTTGTTGATATGCAGACTGAACTCTTGACTTTGCTAACTAAGGCTTAGACCCTTGTCTAGTGTGAGCAATGCTTGTCCTCCTGCACCTGCCCTGCATCAAGATGTGACTATAGCTTAGGACTTGCCTATATACAATGGATAGTTTGATGTGGTTGGGTTGGTAGCTGGAGGCATGTAGATATGCTTGCCAGTTTGCTGGTTTTCAGTATAATGTGGTAATTACGTATGTGTCCCTCATGTACCTGTACTGTGGTGTCCAAGAACCTGTACTGTGGTGTCTTGTGCAGAGTAATTCATATTTAGATTGATGATGGGGTGGAAGTTGTGGAAAGCCTGCTGAAGTCTCTTGAGGGCTTCTTTGCCAAGGGTCCAGACAATAAAAATGTCATCAATTAATCTCAAGTAAAGGGAAGGTACCAGTGAGTAGGAGTTCAGAAAATTCTATTCTAGATCCACCATAAAAATGTTGGCATACTGTGGAGCCATGCAGGTGCCCATGGCTGTGCCATTGATTTGGAGGTATAAATTCTCACCAAATTTGAAGTAGTAATGGGTGAGAACAAACATGCAGGGTTCAGTGGCAAGATCTGTTGTGATGTTGTCAGGGATGTTATTTCCAGAAGACAGTGCTACTTGGAATGGCAAAATACATCTGCAATTTGGATAGATGTTGAATTACAGATCTGCCTGTGACAATTCATAACAATAATAGGCAGATCACTACTTATATGATTTCCCAGCATGCAAACAGCAGCGCAACAGGGCCACTTGAGATTAAGAAAATGCCTTGAAGTGGAAACCTTAAACTCTGTTCTCTTCTTATGCTACAATCCTAATATGGATTGGGCACATTCCCAAAAAAAACTGCTGGAAGACAGGGGACCCCTAGGGACAGCATTTGGGACTGCAGTGGGAGTGGGGAGGTGTGAAAGTCAAACTCTGCAGCAGAAACTCGTTCTACCCATGGAAATGCACAGGTCGATCCATGCCAGATTCTGTTTGATTTACGCGTTGTCACTGAAAAAGCTCTTACAATATTATAGCTTCTTGCTGTGTGTGGGTGTTTGTTTTTGCAAAGTCTTAAACTGACAGGAACCACAGTGAAACACCAAATTACTAGCGGATTTCTTCTGCCAGTGTCCTTGGCACCTTCAGTATATGTGAAATAAAAGAAAAATTGAAATTATGAAATTACATAACCATGCCATTATCTATGTGTGTGCTGGAAATCTCATCTTCTCTGTGCCAAATTTCAGTTTGAGGAGGAAAAACTGCTTTGTCTAGAAAAGTTACATATAAAAGTCCTTACAGCAATAGCATATGTCATCACTCTGACCACAACCCAATCAACACAACATCCTGCAAGTGCCTAAAGACAGATGGCACCATCTTCAAGGCTCTTCATGGTGAGTCTGAAGCAGTGCATTGACACAGAACAATTCTCCGACTGAGAGCTAGCCCTTTCCTCCTGAGCTGTTCAGCAGTTTTGTTTTAAATGTGAGCAATGCCAGAGTTGGTGCTACTTCAAAGGCAAAAATATGATCAGAATCAGTAGAATTTCTGACTTTCCTACAGTGCCATTCTGTATAATGGAGCCCACATGTGCTGATATTTTCAGATCATGCACACAGAAGAAATATAAGAGGTGTTAGTTTAATGCATTCCAACCTTATATCTGCAAAGACATGCTGGAAACGTCTTCTTGACAAATTGATATAGGATAGACACCGCACTTCAAATATTAATGAACATGCAACAGGGAGCAAAGAAAAGCTACAACCAGGAGACAGACTCTTCCAGACTGTAAAATATATATATATAAAACCTGGCAGGGTAAGATGAATTCCAAAACCAAAATCTGTTCCAGCTGCAGAGGACCTTTGCACAAAACACATTACAAAAGGTCTCGTAATTACTGTGGAAAGCTGTGCCCACTGTATCAAAAATGTGCAGGTTTCACTGATTATAGCAATTTGTATAGCAAAACCAAATAGCAGAACAATTCTTCACCTGAGGCACATAGTAGAAAATGGGTTTAAAATGTAGTAGTAGTAGTACTTTATTCACGGTCATCCGACCAGCTTAATACAAACAAAAACAAAATCATAAAAACAAACCCATCACCTCTTACACAAAATTCCTGACGCCAACTATTCCTGACGCCAACTATTGGGTTTAAAATGTCTCGGTATGTACAATGAGTATCAAGACAGTAAAATATATTACTCCTTACATCAATACAAAGCCAAGAGTATCTTGTTTATCTTGGGTATCTGTGAACCCTCACTGCAAGAGAGCTCCCAAGCAGAACCTTATTTATTTATTCATATTTTAAACAAGGCTGCTTACAATATAAATGAAATTACTATTTAAAAAACACAATAAAAACAAAAAAGCAGGTATAAAAGAGTCACAATTTAGATTTAAAAACTAATTATAAAAACTGATTATTTGCTGCCAGTAAATAAAAATTAAATCAGTTAAATGCAATCCTAAACAAAACTGCCTGCTGAAGATTGATGGCGAAGGGGCCAGGTGACCTCCCTGGGGAGATTCCATAACTGTGGGGCTGCCCCACAGTTGAGCTTTTTTGATCGATGGGGCAGTCAGGATGGCCTCTCCCTGTGATCTTAATTCCTGGTCAGGAACATATGGGAGAAGACAGTCTTGGCTTGGTACATGTGATGGTGGTTGTCTCTTAGCAAAGCTTCCAATCTTCCTCTCACCTCTTGCCAATAAAACAAACATTAAAACAACCAAAACTGCAAGTAGAGCATGGGAAAGATGAGTGGCTCCAAACAGAAACACAATGTAAGTGTCATCAAAACATTAAGGGACTACTTTGGGACTGATTCTCCTCAGACGTCTTCACAGGAATGCACAAAATGGAGCCTAAAATGGCCACCATCTAGAAAGCATCCTCATAAGCCAAAAGGCTTTAACAAAACAAGACCTCTTTGATTCATTAAAACTGTTTTTAAAAAAGAGATCTTGGATGATCTGCATATAATACTGAAACCAATGGACGGACAGATAGAGAGAACAATAGGCCGAAGAATGAAAGAATAATGGGAAACAGTAGTATGGACAGTGGAGTCTGCAATGGAGACCTCCTGACACACAATGAAGAAATACAAAATTTACAAAGTCATGAATCCTGGGTACAAGAGAAAATCCTCTCTCTGGAAAATAAAGTGCAGAACAAAATTTAAAATTCCATGGGCCTCCCGAATATTGTGAGGGGGGAACTCAACACACACAGTTCATTGCTTCATGGCTAGCTTCAGAATTAGAATTAGAGGAGGGAATATTACCAACAGTTCTTAAAGCATTTTGAGTGGGTCTCCTGTCTTCCATACAGATGTAAGCAAAATTACTGAGGTCTACTCTTTTGATGGGGGAATTAGCAAAAAGTAGACCAGAGGTAGAGCTTAGGAAAAATCTTTTACCAATTTACGGAGGTGCAGTTTCAGAAAGAAGACTCCAAAATAAATATATTTTTCAAATGTTTACTATAAAAATATATAGGAAATACAATCGCATATGAGCAATCAAACAAATACAGATAAGAACTAGAAAAAACAGAGATGATAGATAGGGATTTTTAGAAATTATTGCAAGGGGTGATACTACCTGGTCCATGGATCCTTGAAGAAGCAGATATGAATGTGGGAAGTGGCCCAAACAGAGTTTGGGGGTGCAAGTCTGTGATAGATTAAGACTGGCCATGTGCTGTCTTTGAAATAGTCAAATTTGTGCCCTCGGGAGATGATGTCAGGTGGTCTGTGACATGTAGGTCAGATGACCTATGATGCCATATGACACTTCTTACACGCCTCCTTGGCATCACCGAAAGGAGCAGGCTCCCCAGGAGTTTGGCAAGATTAGTGATGGGTTTATCTAAGGTAAACTACCTTAAACAAAGGAAAAAATTGGTCAATTTAGATCCACATTGTAATCTACTGTAACACCAAAAATAGCACAATGGGGATGGTCTGCATGATGGGATTAAATCCTCAGCAACAGTTGCTTCCTTGGGCTTCTTTCTTTATGCCCAGTGATCTTCTCAATGACTGACAGGAACAATGATTTGTTATGTGCAGGTGTGTCAGCAAGCTCTTTTGTTTGACTGTGACACACTTGACTCTGCCTTGACACACTCAGCGTATGTGCTGTTCTCGTTTTTACCTTCATGTCTGCTGTAAAGGAACAAGATGGATGCAGGATCCCTCCATTTTGGCTTCTGGCTAAGGCTGCATTTAGAGGATGTCTTCAATGGACAGGAGTGCAGCGGTGTTCTGCATGGCTTGGCAGCTTCTTAGGGAAGCCTGATCTGGAATCCTTCTATGCAGGGGGAAGCACATCCACAGCAATGGCAGGGACATGCAGGAAGTTTCCCTTGGCTGGAGTGATTGCTGCTTGGCCCCACACAGAGTAACATGTCCATATGGAAGCTGGCACAAATGCCAGATGTTTAAGATCAAGCAGGATCCACTGCCTATAGACAGTAGGCAAGTGGGTATTTGTTATTAATGTCCATATTGGGCTAGTTCTTATACCCAATGTTTTCTGCTTATCACTGAATGTTCATAGAAGCAGTTTGCCTGTGTTCACACAATATAAGTTCATACTGAAAGTTCATAACAATAAGAGTCCTGTATCTCTGACACTAGGCCAGAGTAAACTCAGTCCATAAATGGTGAAAAAAGGGGGTCCAGGGAGTCGGGCACCAGGGCCAGGGTGAACATAGTCCATTAAAGATGAAAGAAGGGGCTCATGCTTAGAGGTATCTTAGAGATATCATGGCAGAATTTTGGGATACCAGAGTTAGACAACAAATCCTTAAATAAGCCCACAGTAAAGGAGGATTGAAGTTTCAGGACTCTATACTATTAGTGTTCCCAGACTTACCAGTAAACACCCTGCAAATCAGACACAAAACCAATCACACAAATACTCAGCAAAGCAGAGATAAAGTATAGATGGTTTTCTAACAGCAACCTCTATGTAAGATATCAAGGCACAACAATACAAGCAAGTGATCTGCACACAGGACAAGATCTCCTAGCAAGACTGAATCTGGAACCCATGCAAGAACTGATCAGACAGTCACAAAAAAGGAGGATAGACTCATCCATTTCGCCTAGGAAACTGAGAAGAATACCGGTCCCAAGAATGCACTAAATATATCCAGAAGGAACTGTAAAAGGAAGATTGGTTGTTTAGCTAATTAAAAGTTATGGTTTGCTAATTAATTATATAGTTTTGTCGGCAAGGGGGGAGGGAGGGAGGAATTCTTAGCTAATAGTCCCCCAGGGTTAGGAAGACCAAAAATGTCGGGGCTTTTAAAGCCTCTTATGAGTTGGACTCATGTCCTCATGGTCTTTATATTATTGGTAGACATAGTATGGCTAGTAAGGGTTGGAAGCAGGAGGGTTGAAAGGGGGTAGTGTATAAGTATAAATTACAACTTAATAGTTCAAATAATTTTGTTAGTTCATGGTATGTAAGAGATTGGATTGGGGATGAATTTAGGGTGGGAAGGGAGATCAAACAATGTTGGTTAAAATGAATTTAATTCATTTAAACAGAGTGTTAAAGAGTGCATACTATTACTATGCCTTTTTAGACTGTTCTATTAGTAAAAATGAATTGGTTAGGAATACAGTGATTGATATAAGTATAAAGCGCATAAGTTATCAATTTAGAAGGGTTGGAGGGAGGGGGCTGGGAAGGGGGAAGGGTTACCAGATGTCCTCTTTTTAGAGGACATGTCCTTTTGTGTGTGTGTCCATCCTCTTTTGGGTTTTTGATGAAAATGTCCTTTTTTGGGTTGGAAAATGAAATTTCCCCCTGCGAGTACTGTAGATCCCTTGTCTGTTCCCTTATAAAGTGTGCAAATGTGCATAAAATGCATGTACAACGCATTCCTGAGCCTGCTTTCATGGGGAGGGCGGGTTATGAATGGAATAAAATAAATCAATAAACACAAAGAAATAATAAACATAAATAAACATTAAATAAATACATAAACATGATACCACTGATGCATTGGTATTGGGAAAGTATGGGAATCAACGGAGTATATATAATGGCTACTAACTTGACTGAAAATGTACACATTAAATAGTAGAGGTCTTAACAACTGTATCAAAGTTAAAAGAATTCTCACATTTTTGAAAAAGAGCAAGGCTGATGTAATTTTTTTTTTACAGGAGACATGCTGGAAGAACAAATATGGTAAGATCTTTAACAGCAACTGGATATCCCACTACTTCCTGGCAGCAGGCACGTCAAAATTATGTGGTGTGGCAATCTTAATATCCAGGCCAATCAAATTTAAAGGCAAATCAACTTGTTCAGACCCTGAAGGCAACATATTTTTGAACAGGATACTTAATGAAAAACCAACTACTTTAGTTACCATTTATGCACCAAATAATAGACTTGGGGAGTGACAAAACAGCTATTTCATCAACAGGAGAAGTGGCTATGTCAGCGATCCTTTCACAACCTGGACTGTCTGGCATGGGGCAAAGTCTTTGCTCTCAAGCCTGCAAGTGAGAACTGTCTGATGGTCCTGCACCCGATGAGCAAGCCAGCATGCTGTTAGGAGCATTCAGACAAACATAGCTTATTTGTTAGTGCTTGTGCCTTGGTTCCTGCCTAGTGTAAACTTTTTGCAATTTGAGTAGTTTACTACAAATGTTCCTATCTTTTGGTATCTGCAGTTACTTACTGAGAGCTTGCCAAAAACATCAGAGGAGAACCTGAGAGGCTAAAGGTCTCTGGTAACAGCTTTAGTACCCTCAGGGCTCCTGGCTGGCCCAGGTGGCTGTGGTTCAGTGCCCGAGAACAGGAGCAGGGCTCTCCAGGACCATATGTAGAAGGTCTAGATCCCTTGAGGTTCCTGGCTGGCCCAGGTGGTTCAGTGCTTGGGAGCATGAGTAGGGTTCTCCAGGACAATACAGGAGCTTTGAGGGCTGACCATGTGTTTATTAAGTTCCAGATTAGCAAGTTTACATTTTTATAACCTATTGTCAAGAAACTGGTTTTCGTTATGAGAATTTTTGCCTAAATGTTAGCCTTCTTGTTTTTGAGAGTGATTAACTCAGGTTTGTAAAAGTCATTACCACCATGTCAGCATGTCACTAGGACTATTGCCTATGCTTGTCAAGATAATTAACTGATAGCAGCTGTGAACTATCATTTAAAGTGCTTGATAGCTCATCTACATTAGTTGACAACTAGCAATCCAGGGATCCACCCTAGTTCCAGCTCCCTAAGTGGTCAAACAGCTTTTTGATTGGTTAGGCAGTTAATGGGTTGACAGCATAGCTAGCATAAGAATAGCCACAGAGAAGGCTTAGTTAAGCTCAAGGACTGATGAATGAAGAAACACCAAGAATGGCTACCTTCTTCAACTTCCACCATGCTACTGGAGATTCTGCTCATCTGGAAACGTGCTGAGATGTCAGAGCTAGATGCCTGATAGAAACAGCAGTGAGTAAATTGAGCCATCCAGGGTTTTCTTGTATTGTTTGCATTCCTTGCTGAACTGAACACCTTTTTACCCTATTTGAATATTGTTTGTCTTTTTCTCTTTTGTAAATAACATTTTATTTGTTTTTATACAAATTGGAGTGAGTTTATTGGCCAAAAATAGTGCCAAGCTACCAGAAAGAAACTATCCTCCCTTTCCCATTTTGCTCAGCCTGATATTCTTCACAATCTAAGGTAGTTTCTAGTTTCCACCTTGCTTAGGACATTGTCCTTCCAGTTTTTTCGCCATCCTTTACTCAGAGGCTGAAAAAGTGCTATATTCATTAGATGTGAAGAGGTTTTTCTTGCTTCACTGAACAAAAGGCTTCCAGCAGCCCCTGTGCTTTTTTGTGTGCTATTCTATTAGCTCAATGGAGAGGCAAATCTCAGCACAGACCATTTCTAGAGGGGAAAGCCTTGGCTATTTGGTTGGTGTGTGAGTAGGCCAGTCTACCGTGTCTTCTGGAGCTTCAGGTGCATTCTACATGGGTGCAGGCAGCATCAGCATTCTGGAGAGGCACTACCTTGGAGGACATCTGCTGAGCAGTGACATAGTCATCATTGGACACCTTTGTCAAGCACTTTTCAGTGGACGTCACTATGGGAAGGGATTCAGCAATTGGCAGAGCTGTGCTGTACTCCTTGTTCCACTGATACTCACCCCAACTCCAAGCTGAGAATCTCTGTAGTCTCCCAGTGTGAGACTTCACAGAATACTGAATATGAGAACAGTGTTACTTTTCTGTAACTGTTGTCCATCAAGGTGTCTTCTGTGCAGGCACACATTCTGTCCTTCCTACCCCACTGTGAATTCATAGGATACCTTCATGACATTCGTGGTGGCTCAGGAGAACTGGGAGAAATGGGGGGGTTCCTCCCTGCAGAGAACATGACTGTTAGGTGGGAAGATGGCCTCTAATAAGCTCTGCAGGAGATTAGCTGTAAGTGAGCTTCTGGTGGCTGGCCTGCACAAGCATAGTTCTAGTGTGGGGCTGCAGAGGAGACACACCAATGAACAACAGTTCTTATCACTATTCTGTTTGGCAACAGAATGTACTTAATGGTAATATAGTAGCAAGCCTTTGGTAATATTATAAGCAGAAGGGGTGGAGTTAACAAAGTAGTAAAAGTATGCTCTGCCCATTACTCTTTACATGCATGGTAATGGAGCATTAGTCTGTTAAGTATTGTATCATACTAATCATTATTATTGTATCATTGAAATGTCTAATAAGCCTTTGTAATAAAACATTAGATTTATAGCAAATGTCATACCCAGTTTTTCTACCCAATGAGGACCCAAGGCTGCTTTATTCTTCTGTCTTCCATTTATCCTCACAACAACCTATGAGGTAGGTCTGGCTGACACTGTGGCCATTTTCCCACTTACCTTACCCCGGAGCGACGTCCCTCTTCACCGCGCTGCGTCTGCGCGGATTTCGCACAAACTGCTGCGCAGCACCAGGAAGAGCCGCGTAGTCCTGGGGCTTTTGCGTCGCAAATGTAAACCACCAAAAAGCAGGTTTACATTTGCGACGCAAAAGCCACGGGACTACGCGGCTCTTCCTGGTGCTGCGCAGCAGTTTGTGCGAAATCCGCGCAGACTCAGCGCAGTGAAGAGGGACGTCGCTCCGGGGTAAGGTAAGTGGGAAAACGGCCTCTGTCACCCTGGAACCTTCCATGACAGATTGGGGATCTAAGTATTAGAGACTCATGACAGGTTGCTTAAAAGTGCTCTTATTAAATGTTGCCTGTTGCAAAGGTGTCCTGATCTGGGTGTTCCAATTCCCTTCATTTTTGGCACTGCAACTTCCACCATATTTCTGGAGTTGGTGGTCAGTTTCTAAATATGCAGCATTATTGTTTTATGAATTATGCCTACCACAGAGACACTTAGGTTCCATTGCAAATAGCATGGTGTGCCTGTGATTTGTCTCACCTGGACCAGAATTTTCCGATGCCTTTCGATTTTGCCCTGGAACTCCTACAAACATCCTGCAGCTGGTGATCATTTTTTTAGTCTCTTAGCTTTATTCTCTGATGAGTTATGCCTGCCAGCATGGTGTAGTTAGTCGTTAAGTGTCAGACTAGGATCTGGGGAAAGCCAGGTTCAAATCCCCACTCTGCCATGGAAGCTTGCTGGGTGACATTTGGCCAGTCATACATTCTCAGTCACACACTCTTTCTGAGTTGTTGTGAGAATAAAATGAAGGAGAGAAGAATTATGTAAGCTATTTTGGGCCCTGATTTAGGGTTGCCAATCTCCAGGTAGTGCCTGGAGCTTGCCTGCTATTACAGTTCTTCTCCAGATGACCAAAATAATTTCCCTTAAAGAAAATGGCTGTTTTGGAGGGTGGATTCTATGGCATTACATCCTACTGAGGTTCCTCCGCTCTCCAAATTCCAATCCCTCCCCCACCCAGGGTCCATCCCAGAATCTCCAGGTATTTCTCAAACCAGAGCTGGCAACTCTATCTCCATTGAGGAGAAAGGTGGGAAATAAATAACAGATGGACAAACAGGCTGATTATTTTATTGCTATAGATTCATGGTAACAGCAAGCCAAGTGATTTGTTTTGTTATGGTATTTGGTTTGGGTTTGAGTCATATGAGGCCCATGGTTGCTCTCTGCAGCCCTGGTCACAGTTATGAGGGACCTAGAAAAATGTCATGCAACATTGCGGGGGGGGGGGGGGGGTTGGTGTAGTCAGGTGACATCAATGTTCTTTGCACTTTCTATAACGACATTTCTATTGATTCAAGAAGCTGTGTCAGTGTGCGAGGAAAGTGTTGTCCAGCTCCGCAGTGGCTGGCTGTGCCCCAGCATTCCTTGGTTCAGCTTTTCAGGGTCTTAAAAGGCTGCCATGAGAAGGGAGAGATAAGAAATACTTACAGCCCCAGCTACCTTCTACACACACTTCATAGAATCCAACTGGGGAGAGCAGGTTAAGCATGCTTCTTCCCCCCTCCCATCCATTTCCCCCTCAAAAGTAGCCTTCCCATTTAGGAGCAGAGAAATGCAAGCCAGTGTCTTCTGACACAGCAGTTCTCTGGCAACTAGAAAACTCCCATTTGGATTGTAACGTATTCACAGGCTAACCACACTGCCAGCGTTACCTGTCTTGCTTGCCAGAATGCACCACATGCTGGACAGCCACTTTTCCAAATGAGTAGTGGGACTTTTTTGTCCTTTCATGCCCTCAAAATATAGGATTGACAATTTACCTGCTATGGTGGGCAATCTCCTACTACCACCTCCTGGCCTGTGCTGCTGTTCAGTTAGCGGTGGTGGTGGAAAAATGGGGAGATGTCATCAATGTGTCAGTGGCACTTTCAGCTAAAGTCTATAGAGATCAGTGAAATCTCTTCTGAGTTTAAGCTGAAAATTAAGTCAACATGTCAATGTCTTCGCGCCCCCTCATACCCTGTCCTCCTCCCATGTCTCCTGGGGGTTTCAGATGAGACCCTTATTGGCTATACTTACAAAGTAAGTTCAAGAAAAATACATGATCAACAAGATGCATCTCAGAGAGCAGCTGATTCTACAGATATACAGTTCAAAATACTCTGATCCATGTGTTCTAGCTGGTGCTTTGAAGTGATTTCAGATTGCAGCATCTCTGAGATTTCTCCCTGAAAATGTGAATTCCAGGTGCCTTCTAGGAAAGTGGATAGGTCTCTGTTTTCACATTAGCTGGACTTGTGTGATAGTGGTACACCCTTAGTGCTTATAGATTCTCTGGACTACTTGTGTGAACCCTCAGCATCTCCAAACTAGGGATGTGCAAAAAAAAAAAAATCGGTAGTATACCGATTCGGAAGTATACCGGGGGGGGGGGGGGGATACGGAATCCCGTATATTTCTGAATTCCGTACTCGGAATAGCCGCATATACGGTAGATGCACGGCTATTTCCAAATATACGGCCCCATTATACCCTATGGGCCATTGAAATCAATGGCAAATAGGGTATATTTGAAGCTGCCTGGAGGGGAGGGGGTTTGAGGGAGAGCCCCCAAATCTGCAGGGGACCTGCAGGGGACTCTCCCCTACAAACCCCCCAAGTCCCAAAAAGATTGGTCCAGGGGGTCCAATTTCTGAGGCACCCAAAGCCAAACCTAACTTCACACCAGAGAATCTCTATAGGACCCAAATGCACTATATACATCTATATCTACTCTATGAACCCTGCCACACAAAACACAATCTGCTCAAGGTCTGCTTTGCAGACCTGGCTGCAGCAAACCCAGATGCCAGCTCTCCAGCCCTGCCCCAAAGAACGTGGGGAGAGCTGGCCAAGCACAACAAGCATGCTGGCTCTGGGTCTCCCTGCCACAGAACACGCAATCTACAAATGCCAGCTCTCCAGCCCTGCCCCAAAGAACGCAGGGAGAGCTAGCCAAGCACAACAAGCCTGCTGGTTCTGTGTCTCTCACCCAGGTGCCAGCTTCCCCCCCCCCCAAAAAAAAAAACAGAACCAGGAAAAGGGACAACAGGAGAAGGCCAAGAAACTCATCTGTTAAAAAAGTGGCCTTTTCACCAATAAGAAACCTCAGGCCAAATCAGTCAACAACACCCCCCCCCCCCCCAAACCAGAACCAGGAAAAGGGGGGCAACAGGACAGGAGGATGCAAAACCTGCAGCAATAGAGAATAGATCCGAACAGAAGGCCAACACAAACTCAATTGTTAAAAAGTGGCCTTCTAAACAATGAAAATTAGGCCAAACAGCACCCCCCCCCCCCAAGAACCAGAACCAGAAGAGAAAAGGAACAACAGCAGAACAACACAGCAACAACAAATCAAACACAGAATCCTTTTAAAATGGTAAAAAACTTAACTTTTAGCAAAACAGGAACTTTACCAACCCCTCCCCCCCCAAAAAACCCCTTCACCCTAACCCCAAGAAATCCAAGCCACCCAAATCAGGAAAAGTAAAAGGACACTGCATTTTTAAAAGTCCTCTCACTAAAGTAAGATATGGGCAAATTGGCAACCCCACCCCACCCCAGGCCCCCTCCCCCAGCAGAACCCCCTAACCCCAAAAAAGCTACCCACTATCCAAATCTGGATAAGTAAAGGGACTCTGAGTCTTAAAAAGTCCTTTACCAACTAAAATAAAAACAAGAACCCCAAGACTGCCTTACCTTAGACGTCTTCTCTACTCCAGGCAAGTCTGGTAAGGCTGAGAGAGAGCAGCAGCAGCTGAGGCCAAGGGCCAGCACAGCACAATCTCTCTCTCACACCAACACACACCAACAGAGCAGCAGTGGAGGAGTCCAGCCAGGCAGACTCCTTAAAAAGGTTCTCTGGCCCTACAGAGAGCAGTTTCAAAAAATAGCACTGCTCTGTGATTGGCCAGACAACAGTGCTTACTTGGATACCCAAGTAAGCAAAAGATCAAAGAACAACAATGTAGCTGATGGCTGAGGGATTAGCCCAGCCATCAGCTACACAAAAACCCTTCAAAGCATGCATTTGCAATGCATTTTGCAAATGCATGCTTTGGATTGGCTGCTGGAGCTCCTCTTCCCCCTCCCCCCCCGATCCCAGGGAGGCTATGGGAGAGGCGGGAAAAGGCTTCCAAAGGTGGGAAAGGAGGCAAGCAGCTCTCCTGAGGCTGCAGAAGCCCCTTTCCCGCCTTCTCCATTGACTTCAGTATACTTCCGAATATATATACGGAAGTATACGGGGAGCCATACTTGGCTTCCACATAAAGGGCCCCAATTGGATTTGGCTGTATGCGATTCTGTATACAGCCGAATCAGGGGTGATTCGGGGGTTGATTCGATTTGGCCGAACCCAATGCACACCCCTACTCCAAACCACAGATTGATTAATGCTGTTCTACCACAAGTTATTGGGGAAGGCAATGGCAAATCACCCCATAAAAAGTCTGCCGTAAAAATATTGTGATTCGACATCACCCCAGAGTCGGAAATGACTGGTGCTTGCACAGGAGATTACCTTTACCTTTTTTACCACAAGTTGTGCTGTCACGTTCTCAGGGTGCAGGCAGGCAGGAGTCCAAAGCCAGTCCAAGGTCAAAGTCCAGGAAGTCAAGCAGGAGCCAAGTCACCAATTCAGAATCAAACTGGAATCAGAAGTCAATGTCCAAAAGCCAAAAGGTCAGGGTGCCAAGGAAATCAAGCAGGTCAGAATCAGGAAGGAACGTGGATGCAAGCCAGAGAATAAACTTGTTGCTTCCACAAGGTTACCAGGTCCTGGGTGGGAGCTATATGGGAGTCTCAATCAGCCTGCTCCCTGGGTGGCAGTGACTCTGCTAGAACTCAGGGCTGAGAGATCTGAAGCATCAGCGTGCCTCATGTCTTCCCTCTGAAAGCTCTTTCCAGAGTCTGCTTCGAACTCTTGAGATGGGAGGAGGAGAGCTTGGAGGAGATTGATTGTCAACAGCTGACACTGGTGCCTGGAGAGTGATTGATGGGCCAGCTGCTGTTTGTTCAGCTGAGGAACTGGCTGGCAACTCTTCCAGGTCTGTTAACCCTTCCAGCTCTTCCTTGTCAGGGCTCATGACATGTGCACAGAATGTATAGTTCTGTTACTAGAAACAAGGAAAAGGGGACTTATGGCTGTGGCACAGCAATGTCAGGGGTGGACTGGCAGGTGCTGTGGGCCACTGGTTGCAGTGGAGACATCCCCAGGGGGAGGCTGGACCCTTTAACCATCAGTAGCTCCACCAGGCCTTCAGATGGTTGGAAAAGGGTGAGAACTTACTGCCTTGGCTCAGATGTCTCATTGTGGGTGGACTGTAGTGCAACCACAAACCATGGCAGTCAGGCCCTTTAACTTGGCCTACCTTATAGAGAAAAAGCAGGCTGCGGGGGGCGGGGGGGGGCGGTGGCTAATGTGGCTAACTGGAACATGAATCTAGGAATGGATGATCAACTCTCTTCCTCTGTCAAACAGTAAATGCAAGGAACAAATAGAAGGACAGTTGAAGACACAGAAATGCAACTCACATATCTCTAGAACACCAGATTCACCCCCCCACACACACACCTCTGAATCATACTCACTGTGAATTTTTTCTCCAAAGTCTAGAAGGGAGGGAGGGATTATAATGAAATTAATGTCTTTCTACATACTGTGCAACATCTCACACACTTCTTTCTAAACCATACAACTAGCTTTGAGAGCCAGTTTGGTGTAGTGGTTAAGTGTGCGGACTCTTATCTGGGAGAACCAGGTTTGATTCCCCACTCCTCCACTTGCACCTGCTGGAATGGCCTTGGGTCAGCCATAGCTCTGGCAGAGGTTGTCCTTGAAAGGGCAGCTGCTGTGAGAGCCCTCTCCAGCCCCACCCACCTCACAGGGTGTCTGTTGTGGGGGAGGAAGGTAAAGGAGATTGTGAGCCGCTCTGAGACTCTTCGGAGTGGAGGGCGGGATATAAATCCAATATCTTCTTCTTCTAACCCATACAACTTTCTCTCACCCTACTTTTCCCACCAGGAAAGATCTGTCTTTCTTAAATAATCAGAATTACTGAGGAAGCTTTTGATGGGACCATAATAAAACATCTCTCAGTTTCTTTCACTTTGATATTATGGTTTGCTCTCTTTCATTTTTATTCATGTATTTTGCTTAAAACCACTGGCACTACAAGAGAGTTGACAGTTCAGAGAGTGATTGTCAGTCGTCTCTGCTGAATGAACAATCGACTCTCTGCGCCTCTTCTGTTCAAAGAGGTCCCTCAGGTTCCAGAAGCCAGTTCTTTATCAGCTGCCACGTATACAGCAGGTGACATACTGCTGCCAGTGGTGGATGGATAAAAGTCTCTGGAGAGGATGAGATTCAGAAGCAGCCTCCTAGGATCAGCGGAAAGGAAACACTGGGCTACAATGTTGGCTGGTTTTGCCCCTTGCACTGAGATGAGGAGTATCTGTCTCCTGATCTGCATAGAAAAAGTTAAGGGGGAAATTATACACAGCCTCCCCGTCTCTAATTCAGAACTCCCTGCACAATCTCAACACTGCTAATGGCAGGAGATTAAAAACAATTTTTGGATGTGATAGTTCTGCTTCAGTCTTTTATTCCCTTATCTCACAGGTTCGGAATTAAATAATTAAAATGATCGACATCTGCAGGGCCTTTTATGGCAGTAGCGTATTCCTCTCCCATTCTGATGCATTTGTTGCTTGCTTAATATTTCTCCTCCCCTCCATCACACACATTGCTTTGCTGTGTGAATAAAATACAAGTGATGCTTTGTCACTTCCAGTTTTGTTAGGATATTGTCCTTCTTTCGGGCTCCAAATCCTTACCTCTGAACAGCAAGTCCTCTGAGGCTTCCATCTTATATTTACTTATTTATTTTATTGGATTTATATCCAGCTCTTCCAAGAGGCTCAGGACAGGTTACAACAAGGCTTAGACAATTAAAACAGATAAAAATACACAAACAATTTCAGTTCATGATATAAACAGCATAATCCCAATTTAAAAATTCTTAACAGGCATAACCAATCGGGTCCAGAGACCCATCAGATCCTAAAGATTGAATGGCGGAGGGGGAGGCCTGAATGAAAAGCAGCTGTTGCCACGTTAGCTGAAGGCTTGGCAGAAGAGCTCTGTTTTGCAGGCCTTACGGAGCTGCAACAGATCACACAGGGCCATGATCTCCAAGGAAAGCTTATTCCATCTCATCCTTAGTTCTCTTTCTCGTTCTCTCTCTTTCTTTTGCAGGTCATTGCTTGGAGCATTTCCTCATCTGTAAAATGCAGATAGCAAAAACTCCCCCCCCCCTTTGTAAATGGAAAGCCATCTGTGAATGAGAAGCATTAGCAGTATTGAACTGTTGTTATTTCCTGTCAGACCATACAGAGAGGTTTTGACTCTCATCCTTTCCCAGTGCATATACAGCTGTATTTATTACCACAACAATTTGCTTAGTTTGCTGTTGTTTAAAAAACGTGTAATGCTTCCAGTCGTAAGTCTTCAACGGCACCAAATGCACAAGATCCAAAGAGCCGCATGATTTGTGAATACAACTCACTACCTAAATTCTGCCATTACCTGGTGAAGTTCCATACTAAGAAACAAGAAATGGTAGGTTTTGTATGATCTGTTTGAGTTTTAGGTTATAAACGATTTTATATATTCAGATTTAAAGGATTTTACATTAATTTGAACTGATTCTGGATTTTAAAATTGGTTAAATTATATTTTAGTTACCCCCGACCTGTATAGGTGCGGAAAAGTTTTAATGTATTTTATTGTATTTTAGGAGGGGTTTTACATGATGTGTTATAATTTTTATATTGGTCTATGACCGTAATAAAAAGTTCATTCATTCAACTCACTATCGGGGGTTCTGTGATCCAGATCAGTGATATTTCCCAGCACACTTCAAGAGGTTCACAGATGCGAACATCTTGTCATTCCCAACCTCCAACCCCCACCCCAATTTCAGGTTGGAGTTTGATGTTGAATTAAAAATTTTGCCCTGGGCTGTCTGCAGGGCCTCTTGACTACAGCAGTGGCAGCATCTGCCATGGGAGACCCACAGGTCCTATTTCGGACTGTGGCAACCTTCAGCTGGCAGCTGAACACAAGAAGGGGAGAGCGAAGAGGTGAGCGGCTAAGGAAACGTAGAGCAGGCATCTGCTTTTCTGGCTCTGCCATCCCTATTTGTTTATATCCAAAATAAAACAATATTTTCAAGGTATATTTTGGGCAGGCAGTGGTGGGGGCTGCGATCACCACAAGCAGGTTAAGCTGGCATAGTGGACAGGGATATAGAAAGGAAAGCATAATACTCATTTTATATATGCAGACCTGACAGTTAGTCTGGTGGTTAGATTTTCCTGAACGTATGCAGTCAAATTAAGACGACATACTTATGGTATAAAAGATGTTAGTTTTTTCAAGGTGCCTCAGACTGTTTGTTTTGTATACACTTGTACTATTTTCCCCAATGTGTAACCAGGGAAATTTTCAAGCAAAGACTGAATATTTTGAATGTTGCATTTTCACTAGGAAAAGTGGGGTGGAATTATCTATGGACTATTTCTCCCCCTCCCCCACTGGCACAATTTCCTGAAGTTTATTGGGTCGCTCTCATTTTGCAAAGCAAATTGCCCTTTGCGCCGTCTTTAACAATGTTGATGCGATAATGGATATTCCCAGTGGAGCTCATGACAGAATGCTCGGCAAATACTCACTGTGAATTTGGTGAGGGTGGGGAGACAAAGAATGGATTTAACTTGTATATTTGGAATGGATCCCATTGCTTTTTGGTTTGGTTCTAAATTATTTTCTGCTTAATATATCGTGTTTACCTTAAGCAGTCATTATTTTAAAGCAAAATCTAGGCATGCAATTTCTTTCGTTCTTTTTCTTTCTTTTAATTGTAACAGCCAATGGCCATATACAATACAATAAGCTATCACTATTCTATGATATCTAGAAGTCTCATTTTTCTTTAGCATGACACAAGCACTTGTTTACCCAATCAAATGTGAGGGTAGTTGAAGTCTTCTGGTATCATAACATTATCTGTTCTAGTCACCTCCCATATTTCCTTCTCCATCTCAAGATCAGCCTCAAGGGTTTGATCAGGTGAATGACGGTATACCCCACTTTTAAGTAACGCTCAGGACTCAGTATTTCAACCAATTTTGTTTCTGTTAGGAAGTTCATTTACTCAATGCTTTGAAACTTATTTGATTCTATGCCCGCTTTGATGTACAATGCAACACATCTCCCAACCCAGCCCAAGCCTCCCTGTCTTGCCTACAGAGCTTATACCCAGGGGATGACTGTACCCCATAAATTTCCTCCATTCCACCATGTTTCTAAGATGCCTTCTATAGCTAAATTGTCATTGGGCACCAAGCAATTCCGTTGACCTGGAGACTTCTAGCATTGACATATAGACACCTATAGCATGTTTCCCTCTCCAGCACCCCTCACCTCCCTCAGCTCCTTTGTTGCCACACATTGCTCCACTCCCTGGGGTGGATCACTTCAGATATTTCCTGGTTGGGAGTGAGAAATCCTATCACTTTGCCTTCTTTGCAAGCTATTGCAATACGAGCCAGCCACAATGATCTTTTGCAACACCATGGCATCATCAGATGATTATTTTGTGTTAACTTTTTGATTATATCAGCTACTTGGAGCAGACCAATGGGAAGTTGGAATATAAATTCAAAAAGCAAGCCTGGTATTTTCCAGTCCACACTATTCCACTCTGCACTATTTAGCCACCAGTGATTAGGCTGCATCTCTCTTGATGAAAGTAGTAATTTCCTATGGCTTCCTTTACACTCAGAAGCTCCTTAAAATCACAGATGCCTTGTCTTGCACCAGCCTCCCAGTACCACAATAACATTTCACCAAAACCACAGCTGGAGGGAGGAGGGGCACAGTTTAACTTTTATCCCCAAATCCCATCCGAGTTTTGGAAAACTTCCACCCGCTTGGAAAAAAGCAGTCACCAAACTGATGTTAATAGAAAAAGACCATTAAAAAGCTTTATGAGATTCTGTTCTCCTCGTTCGGGTCCCTCTTTCCTTTCGTTGCTGCTGGCATTCTATGAATTATTGATGCGCCTAGGTGCTCCCGCTCTCCCGTTTCCTCTTCTGCGCAGCTCCTTCTGCCTCCTTCACATCCTTCCTCTGAGCAAAGAATCGCACAGTGTCATCATAGAACCCAGATCAGTTTAATTAGCGCTTGTCAGAGCTGCCATGTCAGGATGGCTTCTACTCACTGATGTGGGTGGCGCATGCGGCTTGAAATGCTTCGTAGCAGAAGTTCCTTAGGTTGGTGGGTGACTCCTGTCCTTGACCAATATGATGGAAGCAGCCCTCCAACAGAGCCTTTGGACAAGTCTAAATACAAGTAAAAGACAACAGAGCTGGAGGTTTATACGACAGGGTAGAAAAAAGTTTTATAAAGAAGGAGCAATATTATTTTATGTATTGATTTGAAATGTTGCTGCTCTGTACTCTTCAAAACAGTGCCTGATTTGTTTTGCAACATTGAAAGGCAATACTATCTAAAGTGTGTTAAACCGTAATAAAAACAGCAACTACAAGAGAGCAGAAACCCTAAAATCCCCGATCTGCCATGGAAGCTTGCTGGGTGACTTTAGGTCAGTCACACACTCTCAGCCTAACCTACCTCATAGGGCTGTTGTGAGGAGAAAATGAGAGGAGAACAATGTAAGCCACTGGGGAGACAGGCCAAGCATAAAGTAAATAGATTAATATAAGATGGCAACTGATTTTGAAGGCTTCCTTTAAGAAGCTCAGTGAGCCTGTATGTGGTTTAAGGTTGCCAACTCTGGGTTGCGAAATTCCCAGAGATAGTGTGGGACCTGGGGATCCCCTAGAATTACAGCTTATCTCCAAACTGTAGAAATTGGTTCCCCTGGAGAAAGTGGATCTTTGGAGAGTGTACTCTTATGACACTGCACCTCACTGGGGTCCCTTTCCTCCCCAGGATCAATCCCTAAATCTCCAGGAGTTTCCCAACCGGGATCTGACAATCCTACCTCCCCATCCCCCACTGATATCTGGGGGGAGCTGGCAACCGTACCTGGAGATTTCAGGGGAGAGCCTGGAGATAGTGGGGTTTGGGAGCGGAAGAACATCAGTGGGGTATAGTACCATAGACTCCACTCTCCAGAACATTCATCCCGCCCCCCCCCCCCCCACAGAAATGATCTCTGTAGTATGGAGATCAGTTGTTATTCCAGGAGTTCTTCAGGCCCCACTTGGGACATGGTAACTCTATGGGGCTGGGATCTGAAAGCCTCCAGGTTTGAATACTCATTCTGCTATGGAACTTGCTGGGAGGCCTTGAGCCACTCACGCACTCTTGGCCTTCCCTACCTTACAGGATGGTTGTGAGGATAAAATGGAGGAGATGAAAATAATGTAACCTGCTGTGGGTTTCAACTGGGGGAAAAGGCACGATGCAAATGAAGGAAATTAATAATCAAGCATACAAACATCAATGAAGGCACAAAAAGCAATACAATCACTAAAAGACCAGCAATGATACAGAGGTAACAAAAAATAAAAAGGGTAGAAATGAAATAAAAACCGGACAGAAGTTTAGATAAAACCACTAATTTATTTATTTCATTTATTTCGAGCTTTTTTTAAAAAAGTGTCTAGCCTCTTTTGTTGCAGAAAAGGGCATATCTCTACAACAAAAGGGGCTAGACACTTTTTAAAAAAACAAAATGAAAGCTGAGGATTCGGAGAACCTGACTTTTTGCAGCTATTTTAGGAACAAAGGATAATTTCAATCTATTAAAATAAGATTTTCCCTCAAGCATTATTATTCTCTTATTATTCCCTGAGAGTGCTTCTATGTGGACTAACCCAGGTGTGGGGGGGGGGAGGTTCATTTAAATTGTTTTTATGTTATCTCTGTTCTATTTGCATGGGCTTTAACCCATGGAAGAGCTAAGAAGTTAAGCATTTATTTTTCTCTGCAGTAACACTGGGTCAAAAAACTGAAATAGATTTCTCCAGACTGTCATTTTTGGTTTGGCAAAGTCCTAGATATTTGGAGGTGGTGTCTGTGGAAAGTGGAGCGTCGGGAGGAAAGGGAGCTCTATAGGGATGTGACATCCTACAGTCCCCCCCTCCAAAGCTGACAGTTCCTCCAGGAACTCTGCAGTCTGGAGAACATTTGTGTTTCTGGGAGAACTTCAGGCCCCACCTTGAGGTTGGCCACACTAAAACTGGGCTGGAAAACTGGGCTGAAGCCAATAAAATGAATTTTAACAGGAATAAATGTAAAGTTAGGCGTTTAGGTAGGAAAAATCTAATGCATGGTTATAGGATGAGGGGAACTTAGCAGCAGTATATGTGAAAAGGATCTAGAGGTCTTAGTGGACCATACGCTGAACATGAGTCAACAGTGTGATGCAATGGCTAAAAAGGCAAATGTAATTTTGGGCTGTATTAACAGAAGTATAGTGTCCAGATCACGTGAAGTAATGGTATCGCTTTTCTCCGTTCTGGTAAAACCTCATCTGGAGTATTGTGTTCAGTTTTGGGCACCACATTTTAAAAAGGATTTAGACAAGCTGGAATGAGTCCAGAGAAGGGTGACGAAGATGGTGATGGAGCTGGAGACCAAGTCCTATGAAAAAAGGTTGAAGGAGTTGGGCATGTTTAGCCTGGAGAGGAGGTGGCTGAGAGGTGATATGATCACGATCTTCAAGTACTTGAAGGGCTGTCATATAGAGAATTGTGTGGAATTTTTTTTCTGTGGCCCTGGAAGGTAGGACCAGAACCAATGGGTTGAAATTAAATTAAAAGTTTCTGGCTCAAAATTAGGAAGAATTTCCTGACAGCTAGAGCAGTGGAACAGGCTTCCTTGGGAGGTGGTGGGCTCTCCTTCCTTGGAGGTTTTTAAACAGAGGCTAGATGGCCATCTGACAGCAATGAAGATCCTGTGAATTTAGGGGGAGGCAGGCCTTGAATTCAGTAGGAACTCACAAGAGCACAGCTCCTGAACCTTTCTGACAGCTCCCCTCCTTCTCCCCACCTACCTACCTTGTCCATTGAATAGTAGGTGCAGCTGCATAACAATCCCTGGATTAGGAGAGCAGGCAGCCAGGCAGCCAACAGGAGTTTTGCTACACCACCAGCAGCCCTGATTAACCCTTGGAGAAGCCTGCACTACCCTTTCTTCACTTCTTATGTGATTTAGGGTGGCTTGCTGGCCTTTTGACTGGGGGGGGGGCAGCCAAAGAGAGCCCCAGATGAGTGAGGTCTGCTTGGGCTGGCTGGATCTCTAGCCAGCCCAAGCAGGCCTCGCCTGCCTGGGGCTCTCCTTTCTTGCGTTGGGTTGCCTTTGGCTGGTGGGGGGGGTGGCATATGCTAATGAGTTATGCTAATAAGTTCCACCACCTATTTTTCCACAAAATGACCCCTGGAGGCAGGGCTGGATCTGGGGAGGGCAGAGGGGGGTGCTTGCCCCGGGCGCCGAAAGAGGGGGGGGCACCAAATTGGATATGGAACCCATTGCATTCTTTGGGACCATAAGATAGAATGGCCCATAAGGGGGCATCATTTTTTAATTTTGCCCCCTCTCAAAAAACATGTAGATCCGGTCCTGCCTGGAGGGAGGTATTTGTGGATTTCCTGCATTGTGAAGGGGATTGGGCTAGATGACCCTGGGGGTCCTTTCCAACTCTTTGATTCTATGAAAAACAAGCTGGAGCAAGAGCATCATTTTTACTGACAACCCCCATATTCAAACCCTTCAAGGAAGAAGATGACAGACTCCACAAGAGCTATGAATATTCCTGACCTTCTCAATATACATTCTCAAACTGGCTGGACAGCCTTCCCATAGTAAGGAAGAAGGGTGAGGTCTAGCTGAGGATATATGAACTCCTTTAGGAGTGGGATTTTTAACTCATCCTCCTATGCCGGTTTAATCAGTCTTCTGACTGCTTTGGATTTGTCCATTTTATTTTTTTAAAAATCATAGTTTCTTGCATTTATAAATGTGCATTCTGTTATGGTGTTCTTAGTGGCACAGGGCTTCTTCAGAGGTTTAAAGGGTTTCTTCAGAGGCTATAAAATGTGGACTGCTTGCCAACAAGAAAAGAAATTATCTGTCTCTTGGGTTAATTCTAAATTAAACACTTTTTTAAAATGTATATTATTTACCCTAGAGAGCAGCAGGCTGTGCTCTTTCTTTTCCACCACCAACATGTATTAGGCAATTCTGTTTTTTAAAAGCAGAGGCACGTAACCAATTCCTCAAGAGAATTCATAGGGGTAGGGTTGTCAGTCTCCAGATAGAACTTGGAATTCTGCTGGAATTACACCTTACTTACAGACCACATAGATCAGTTCCCTTGAGGAAAAGACAGCTTCAGACTGCACACTCTGTGGTATATCACAGAATCTAAGAGAAACTGAAGTCCCAGAGTGACATTGCATCTCCACTGTACTTACTCCTCTTCCCAAACTCTACCTTTCCCAAGCCTCCAGGAATTCCCCAAACTAAAGTTGGCAGAGGAGGAGGGGGGGCAGGGTTCGCCTTTTTTTAACGTTTAGTGTTTATTAACTAATCCAATAAGAATGATTTACACCTGGGCAGCATGGATTCAAATAATAATGAGACAAATCTTTACTTGAACCTTAGGTATGCCAACATTGCAGAAATGGCAATGATCCAAAATGGAAGATGGTGATAATCAAAATGGATAGCAATCAAGCCCCCAGACTTTTTCCACTCTACACATGTATCTCAGACCTCTTTTGTGTCAAGTCCATGAAAGCAAGATGAAGTTGTGACTGTGAGCAGAATATGGCTGCTACCTTTGGCTCCTGATTTTGAGGTCTAAACCAGGGAAACCCTGTGGCAGACACTATATGTCAGCTGGATGGCACTTTGTCCATCATACTTTTCTGTGAGTGGCAATGGGGTAGAACAGAGGCAGAGAGAAGGAAGGAATTTCCTGTGCCATAAATCCTTTCCAATCATCGCCTCCCACTGTTCTGTCCCTTTACTCCCACATGCCTGGGTTCGATATCCAGGGCTGGCCCTGCCACTTGGCAAACTGGGCAATTGCCTACGGCGCCGGCCTTCTGGGGGTGCTGAATTGGGGTTAGTCTTGCCTAGCATGCCAGACAGGCTAGGGCTGGCCCTGTCTATATCCTTCTTTCCTTCCTTTTTGGTGTACTGGTTGTGCATGGACTCTTATCTGGGAAAACTGGGTTTGATTCCCCACTCCTCCACTTGCACCTGTTGGAATGGCTTTGGGTCAGACATAGCTCTGGCAGAGGTTGTCCTTGAAAGGGCAGCTGCTGTGAGAGCCCTCTCCAGCCCCACCCACTTCACAGGGTGTCTGTTGTCGGGGAGGAAGATAAAGGAGTGTGAGTTGCTCTGAGACTCTGAGATTCGGACTGGAAGGCAGGATATAAAGCCAATGTCTTCTTCCTTCCTTCCTTCCTTCCTTCCTTCCTTCCTTCCTTCCTTCCTTCCTTCCTTCCTTCCTTCCTTCCTTCCTTCCTTCCTTCCTTCCTTCCCTCCCTCCCTCCCTCCCTCCCTCCCTCCCTCCCATAACTGACTTATTGTTTGTGACTTGTAGAGTTTTCAGGGCAAGAGACATTCAGAGGTGGTTTTCATTGCCTGCCCCTGTGTAGGAACTAGCAATGTAGGCCTCCAGATGATGCCTAGGAATCTCCGGAATCTTCTGCAGCAATGATGCCCACATTGACCTCCTTTAGGAGTAGAATTTTTAACTCATCTTCCTATGCTGGTTTAATTAGCCTTCTGACTGCTTTGGATCTGTGAGAGAACCTTCTGTGGCAAAAGATCTGCTCTTACCAGCATGTCATTCACATTTTCATTTCATTTCATTGATTGATTGATTGGATTTCTATCCTGCCCTCCCCACCGAAGCAGTCTCAGGACAGCTAACTTACAATAAAAACATTTACATTAAACACATTAAAGTTTAAAATAATTTGGTGCTAATTTCAATACAGATTTAATACAAATTTAAGATGGTGTTCAATGATCTTCTAAAGGTGGTGCAGAGCATCCCGGAATATCAGAAACTATATTCCAATGTTTTAAAATATTTTTAACAGCTAAGGAGGAGCCTAGGAGAATATTGCAAAGAGCAAGAAATTCTTCTGCCATTATTCAGTTGTTGTTTTTCTGATCCTTCAACAAGTCCTCTCTCTCGCTCTCTTAAAGTAGTCCTACGACTAGCCTGCCCCACTATCTTATCTAGATAACCCCATTCCAAAAGTTGTTCTGTTAAATTTCTGCCTGCTCAAGAGTAAACTCCATCAAAGGTACTCTTTCTCTTTATGCGCAAGAATTTTCTATAGGGTAAATTGTTACAAAAGTGGGGAGGATGGAATGAAGAATAATGTAAAAAAATACTTTTGGCCACGGGTTTCCTCTGATTTTTAATGCCTAAAGTGTTTTGATAAGTTCTGAAGACTGCTGTGTCTAAGAATACAATAGTATCCCGACCACTCTTATGGGAGAATTTAATATTCGTATGGCACAAATTCACCCATGCTACCAGATCTTCTATCTTATCTGCCCTTTGCACCACCATAAATATATCATCCACAAATCTAACATAAAAATGAATATCTACCCCAAAAGGGTTAATTTGAACATTACAATAATTTTTAGATTCTAGTTTGGCCATAAAGAGGTAAGCAATAGATGGAGCAAAGAAGCTGCCCGTCGCTACTCCTTTCTTTTGCAGGAATTTTTTTTGCCCATATCTGAATTCCCCCACCTCAATAATTTGGTCAACTAGGTCCATCAGGAGGGCAGTAGTACACTGGGCACTTCTGTAAATAAAATGGCTAGTTTGCTCTTGTGCAAGATTGTTATTTGAATTAGAATGCATATTTTTGTTTGCTCTTTGCCTTTGTTCTGGTTACTGCAGAAGTGGAAGTCATCACAAAGCATGTTAAAATATAATTTCTGCTCATCCTGTTTTTACTGTATTGGCACAGAGATTAAAGATTAAAGATTAAAGATATTGGATTTATATCCCGCCCTCCACTCCGAAGAGTCTCAGAGCGGCTCACAATCTCCTTTACCTTCCTCCCCCACAACAGACACCCTGTGAGGTGGGTGGGGCTGGAGAGGGCTCTCACAGCAGCTGCCCTTTCAAGGACAACCTCTGCCAGAGCTATGGCTGACCCAAGGCCATGCTAGCAGGTGCAAGTGGAGGAGTGGGGAATCAAACCCGGTTCTCCCAGATAAGAGTCCGCACACTTAACCACTACACCAAACCGGCTCTCCTCTGTGCGAATATTAACTATAATGGATAATACAGGTTTAATCTAGTGACTGCTAACAAACACTGGCAAGGGATGCTGCTCAGTACTCTAGCTTCCTCCACATCTTTGAATTGTGACTTTTATGGACGGAGCTATATTTGTATTTTACAACAGCTTGCAAGACATTTGTTTATCATCACCAAGTGGAGCTGTAGGAACTAGGTTTCCTGGATATATATGTGTGAAGTGCCAGAACATCGGACCCAATTTATAGCAACCACAACAAGGGGCTTTCAAGGTAAGTGAGAAGTGGAGGTGGTTTGCCATGGCCAGGGGTCATTTTGTAGAAAAATAGGTGGTGGAGCTCATCCAGGGATTGTTATGCTGCACCTACTATTCAATGGACAAGGAGGTGGAACTCTCAGAAGGAGGAGGTGGAACTCAGAAAGGTTCAGGTGCTGCGCTCCTGTGAACTCCCACTGAATTTGAGGCCTGGCCATGGCCTTCCTCTGCCAAGTCTTCCTTGGTAGTCTTCCTTCCAAGTAACGACCCAGCTTAACTTCTAAGATCTGGTGAGATCCATCTATACCATGCCACCTTCCATCCTAGTTTCCTGGACACGGAAGGCTTCTCTAGATGATTCCCTTAATGAAATATCAAACTAGCCCCAGTCCAACGCCAATCCTCTAGGCATAGACTATGCCTTGCTATGTAACTCAGGTTTTCTGGACTCTTGTTGGAACCTTATCAAATTCTGGCGAAGCTGTGTTCATATTTAAAGAACCACCAATCTCATCAGATCCTAGTTACTTCTAGAATTTCTTACTATTAGAATGTAACAATGCCAGTTCACAGGAACCCTGGGAGATCACAGTAAGGGTTCCCCTAGTCCAGCAACTGCCATTTCAACTGTCAAGATTCATGAAACTTTCAGAATACCTTTCCAATTCATGTATTTCTCTTTCAAATACTCTTATTATAGTTACATTTACTCACACCTTGTTACATGCTCAATCTTGAAAAAAACTTCTGTGTGTTGGAAAAGAAACATGGAAATTGCCTCTGGCAAGCACCCTTCCCAAGGCACTAGAGATTCTGTACTGAGCCAGCTTATATCCCAGTTCCATATGTATGCTCATCACAATTTTGCATTCTCTTTCGCAGACTGTTTGCATTTCTGATGTGTCAGAAGGAAGATTTTTAAAACTCCAGAAGAAAGCACTGAAGAAGACCTGCTGACCAAAATGAAATGTGAAGCCTTGGAGCACAGGAAAATCACAAGAAGGTTATTTTCCTGCATGTCTCTTACCTGGGTATTTACCTGGCTTCCCTGTTAACTAGGGACTGTAGTTCTGTGGTGCTGCTTAACAAGCCCCTGCCTGTTTCATTTTTCTCCTTTGTCTCTTTTAACTTCATTGTGCATCCAAAAAAAGATAAAAAGATAAGGCAGATGAAAGTTCCCTAGCACAGCTCTTCAACTTGGGCTGGTCTCTGGATGCTGGCTGACAGCCTCTCTCAGTGTGACAGAGGAGAAACAAGCTGTCCAGATCACCAGGGATTCTATTTGCCGCTGCCTCGTCATTAGCCATCACTCTCACTTCTGAAGCTTGCCAAACAATGACAAATGTCTGACACTGGGGGAATTCAAGTGAGGACATTTCTTTATCCCACTTGCCTGTATGACTTTCTTTCTTTCTTTCTCTCTCTTTCTTTCTTCCTTCCTTCCCTCCCTCCCTTCTCCTTCAAAAATAGATCGCCCACACCCAGGTGACAGACAGGGCTGCAACCAGCAGTGGGGCACAGAGAGCAATGCCCTTTTTGAATTAGGACGCTCCACCCCATTTCCCACTGTCATGATCTGAGGCCTAGTGCAACCTAGAGGGCAGGGAGAAGCCTGCCTAGGAGTAGATACAGGGAACTACATCTCCTAGCATTCCTTCTGTCCCTCTGATTGGATGACAGAGTTTGGGAGGAAAAGCTAGCCAAGAAGGGGTGGGACCTGGGAGGAAAGCATAAAAGGCCTGGCTGGAAAGGGAGTTTGTTCTTTCTAGAGAGTCTGTAGACAGAGTAGGGCTGCCAAGCCCCCGGGCCGGGTGGGGATTCTCCCGCCCTGGAGGTTCCCAACCTCTCCTGGCGTCGCCAACACAGTGATGTCACCCAGAAGTTATGTCATCGTGCCGGTGACGCCATGCACAAGCCACTCTAGGCATTTCTGGAAAAACTCTATGGTTTTCCTGGACGCTCTAGGAATGTGGGAGGGAAAACTCTATGGTGCAATAGTATGGATGTTCTGCTATTGAGCCACAGTGCCTCCCCGGAAAGGCAGTAAATTGCAAGGACCTTAGTCTACAAAATGTGACTCAAAGTGAAATTTCCAGGTAGCTGCTCTCTACATCTCACAGTGAAATGGGTGTTCCTTACTGTTCCTAGATATTCAAGTTTGTTTATGAAAAAAAGTCCCCCACCGGAGGCCACAGGGGACTTGGCAACCCTAAGATAGAGGAGGAGTGCTCTCTGTAACAGCTGCAGCAGGAGGGTTCCCTCACTCAAGGAGGGTGAGTCTTCATTATTAGAGGAAGGGAAAGATATAGATAGTCATGTTAGGGCTCTTTATTTATTTGTACCAACCTTTACTGTTTCTTATTTCTCTGTTGTACTAATGTTTTACTACCTACCTGTTGTTCTAGAGCACTTATATTAAAACTTCTTGTTATTAAACTACCTGGGTCCTCATGTCTCTTCACTCATAGTTAAGAGGTAGTTGCCAATAAGGAAGAAGAAGATATTGGATTGATATCCTGCCCTCCACTCCGAAGAGTCTCAGAGCGGCTCACAATTTCCTTCACCTTCCTCCCCCACAACAGACACCCTGTGAGGTAGATGAAGATATTGGATTTATATCCCACCCTCCACTCCGAAGAGTCTCAGAGCGGCTCACAATCTCCTTCACCTTCCTCCCCCACAACAGACACCCTGTGAGGTAGATGAAGATATTGGATTTATATCCCGCCCTCCACTCCGAAGAGTCTCAGAGTGGCTCACAATCTCCTTCACCTTCCTCCCCCACAACAGACACCCTGTGAGGTAGATGAAGATATTGGATTTATATCCCACCCTCCACTCCGAAGAGTCTCAGAGCGGCTCACAATCTCCTTCACCTTCCTCCCCCACAACAGACACCCTGTGAGGTAGATGAAGATATTGGATTTATATCCCGTCCTCCACTCTGAAGAGTCTCAGAGCGGCTCACAATCTCCTTTACCTTCCTCCCCCACAGCAGACACCCTGTGAGGTGGGTGGGGCTGGAGAGGGCTCTCACAGCAGCTGCCCTTTCAAGGACAACCTCTGCCAGAGCTATGGCTGACCCAAGGCCATTCCAGCAGGTGCAAGTGGAGGAGTGGGGTATCAAACCCGGTTCTCCCAGATAAGAGTCTGCGCACTTAACCACTACACCAAACTGGCTCTCCAAGAAGACAGTAGTGGTTGGGTGCTCTGGGCCCTCCCATACAGACCCTTACCAGAGTGGTGGCACCTGGTAGAAGGCTGTTCCTGTGACACACTCATACCATGTTTCTCCTTCATCACAACTTGAGAGCTTTTCTTCCCCCAGGAGGGCAGCCACAGAGAAGAATGGATGTCCTGCCTGGGCACAACCCACAAAGTAGTGAAGCCACTTGGATTGCATAAAGCCAGGAGAAGTGTCCCCCCGCCCCCCGCGGTTATCTTTACTTAGAAGGAACTTTAGTGGCCCTTTGCTTCCATGCCTGGCAGCCTCTGAAATTGGATCCACGGCACTATCAAAAGGTGACATTACAAAGGCCAGAAGTTCTCCAGCTAAACTTGCTAAAGACGATATTGATACTGAAAAGTTCAGATTTATTCCATTATAAAGCTATTCAATTATGTCCGAGTTTACTATTTTTTGCTAAGCAAGTTGGTTATCTAACTTTAACTAGAAAATTAAGATATTTTACAAATATTTTGTCTTACATATTCCAAGGTTGGTAAATATCACTGAGGAAGATATAACAAAACTAGTGATTACACATAGGAGCCTCGTGCAAATACTTTGTGAATACTTTGAATATTTTGAATACTTCAGATGAAATTGAACATCAGTGGTACTCTTTTCCAGATGAACTTGAATTGTTACTTCCTTTTGGATATATGAAAAGATTTGTACCAAGTTGCTGGTGATTGAAATTACCTTACGAATTGTCTGTATCTATCATTATTATTTGCTATTTTTTGAGGGGTTTTGCATAGTGATTGTGTTACTCACATTTTCAGTAATTGCATTCTTAGACCAGTATTGCTTTAAGTAATGGTTTATTATCTAAGAGCATTATATTACAGGGATATGCTTTTGGGTATTTATCTGACACTGTAATCCTTCTGTATTATTATTTACCATCCTAGGTAATAACATTAACCTGGAGGCCAGCTCTTAAGGACTGACTTAAGAACATAAGAGAAGCCATGTTAGATCAGGCCAATGGCCCATCCAGTCCAACACTCTGTCACACAGTGGCAAAATTTTTTTGTGGCTAATAGCCACTGATGGACCTGTGCTCCATATTTTTATCTAAACCCCTCTTGAAAGGTGGCTATGCTTGTGGCCGCCACCACCTCCTGTGGCAGTGAATTCCACATGTTAATCACCCTTTGGGTGAAGAAGTACTTCCTTTTATCCGTTTTAACCTGTCTGCTCAGCAATTTCATCGAATGCCCATGAGTTCTTGTATTGTGAGAAAGGGAGAAAAGTCCTTCTTTCTCTACTTTCTCCATCCCATGCATTATCTTGTAAACCTCTATCATGTCACCCCGCAGTTGACGTTTCTCCAAGCTAAAGAGTCCCAAGCGTTTCAACCTTTCTTCATAGGGAAAGTGTTCCAGCCCTTTAATCATTCTAGTTGCCCTTTTCTGGACTTTCTCCAATGCTATAATATCCTTTTTGAGGTGCGGCGACCAGAACTGCACACAGTACTCCAAATGAGACCGCACCATCGATTTATACAGGGGCATTATGATACTGGCTGATTTATTTTCAATTCCTTCCTAATAATTCCCAGCATGGCGTTGGCCTTTTTTATTGCAAACGCACACTGTCTTGACATTTTCAGTGAGTTATCTACCATGACCCCAAGATCGATTGGTCAGTCTTTGCCAGTTCACACCCCATCAACTTGTATTTGTGGCTGGGATTCTTGGCCCCAATGTGCATTACTTTGCACTTGGCCACATTGAACCGCATCTGCCACGTTGACGCCCACTCACCCAGCCTCAACAGATCCCTTTGGAGTTACTCACAATCCTCTCTGGTTCTCACCACCCTGAACAATTTAGTGTCATCCGCAAACTTAGCGACTTCACTGCTCACTCCCAACTCTAAATCATTTATAAACAAGTTAAAGAGAATGGGACCCAGTACTGAGCCCTGCGGCACCCCACTGCTTACCGTCCTCCACTGCGAAGACTGCCCATTTATACTCACTCTCTGCTTCCTATTACTCAGCCAGTTTTTGATCCACAAGAGGACCTGTCCTTTTACTCCATGACTCTCAAGCTTTCTGAGGAGCCTTTGATGAGGAACTTTATCAAAAGCTTTCTGGAAGTCAAGGTAAACAACATCTATCGGGTCTTTTTTGTCCACATGTTTGTTCACCCCCTCAAAGAAATGTAACAGGTTAGTGAGGCAAGATCTTCCCTTACAGAACCCATGCTGAGTCTTCCTCAATAACCTGTGTTCATCAATGTGCCTACTCATTCTGTCCTTGATAATGCTTTCTACCAACTTTCCCGGTATTGAAGTCAGACTGACTGGCCTGTAATTTCCCGGATCTCCTCTGGAACCCTTTTTAAAGATGGGGGTGACATTTGCTACCTTCCAGTCCTCAGGAATGGAGGCAGATTTCAATGAAAGATTACAGATTTTTGTTAGAAGATCCACAAGTTCAACTTTGAGTTCTTTCAGAACTCTCGAATGTATGCCATCCGGACCCGGTGACTTATTAGTTTTTAATTTGTCTATCAGTTGTAGGACCTCGTCTTTTGTCACCTCAATCTGACTCAGGTCTTTCAACACCCCTTCCAAAATTAGTGGTTCTGGGGCGGGCAAAAAGTTCTTACCTTCCACAGTGAAGACGGAGGCAAAAAATTCATTCAGCTTCTCAGCCATTTCCCTATCCTCCTTCAGTAATCCTTTTACCCCCTGGTGATCCAAGCTCCCCACTGCTTCCCTGGCTGGTTTCCTACTTCTAATATATTTGAAGAAATTTTTATTGTTGGTCTTTATGTTTTTGTGGCATTCTCAGATTGTGGGCTATAATGAGTATCTCAAAGTCTATTAAAAAAGCATACAAGCACCCCTCAAAAATGTCAATGGAAAGAAATTGATCACCCATTCATTCTTCACTCCTGCATCTGGGTTTCCCCCATTTCTTCTTCATCTCTTTAGATTCCATCATAAAATCGTGTGTCCATAAGCCGATTCATACATTTGGAAAAGGTGCTGGTTTGTATAATTAGCGCTTTGTGGGTTGGATTCAGCTTGCTTTTCCAGAAGGGAGGCAAGGCTGCCCCTGCTACTAGGCAAACTAGATGATCGCCTAGGGTGCCAGCCTTCTACCAGTTTGTGACTTGGTGACATTATCAGTGCAGAAATGTGTGCTGGAAGTTAGCCTTGCCTAAGGTGCCAGACAGTCTAGGGCCGGCCCTGAAGGGAGGAAGTCTCCTTTGGCCATTAAAAAGGCTACCCAGAGGATCATGGAACCCACTTGAACAAAACCCATGTGTGATAGGGGCTTTAATAAAGAAGAGTCTTTGACAAGATTTAGGGGGAAACTGGCTGGATCCAACCACATGTCTATTCCCTCAAACAGTGTTGTATTACAATGATGAGCATTAACAAAAGAAACAACAGGAACATTTTGAGGGATACAGATATCCCTGCTGAAAATGAAGTCCACTAAATCTTCTGTGGGTACTCTTCTCCCATGCTTACTATTCGTACAAGTGGACCACTTGCATGGGTTCTTCACAAATGAGTCCTGCTTCATAATGTATGAATTGGCCCTAGGTTGTCTGATCCTTCCTTTTGCATCCTTGCAGCAATTCGTCCCTCCACTGTTTTTCACCCACAGGTGTTCCTGGATGGCAGAAACACATGTACAGTCCATGTACAATAAAGGAACGCTGGTTTCACAGTAGCAGAAAAGCCATCGCCTACAAAAGAACTGCCCTAGGCATCAACCTAGGTGTTGAATTACTGTTAGCGCAAGCTATAACACTAAGGAATACTTTGCTATCAGAATCACACACAGAGTACTTTAGGCATATCAGGCTTGTACTGGGGATCTTGAATGTGTAATCTTTCCTAAATTCATATTCACTTTTCTAGTGAGTTTATCTTTTGAGGACATTGTTCTTTTTATGTCGTTTCCGTTGGGTGAATTATACAGCATATTCAGTCAAGCTCTGTGCATTGTTTTCCCACAGGTAACACTGAAAGAAATTTCAAACACCAGAGATGAAAGGGATGTTCGCCTGTCTCCCATAAATACTGCAGCCTCTACTTTTGGCTCTGCTCTTTATGCATATGAAAGGAATACCTACAGTCTCCTTTCTTGTTCTTTTCTAACTCAGGTGATCCAGGCGAGGCCCAAATATATTAATGTGAGATCAGTACGTGCTATCTTTTTATATTTACCTAGGGATCTAGGTTGCAGGTAAGTCCCAATGAACAAATATTTTATTGAAGACAAGTTCTGTAACTTACACTTGTGTTGCCAACCCTATTATCTCTTTTTCCTTCAGTGGCATGATTTGATAAGCTCTTTGCGAAAGTGATGGTGAGAAGGATGGCTAAGGAACAATTCTCCTTCAATGGACTTCAAATTAACTTTGTTTATGGTTGCCCTATAAAAACATCATGAACATATGAAGCTGCCTTACACTGAATCAGATCCTTGATCTATCTCAATCAGAATTGTCTGCTCAGACTGGTAGCCATTTTCCAAGGTCTCAGGCTGAGATTTTCACATCACCTCATACTGGATTCTTTTAACTGGAGGAGCCAGGGATTGAACCTGGGACCTTCTGCATGCCAAGCAGATATTCTGCTACTGAGCCACGGCCCCTCCCCAGAAAGGCAATAAATTGCAAAAACCTTAGTCTACAGAATGTGACTCAAAGTGTAGCTGCTCTCTACATCTCTCCAGGTAGCTGCTCTCTACATCTCACAGTGAAATGGGTGTTCCTTACTGTTCCTAGATATTCAAGCTTGTTTATGAATTATGGGAATATAAAGTTTACACCATTTTTTTAAAAATATAAAGGTTCCTTACCCTTCAACGTCTACTAATTTGGCATTTTATGTATGAAAGTAGTTGTGAATGCTGCTGTCTCAAAGAACTATGGGATGGAAGCTCTGAAAAGCTACCCTTGATGTAGCTCCTCAAGCAGAGGATGAATTCCTTCTTACCGTCTCTTAGGGCGACTTAGGATTTTTTGCAATGAGTGGGGGTTTGAAATCCATGGCCTACAGAGTTCCAACTAGAACTCTATTGCTTGCAGAACGGGGTGTAACTTCTAGGTGTACTTAATGGGGATTCCAATGTACTGGAGCATTCTAACTTCATGCCAAAATGTACCTAAGAGAAAGCAGAGCTGCTTGCGAAGTTGTCCCTGTGATCATTTTAGTTATGATATTCCTTCTCTCCAAAATACAAAACAGTCTACATGAAACAGGTCAAGACCATATCCAATAAGACACTCAGTTTAATATCAGAATATTCTGAACAATGAAAGTTAACTCTTCTATGAATGACAACTTTGTCCTATAATCCTCAGAAATATGAACACTCTTGATCCAGCAGTTCAAACTGTTCTGAAGTCTAAAGGTAACTGCACTTGATGTGCAAATGTCTAATACAGGCCTAGCTCTCTTAAAAAAAAAAATAAAGCAGCTTTGGGATGAGAACCTCCTACTATTAACTATTTTACCATTGAAAATAACGTCCAAGCAGGGCCGTAGCCAGCAGGGGGCACTGGGGGTGGTGCTCCCTATAGAATCTGCAGCCCCCCCATCCAATCTTCCCTTTAAGCCCCCCTGCTGGCGACAGCCCTGCATCCAAGTAGCTTTTTCCCTCTTTGGAGTATTTCTAAACCTCCTGAAGCAGAACTTCCGGTGGGAGGTGATTAGGACAGAAAGGAAGAAGAAAATTGGTTAAGTATAAACATGTTGCTGTTTCCCCACTCAAAAATGCCCCCAATCTGTTTACTTTCTTTCTGTTGAAACATAAAGGCATCAGGGCTCTCTTACATGTATTTGCATTTTGTGAACTTCAGCCAATTAGGAATCTCAACCAAGAAGTTACTTCCACTAGTCCCATATACTGGTGCGCTATTTCTGTGTTACCTGGAGATTGTTTGCTTGTTACTTGGGCATATCAAGCATCGTAACCTAGCTCATAAATTTGACAAATGAAGTTTATCAACTGCTATTGACTTCATGATCCAGAAATGTGACATAAACATTTAGTCTAACCAACCTGCTAAGTCTAGAATGGCTGGAGAAAACACACCTGTCCAAGAAATTCAAGATAGAGCTATTCAGAAAAAAAAACACAACTCTCCTTTTAAACCTATGCTGAATAATTCATTGCCTTTACACTGTCCAAATGCTTTTGCTGGAGAGAGCTGGGTTTCCTTCCCAGGCCTTTTGTTTTCACAGACAGTAATGCAGATATGGCGCTCTTCAGTAATTTATAAAAAATAATTCACATTAAGGATTGGACTCAACAGAGAGCATGGGATTAATACCAATCCTATAGTGGGGATGATGAAACAAATTTCAGCTTAACTCTAGATACGCTGTACTCAGACTGTCTCTAGTGTGTCAGCCACAGATTTGGATTCATTTGATATTTATTTTGTCTTATCACTACTGAGCCAGGGACAGCTGTATAGGCATATCAATGAATGTGAATAACAGCTGATCAATGGGTGATGTGACCATTAACATACCTCACCCTGCAGACTGGCATGACTGTGATAACTTGTACTTACAAACGAAAGTTGTAAGAGCAACTGCTGACTATCAGAATCACAAGAAGTTTAGTCACGTACACACTTGCCTCAGTGAAGAGACTCCATGTTAGCTGTGACATCATAGTATCATTCTCCACCGCAAACATACGGTAGATTTTATTATGGGACATGCTATTCTCTGTGTACATATACAGATTTTTGTGTGCTTTCATAATGAATGGGCTGGTGGCCTTTTGTAGGAAGGGAAGGCTAGAATGGAGGACCAAGTTCAAAAAGTTTAAGAAGCAGTATATTAATATAATGGGAAAATATGCATTCTTTTTTTATGATAGAAGAATGAATTTTACCATGCAGGCTGTACAACCCATGCTGGATTTGCTGACTTCCCTGTGTGTATTTGATTCCCCCTACCCCCAATTCAAATTGTCTTATAGATATAACCTTACAAAGCATTCAATTTAGTCTATAGTCTAAATTCAGAAATGAATGGAACTTATTGGAGTATTCTCCTGCCTAATGTATTTTTAATGTTACCTTCTGCCCAAATGTATTGGAATCTGCATGTTCCAATTTCCAGTAATATTAAAGAGATATTTTGGGTGGCTGACTTGTAACACGGTGAGACAGTAACACCACTGAGGTGATATGCTGGGATTAGCCACCCACCTCTTTTTAACAGAAATACAGTCTAAGGCTTTCCCTTAAACTCACAATACCTTTTTTTGTATATCCACACCATTTGCCACTGATGCTCAGTTATGCCTATGGCAAAATGTCCATAGGCTCATTAAGCTGAAGAAGAGGGAAAGAAAAGAAAGTTTTTGTTTCTACAATAGAGATATGGAGATCATTTTAACAAAAATGATCTTATAATATTAAGGTCTAGTGTTAATTGTCTATCACAAATTTGCCTGTAAAATTTCCAGTTTGGGTAGATATTTTTAGGGGCCATGTAAGCATCATTCAAGAATAATGGAACAAAGATGAGGTTTCCATTGAAATTGGAAGTCAATTATACTTCTTTCTTTAAAAAGAAAAGAAAAGAGCATTCTGGGAAATGATAGGGTTTAGAAAAAAACAATCAAAATAGTTCCCTATTCAGTAACTACAGGGGGAAAAAACCACAAGTTTATTATCCTCCAGCATGAATTTCCCATTAAACTAATTATGTCAATTCAAATTTCTTCCTTTAGCATCAATTAATTGTTTACGGATAAGAAGGTTATAGTAAGTGAATATGTTTTCTTGACCACCACAAGTATATTAGAATCATAGAGTTGGAAGAGACCTCCAGGGTCATCTAGCCCAACCCCCAGCACAATGCAGGAAACTCACAAGCATCTCCCCCTAAATTCACAGGATCTTCATTGCTGTCAGATGGCCATTCAGCCTCTGTTTAAAAACCTCCGAAGGAGGAGAGCCCACCACCTCCCGAGGAAGCCTGTTCCACTGAGGAATCGCTCTAACCGTAAGTTCTTCCTAATGTTGACAGTTAGAGCAATAGTAATACTCCCAGATGGTGACATTCTCATAAGTACATTGAATTAAACAAGTGTGTGTGGGATCCATTTCAGGGACTCTGTAAAGCATCTGCTTTGCACACAGAAGGTCCCAGGTTCGAACCTTGATGCCTCGTTAAAAAGATGAGGTAGTAGGTAATAAAAAGACTTCTCCCTGAGAGCCTAGAGTGCTACCAGTTAGAATAAATGATACTAACTTCAGTAGACCAATTATCTTACTCAGTAGCTCTGTACACATCCTAGTGCACAGCATGTGTAGCCCATATACAGTGCTCACTTTCTTTTGTCTGTGCATTGAGTAATCCTCATGTTAAATTCAATGTGTGTAGCTGAACTCCACATCTATCCAGGCATTGGTCCCCAGTATTGTTTATAAAGTTAATGCCTGTTGTCTCTAACAAACAGAGAGGGTGCATGCAGGGTATATGAGCATTCACTGTAATGTGAATAGTGTAGGGAATTCTGTTTGAAATTCTATTTATCTCAAACAGTTTGATAGATTGCTGGATCAAATAATCATTGAGAGGCATTTAACTTGAAAGCAAAAAAACCCCAACATATTTATTACTACAGTGAAAGGGTACTCATAGGTGAAAATAACAAACTCTAAGAACTACATCCTAACACATTGAAGACCACATGCTTAATGGAGGATACTTCCTCCTTCTCCTTGACCTCTCTGCCTGAATGAAGGAAGTCACCTGACTAACTGACCAACCAAATAAACCAGCTTCTAGATCTTGATTGACAGCAGTCAGTATCTTCTTCCTAGGTTACACAGACAATAGGGAATCAGGCACAGTGTTAACCCTATAATGACTGGAACTTTAGAACATTGCAAAGGACATACAGAACGGATACTTAATTCCAACAAATAGGACTAGTAACAGTTAGCTTCATATGTCCACGTGATACCATCTTGGTACCAGGCATCTGTGGATAAAATGATATGCTGAGAAATTATTAGTGCTTATCATCAGCTTTGGAACTACTTTTCCCTGGATGAATGCCAAAGTACAACTTTGAAAGTCCTAGAGGCAATGAACTGGATTCAATAATTCTGTTTCCCAAAGTGAGTTTTTCCTCAACAGAAAGAGTCTTCCTCTAATGGAACTAAAAACACTGGATTACATCCAAGTATTCCTTCAATGAAGTGAAGAGTTTTCCTCTGATGAAGAAAGTGATGAAGAAAGCATTCCTATATCAAAGATTCAAAGAATCACGCCTTACTTGTGGGTGGGTAATTGGATCCAACCCCGTGTTTTTACTTGGCAAGTATTTATGGGAGGTTATCAGGAAAGCAATTCACAATATTTCTGGTATATTTCTCTATTGAGAAATATGCCCTTTTTGAAAAGTTAGTGCTGCAAAGGGACTTCTTTAAGGAATGTGTTTATATTACTAAGTAGGATTTGCTTTCAGTAAGTGTATATATGCTATATGTAGCCACTGAAATCCTTCTTTCCACAAACTGAACCTGGTTCTATTACATGAAAAGAGGACTCCTTCCATTAAATGACATGTGGCTTGGCTTACTCTCTGTATGACTAAAGGCCACAAGTGAAGGTCCAGTCTCATGGTGTGGAATCTGCAATGACTTGCAGGTTGTACTTCAATTCCCTCTGTATCCTCCTCCCCATACTATGTCTTCTTTCCCTCCTCCTGGCAGCCTTCATATCACATTTCCCTGCTTTCTTCTGTCCTTTCCATCCACCAATCAGCCTTTTAACTTCCCCTCTTGAATATCTTGAACACCTTTAATACATGTGATGAAGTCTGAAGTAGGTAATAAAATCTTGTCCTTATCAGTTTGAGATCCAGTACTGTATAGTATTTTTATTAAAGTTTTGGAAGACAATAAAAACTGGCTGATGTTATAAACTGAAAGAAGTACAGCAACTATTGGAGACAGCACTACAATTCAATAGAAGGTCCTAATATAATTGATTACAGGATGCTGTCAAAATGACATTTAATTTTTTGAAAGTGTTGCATATTAGAAAAGTTTGTATGAACACAAAAGTATATAAGTTGTTATCTGTAACTGGAAATGTTTGCCTATTTCTATAAGTAGTTGGAATACTGAGAATAATAATGGGTTATCAGTTGTTTATGAAAAGTGTTTCTGTGTCTCATCATGCGTTAGAATGCATTAGATGCTGGGAGAATCAGGATGTTTTGGGGAACTGTAGTAAAAAAAAGTGTTTATGAACTATAAAAGAGAAAATTCCCCAACGGCGGCGGGGGGGCGAGAAGGAGCTGCATAGGGTGAAGCATTCCTAAAGTTTCTGAGGAGAGTGCAACTATACAAGTTTTTGTAAAATGATGTAAATCAATGAATGTCCATCTTACGCAAGACAAAAGGAGCTTTACCAGTCCCTGTGCCTTAGCAAGAGTCCTTTGTCAAACAAGTGGGGGTGGGTGGGATCTCCCTGAAGGGCAGGTTGCAGAATGTGGTGCTGAAGTGCTGCTGTTCAGACACTTGCCTTTGGCTTGTGCAACCCTGCAAGCTTCTGTTTTGTTCCCTATGCTTTTCAACACCTACATGAAACCACTGGGTGAGATCTTGGGGAGATTTCAGCTGCACTGTCACCAATATGTGGATGAAACGCCGCTCTCTCTCAGACTTCTGCCCCATCCCAGGGAGGCTGTAGAAACTCGAACTGGTGCCTGGAGACAGTTTAGGAATGGATACAGACTAATAAACTAAAAATCCTGAAAAGATTAAAGTACTACTAATGAGTGGAATGTTTGACTCAGGCCATAAAGTGTCATTCATTCTGGATGTGGGTGCACTCCTTGAAAGTCAGTTTGGTGTAGTGGTTAAGTGAGCAGACTCTTATCTGGGAGAGCTGCGTTTGATTCCCCACTCTTCCACATACACCTACTGATGTGACCACAAGTTCTCTCAAGGCTATACTGGTCAAGAGCAGTTCTCGGAGAGCTCTCTCAGCCTCACCTACCTCACAGGGTGTCTATTGTGGGGAGGGGAAGGGAAAGGAGATTTGTAAGCCACTCTGAGACTCCTTTGGCTAGCGAAGGGCAGGGTATAAATCCAATCTCCTCCTTCTCCTTTTTAAGGAAGAGGTCCATTGTATGGGGATTCTCTTGTACCAGACCTACTGCCAGATAAGCATCGGGCAGTTATGACCAGAAGTGCTTTATACCAGCTTTGACTGATTAGCCAGCTGTGGATTTTCATAGTTAGAAAAGATCTGGCCACTGTGGTGCATGTCCTGGTTACACCTGGATTAGATTACTGAAATGCACACTGCACGGAGATACCCTTGAAAAGTGTTTGGAAACTTCAGTTGGTGTGGAATGCTGCAGCCAAGATGTTGACTGGAGTGGGTCATATTGCTCTAGTCTTTGCTCATCTACATTGGTTCTCAATCTGTTTTCACAAACAATTCAAGGGGCTAGTGTTGACCTTTAAGGCCCTATATGGCTTGGAATCCATATACCTGAAGGACTGCATACTCTCTTACAAACTTACCCAACTATTTCAGTCATCTTCTGGTGCCCTCTAATTCAGATATTTAAGTGGGTGGGAACCCAGGAGAGGGCCTTTATGGTAGTAGCGCCATAACTGTGGAACACTTTCTTCCAAGAGACTCACCTGTCTCTTTCTGCTGCTGTCTTCTGCCAGCAGGTGAAAACTTCTGTGTTTCATCTGGAGTTTCTCCCCGCCTTATGGTTTAACTGTTGTTTTTATGTTTGTGTATTTTTTTGCATTGTTTGTGTATTTTAACTTGGTTTTAGCTGCTTTAAAGATGTGTTTTTGTTTGGTTTTAATGGTTTTTTAAAGATATATCTTTATTATGTGTGTTTTTAATCTGCTAGCCACCTTGTGGCTCTGATGAAGGCAGAAAGGCAAAGTATGAATTTTGTAAAGGGATAAACAAACTTACTTAAACAAACTTAAACATTTTTCATTCCACAATTTTCTATGATGAAGTAATATCATTCAACAATTTTCTATGATGCACAAAAAATGATGCACAGGGGCTATGATGAATTCCACAAATAGTCCCCAAAGAAATGAATTTTGAGACCACTGCCGCTCCCAAGAACTCCTTTCGCTTGAGAACGGAGAGGTGGTTGTCTTTATGTAGTATCGTAAGAGACTTGCAGTTGCGTATTGAAATTTGTATTGGGTCAGCTTTTGAGTGGAATTCAAGGTTTTTTTCGTCAATGTGTTTTAACAAATAATTTTTACGTTTGAATACTAATGCACATTTTTGTTGAATGATAAGTACTAATGATGGTGCAGCAAAGCATAAGGACAGTGAGAATGCTTAAAGGGCTTTAAAAGTTGTAAGGATAGCCAGAGATAGCAGCCCTGTTCACGTGTTACAGGGAACATGCATATATCTGGCTGTAAGGAAGAGCCAACATGAATATACTGTACATATGAAGCCAGGGGCCAATACATGGATAAACATTAGGGTTTGTAGAATCTTTCGGGCTCAAGTGCCCGAAAGATGGGTGGTGATAAGGAAACTGGCTGTGGCTTATCACCACCCTTCCAGGAAGCCCCACCAAACAATGGGTACATTCACAAACCAATTGCCCTCTCTCCACACCCCCTCCAGCCTAGAAATAGCAGCTTTCCAGCAGCCCTGGCCTCACTCAATGCATAGCAGCCAAGAAGGTCAGAACGCCTGCTCCGGCTGCAACGCCACTGAGGATGTTCGCAGCTGAGAACAAAACGTCTGGAAGAAAAACTTTCTCCAGTAGAACACGGCACTTGAGCCCGAAAGATTCTACAAACCCTAATGATGATGCCAGCCGTGAAAACCTGAAATCTTTGATACCTGGATAAACGTTTCATTTAAATCACACATTCAGCTGTACATGTGTTGAATGTAACACGAGAATTACTCAATGCATATATAAAGAAGAATCAAGTATACACTGTACACAGATTGTATGTGTATTCACCATGATTGATGAACAGGGCTATTGAGGATAAGAACAAATAAGTTCAGTATTTATCAAAGCACAGTTTGAGAAATCAGAAAATAATATTGTCCAAGTGTAATACTGATGCATGGAGTTACACAGAAGATTTTAAATAAGAGACTAGAGTTGTTTGTAGTCATGATTTTGGAGCTCCTACCTTGTGTACCAAGGGAGTACACTATGTGTGATCCTCTCAATATGTGCTGTTGCTATTTTGTGTGAATAGGCAACGCCTGCACTGCTTTGGCATGCATGACTGTCAAAAATTTAGAGGGTATGTATGTATGCATTCCAAACTTCAAGTAATACCTTTTTTGTCCTATTCAGACAAAATGGTGAATGTTGTGCAGAATGCTCTCCCAGTGCACAAGGTGGAGCAACAAAATCATAACAACTGATTCCCATGATCATCTACTAAGGATAGATTAGGACCTGAGTATAAGTTAGCCAGGGCTAGACTAGATGACCATTGGCATACATTCAAATTCTACAGGTCCATCTAAACTGCAAAAATCTATCATTTCAGTATCAACTTAAGTGTCACTTAATAGAGCTTCTCCCAAGGAACTGTAGTTAAGTGAAAGTCCTGAAAATTCACTGCTAGAGATCCATAAGTAGAGTTCTCAGGATTCCTTTGAGAGAGGTAATTAAATCAGTTTATGTCTGTAAATGACCACTAAGAGTGAAGATATAAAGAATAACAATGAGAACTCATAACATCTCTTAGCTTTCTCCTGCCTTTTGTAGTTTGATGGATGGATGCATATACTAGCAACCTGACGGTTAGTTCACTTGGGTTTTGTTCCTCCCTCCATGCTGCACTGGGAGAGGCGGGCTAGGTAAGCAAAACTGCTCCAAGGTTTGGAGGAATTTTTCTTGGTAACAGATGATGCCAGCCAACCAATCCTGAGAGAAAAAAGGTTATGTTTTGACCGAATGTGCCTAGGGATCTTCAGAATTGAGCTCACAGCTCTCAGAGTGCTTTGTCAGTCTTTGCCAAAGGCTACAGAAATGTGTTTGCTCTTCTCCAGAGTCCTCACAGCACGTATTCTCAAACTTTGGGATCTTCCCCACATGGAGATGGCTGGCAAACTTCATAAATGTCACCCTGCAAGGAGAAATGCTCTTCATGTTCTGTTTGTGCCACAACAGCTTCTTCTCCTGGGCATGTTCCTGAGATAGGTGTCATGGAGAAAGGCAGAATAGTCTATTAAAGGGACAGGCCCTGCATTATGTAGTAGGCACAGATATCTATGTTGCCAATCTGGGATTTGTTTTGAGATTCCCCCCCACCTCTGTTTCCTCCCATCCCTATGACACCAAACATGCCTCTATTGATTTGCTCCCCACATTTGTTTGCGTGATTCATTATTAATGAGATCATTTTCCATCCTTCGAGCATGAAGGTGAATTTTGTGTAAAAATCAATTGAGTGAACGCCGCCGATGGCACGTTTGGTTTTCTTTGCTTTCATCTCCTGTGTGCTGTCCTCAGGAGGCACAAAGCAGGATATTAGGAAACAAGCACTGAACAAAGGGAGGAAAAATCAATTGTTAGTGGTTTGTGTCAAGCAGTTTCTTTTTTCTCCATTGTTATCTCTGCCTTGAGTGTTAGAATTTCAGAGCTGTGTATCCTCTGCCGCAGCCCAGCATGGAATTCCCTTTTCTATATTGGTCCCAACTAGAGAGAGCTTCATTTTCAAAGGAGATTAATATTATGGGCCATTACTACAGACTGCATAGGATGCATTCACACATGAACATGCGCATGAAGACGTGAAGCTGCTTTATACTGAATAGTCCATCAAAGTCAGTATTGTCTCAGACTGGCAGTGGTTTTCCAGGGTCTCTGGTAGAGGTCTTTCACATCACCTACTATTTGATTCTTTCAACAGGAGATGCCAGGGACTGGATGTGGGACCTTCTACATGCCACTCTACTGCTCATCCACAGTCCCTCCCTACACCAAACATCATATCACATGGGTTTTGTGGCCTTCAAATCAATACAATGGCTCAAATATAAATTTAATTTTAAAATGGCTCTTTCCATTTTTCATCCCTCAATCACAAGCACACATAACTAGTGCAACACGACTCAGTGGCCTATAGGCCCTATATAATCATATATATATATATATATATATATATATATATATATATATATATATATATATATATATATATATATATATATATATATATATATGTTCACTTGGAAGTAAATCTTGCCAATTTCAGTTGCTTGCTAAGGATTAGTGACCCTGCTTCACATCCCACTGATCTGAATTACTTTTCCTATAATGTATGTATCCTTGGGATCAGATTAATAGTAAGATTGACTTGAGGTAAAAATTCATTCAGCCAGTGGTTGAATTGCTTCATATGAATTGCTTATAGCGGCTAGGTCAGGGTGTGTCAGGAAAGGGGCCAGTTGCCTGGTTTGGTGTAGATGGAAAAACACCAGCCTAGCAATATTCATGACCTGGGCCTCCATAGTCAAGGAGGAATCCAGGATCATGCACAGACTCTTGATGGATGATGCCTGTATCAATGGTATCCCATCAACAGTGGAAAGTCTGTGCCCCAACCCAAGCTTCCCCCAGCCACAGAACCTCCATCTTCACTAGATTCATTCTCAGCCTGCTCTTTTGTAGCATCCCCAAAATGGCCCCAAAACCCTTGACCAAATTATTAGGGGCAGTATCTGGGTGGCTGTTCAATAACAGATATAGCTGGGTGTTATCTGCATAGTGGTGACATACCCCAGCCTGAAGCTCCACACCAGATGGGTGAGGGGTTGCTAGATGTTAAATAGCATTGAAGAGAGGATTGCCCCCTGGGTAACCCCACATATCTCCCCTAGTACCACCTCTGTTCCTGACCATAGAGAAATGAGATTTGCCACTGTAAGGCCACCCCATGAATGTCCATGGTGGTGAGTCAAGAGGTCGTAGTCAACTGTGTCAAATGCTGCTGTAAGATCTAACAGTAACAGCAGTGCCGACCTGCCTTAATCCAGCTGATGATGGAGATCATCTGTCAGGATGACCAATACTGTCTCCATCCCAGAGCCAGGGCGGAAGCTGGAGTGGACTGGATCCAGTGCCAATGTGTCATCCAGAAAACCCTGGACCTGCTTAGCAACTACTCTCTCAATCACCTCATCCAGAAATTACAAATTCAAAACAGTGTGGTAATTGGCCGTATCCTTTTGATCCAAAGATGGCTTCTTCAAGAGTGATACAACCACTACCTCCTTTAACCCCTCTCGCTTAAAGGACCTGTGAGCAGAAGTTTCCTAAACAGTCAAAAGTTTATAGCCTATGGAATACAAAAATACTAGCTCACAGGCTAAATGGAACAATTTGCAAGTGACTCTCCTGAACAGCTTTTTTTAAAAAAAAAAATAAAATAAAATCAGCAAATAGCAACTGTGGGGGAGTGTTCTTTCCTTACATGCTTTTCTGGCATCCACAAATCGCCCCCCTCCCCCATTTGCTGCATTGTAGGTTACCTATATTTCCTCCAGCCACCACTCTGGTGGAAAAGGACAGCAGCAGCACCCCCCTCCCCTCATCTCATCAGATAGCCCATCTACAAGACAGGAACCATTACTGGAAAAGACAGAGTTCTGAAAGACACTGCGGACAACCTCGAGCAGGAGAACAACCAAAAGGTGGCAACTGAAGGTCCATAAATGAATGACCCATAGGGACTTCTTCTTGTTATTTGATTAATTGCCCCATCCCTGGCTTATGCTGGGCCCTGGCAAAGTACAACATGTATTATAAAACAAAATACGTTAAAAAACAATACAATAATTTAAGTTACAATTTTTTGAAAACCCAGATGGCACCCTATGAGTTTTTGTCTACATTCTGGACTATGAAAGCATCATACTGGGGATGGGGGGGGGGAGGAAATTTACAAAACATCTGGGAGGAGTGGGGAAAAGGGAGGTGCCAGCCAAATAACAAACCGTTGCTGTCCTCAGCCAAAAGTCTGGCGGAACATCTCTGCCTTACAGGCCCAGCTGAATTGCATAACGTCCTGCAGGGCCTCGCTATCATCTGGCAGAGAGTTCTACCAGGTTGGGGGCAGGATCAAGAGGCCTCTGGCCCTGATTGAGGACAGCTGGACCTCCCTAGGGCCAGGGATCATCACAACGTTATTACCAGTGGAGCGCAGTGATCTTCCAGGGACACAACGGAGAGATGGTCATTCAGATATGTGGGTCTGTCTCCATGAAGGACTGTAAAGGTTATAACCAGTGCCTTGAATTACTCAGGGGGGAAACTTACAATCAGTGCAGCTATTTTCAAAAGTGATTTGTTCCTATGGGTCAGCTACTGAAAATAACTATGCTGTCTGATCTGAACTAATTGCAGTTTTCTTGTTGTCTTGAAAGGCAGCCCCAAGTAGTCTGTGCTACAGCGGTCCAAATGCAAGGTTACAGAAGTATGATAATACTTGCCTCGTTAGCTGAGTCTAGGAAAGGAGAACCAGATATAATTGATAAAAAGCACTCATTGCTAACATACCAGCCTACTTCCCAATCAGCAGAAGCTCCCAAGCTCATAACTTGATGTGCAAAGTGAACTCCACTGCATCCAGAGCACATGGCTCTATTCACCCCAAAGCATCAACCACCTCAACCAGCATCTCTCTATCTTGTCTAGATTCATATTCAATTTATTCTGCCTTAACCACTGGACCATGGCTTCAAATCATTGGTTAAGAACTGAGATTGATACATTTGGAGGCCTAGATAATGAGATATAGAACTGGGCGTCATCCATGTATTGATGAAATCCAACTGCCAAGCTGAATATCATCAGATCATTGCCTGATTCTAACCAGTGTACCAGTTCTCACCTCTTTTCTCATTTCAAAGATTTATTATCTTCTTCTATGATTCCTCTATATCGTATTTTTCATACTCAAATTTTTTATTATAGACTCATTACAATTACTACCTGTTCCAACAGGTAGGTGTACCATAATAACAAATCAAAAACAATGCAACTTAAAAATATCTCATATGTTACCATTCCACACCACTTAATATATATATATATGTGTCTATTTATATTTTCTATTTTTTTATAGCAGAGGAATAATTAAGCTTAACAATGCTGCTTTCCCTAACAGATTTTTTAAAACTTAATACCACAAGCATTCAATATAACTTCTTATTTTCCTTCTTCTTCTATATCTTGATTATTCCTTCTACTCTAAAAAAAAATCCATAAAGAATAAATTCTAACTATATATCTCAGTCCCTGGAGACCTTAAAATTAAGGTCAAGAAGAAAAAAAAAAAGAAAGTCCTTATTTCTTCACCTGGGCTGAATTAAACAAGGAGGGATGTTACCCAGGTGCTCTCACCAGCTGACCCCACCCAGCCTTTAATTCTGAAAGAAAAAACAATAAATATAAATTATAAGTTTCTTCAGCTTTTCCCTTTTCTTGTTGCTTCAGTGTCTTTTAAATAGAGTCCATATTTTCTTCCAGATTGACATGAACTTCCTCAGTACACGCACGGGTTGTCCTTGGAGGAACGAGTGGAGAGGATTCCTTTCTCTTATTAACTCTTGATGTAGGGGAGGAGGGAATTAATTTAGAGAGTAGTATCTCACCCAAGGCTGCGCCATAAGCTGTAAACGAAGTGGAGCCTTTTTGGACACATAGTTTGCCTGATTGTAGCCATTTATATTTAATTTTTAAGTCCCGCAATTTGGCAGTTGTGTCCTTAAGGTCTCTTCTGATTCTTAAAAATTCAGGAGGAAGATCTGGAAAGACCTGAATCTTTAACCCCTGGTAGTCGAAGCCTCCCCTCTCCCTAGCCTCTGCAAAGACTCTTTGCCTCATTCTATAATCCTTGAACTGCACCACAATATCTGTGGTATAAGACGAATTGTCTTCACATACCTTGCCAACACAATATGCTTTCTGAATGAGTGGGAGAATTTCGACTTCCAGGTGGGTTACTTCAGCAAGCCAATTTGCCATGAATATATATAAGTCCATTTCAGCTTCCACATCCGATTTAAAACCTCTAAATTTTAAGCACAGCTCCCGGCTACGAAAGTCCATTGTTAAAACTCGTTCCCTCGTCCATGCATCTGAAGTCGTCTCTTGAGCTTTTTTTAAGGCTTCTTGTGCGGTCTGGGTTGCCAGTTTACAAGAATTCTCTAATTCATCCAGATGCTGACACATTGGTTGCAACATAGAAGTTAGTTAGTTAAAGGCTGAAAGCTTTTTTCCTTCTGCTTGGTTTCCCCCCCCCCTTTCGGAGGCATCTTTCAAAAGTTCAAAAAATATAGTTAAAGGGGTGAAAAAAGATATAACTTTGGAGACAGCTGGGAGAGCGTTAGGCAAAAGCTCCTGACCGGATATTGGTCAGAGCCACTCCCCTATATCGTATTTTTAAAGAAATGAATAATAGCACAATGGAGTTCAAGAATAATTGTGCCCCCAAGGGAGATAAAAAATTAGAAAATTCTCCCCAACACAAACCTCTTGCTTCAGGACACTATATATAAAAAAGCACCAAACAGACCATCCCCCCCTTGCCTCTGTGGTTCCTGGCTGGCAACCCTAGCGATGATGGACATTTTAAAAAAAACTGGGAAAGGGGACAAAGGCTTGTACAGATTCTACCTACTGCATTAACTAATGTTAATCTTCAGTGCTGTTAATGTAGCAACTGCCATGTTTTCCCTTTGTTCTCAGCCTTTTAAAGGACCTGTGTTTTCCATCTGCTGTTAGAGAGACTTTTGTTGATATATTTGCAGCTGGAGATGACCACTGCATCCTCTTCTCAAAAGACTAAAGGTACAACTAGATACCAACTTCACCCCACTTCCGTTCCATCCAACCCTGCCTGACATTCTACACATGTGGTAGATGAGGGTTTTAAACTGTGGCCTAAAATCTCCCCCCTTATGTTTATTAAGGTTCAGTTTAGGGTTTAGCCCTGTGGCACAGAGTGGTAAGCTGCAGTACTGCAGTCCAAGCTCTGCACACGACCTGAGTTCGATCGTAGTGGAAGCTGGGTTCAAGTAGCCAGCTTGAGGTTGACTCAGCCTTCCATCCTTCTGAGGTCTGTAAAATGAGTACTCAGCTTGTTGAGGGTAAAGTGTAGATGACTGGAGAAGGCAATGGCAAACCACTCTGTAAAAAAGTCTGCCATGAAAACGTTGTGATACAACGTCACCCCAGAGTCAGAAACGACTGGTGCTTGCACAGGGGACTACCTTTACTTTTACCTTAGGGTTACAAATGGGCCTGCAACACGTGTCCTGCCCAATGTCCTGGGCAGCTAAAGCTTTTCATAGCACACAGGTAAATAACATCACCTGGCAAATAAGCCTCCATCAAAAGGTCAGGATATATTATTATTTTTTTCTGGGCAATTGCCAACCCTTGTCCAGTCTGATTAAGATCTCTGTAGAATTCAGTGTTTGCTGTTTGTATCATTTGAGTTAGTCTTGAATACACAAACATTTGCCTTATACTGAGTCAGGTCCTTGGCCTTCAGTATTGTCTACTCTGTCTGGCAGCGGTTATCCAGGGACCACAGAGGTATTTCACATCACTTACTACCTGATTCTATTGGCAATGCCAGAGACTTAACATGGGAACCACAGAGGGCAAAGCAGAATCAGATCCTCTGCTGCTACTGTGGCCTCTTCCCTGTCTTAACAAAAAGATATTACATGGCTTTGTTCTTGAATTTGAATGTTATATCAAAGCGGCTAATATCAGAGGCTGCGAAGAAACTGAGCTTCTTGGAGCCTTTGATTTCAGCATGAGTCATTTGCTCCCTTCTGCATGACAACGTTATAGTCTTAGAGGGGTACTGAGTCTTTTGCATTTGGCCTCCTATGCCTATCAGATCACAGAATGTGCACAATGCATTTTGGTGGCTGGGATCACAAGTATCGCTAACGTTATTTGAGGAATTACAAAGGATCCAGCTGTGCTAACCCTTCCATCGGAATGAACAATCATCTCTAGCACTTTGCAAGCCTCACACAGAGGAATGTTTTATATTTCACATCTTCAGTGCTTTATTTGTGTGTGTGTGGGGGGGGGAAGTGGTCCAGCTGCTTCACTTTTTCAATCCTCTTTCATTAACAGAGGAAATGAACATTGTAAAGTTGTTAGATAAGCTATTGTGGACTGGAGGACTGACTTGGCCACCGAGGAAAGGATAATCTTAATCTCATGGGGGAGCCAGTGTTACTGAGAATGTTACATTCTTGAAATCCAGGGCTGCTTTTTTTTTTGTAGCAGCAACTCCTTTGCATATTAGGCCACACACCCCTGATGTAGCCAATCCTCCAAGAGCTTACAGGGTTCTTAGTACAGGGCCTATTGTAAGCTCCAGGAGGATTGGCTACATCAGGGGTGTGTGACCTAATATGCAAAGGAGTCCCTGCTACAAAAGAAGCCCTGTGGAAATCACTTGAATTCTTCTCTCTAATGCATGGTTGGGCTTCATTCTTTCTTCATCTACAAATGCTGCAGCCATGGATGCAATGCTAATAACCCGTTAGCATGTGCATAGTACTTTCACTGTTCAAAGCATTTCACATACATCGTCACAGTACTCCTTATGATAGTCTGGTAGGGCCAGTCAGAATTATTATATTGGGTGAGTATGTGGGCAGGATGTCATAAAGAAAAAAAAACTTCTCATGCATTTGGCACTACAGTATAATCCTAAACAAGTTTACTCACAGGTTTGCTCAGAAGTTTGCAGACAGCACAATACCCAAAGGACCCAAACCCACTATTCTAGAATGATGCATATTGTAGGCACATACAGTCTACAGGGATGTCCTAACTTGGATGGCCCAGGCTAGCCTGATCTTGCTAGAACATGGAAGCCAAGGAAGGTCAGCCCTGGTTAGTACTTTGATGGGGGATTACTAAGGAAATCTGGGGATGCTACACAGAGGCAGACAGTGATAAACTGTCTATGTTGGTGTTTTAAGAACATAAGAGAAGCCATGTTAGATCAGGCCAATGGCCCATCCAGTCCAACATTCTGTGTCACACAGTGGCAAAAATTTATATACACACACACACACACACACACACTGTGGCTAATAGCCACTGATGGACCTCTGCTCCATATTTTTATCTAAACCCCTCTTGAAGGTGGCTATGCTTGTGGCTGCCACCACCTCCTGGGCAGTGAATGCTCCTCATGAGCCAATTGACAGTAAGTTCACCTCTAAAAAACTGCTCATAAGTTAACCACAAAGCAGTCTTGGCTACAAGATATGGACATGTAAGCCCCACTGCTTTAAGTGAGACTTCCCTTGCATAGTTATGGCCACAGATACAGGTCTTAACGTCAATAAGCCATTTATCCATTTAACTTCATATGCTATCTCTGCTTGCCACAAGTGAAAAGATCAGTACTGATATGCCACAAATTGCCTCTCTCTCTCTCTCTCTCTCTCTCTCATAGAGAAGCTCCTCTTCTAGGGTTGCTGGCTTCCAGGTGGCACCTGGAGATCTCCTGCTATTTCAGCTAATCTCCAGAGAGGTCAATTCACTTGGACTTCGGAAGGTGGACTCTATGACATTCTACCCCACTGAGGTCCCTCCCCTCCCCACCCTCTTGACACTACACACCCCAAATATCCAGGTATTTCCCAACCTAGACCTTCCAACCTTATTTTCTCCCCCCCCCCCCCCAAACACACAAACTGAGTAGATACCAGGCCAAAAACCAGAAGGGACCAATGGGGCTCTACTCCCTTTTGATTTTATATTGCCCCACCTCAGCAACGATCTGCCTGCTCCCCTGCCACCCCAGTGCCCCCTCCCAGGAAAAATCCTGGCTATGCTCCTGGTAGATACCAGTGTAATTTTTGAACCAAAAGCACCCCAAGTGCTTTTTAAAAGAGTGGATTAGAAATATTTTTAAGTCCATTTAAAATGGACTATAAGTTATCTACCTCTATAAAACTAGGCATAACCACAAAGCAGTCTTGGCTGCCAGATATGTACCTGTAAGCCCCACTGCTTTAAGTGAGACTCCCCTTGCATACTTATGACCACAGCTACAGGTCTTAATTTCAATAAACCATTTCTCCATTTAACTTCAATATAACATGCTGACTTTTTGCTTGCTGCAAGTGAAAATGTCAGTAGCTCAAGTGTTTTTGAAAGGAGTGGATTAGAAATATATTTCCTATGTTATTCATTCAGAAATATACTGGTATTGATCTTTAAAGCCCTGTGTGGTTGAGGGCCTGCCTATCTACTGGACCGCCTTTCTCCATATGTTCCCCAGAGAGCACTGTGTTCAGGGAGATAAAACCTACTATCTATCCGTGGACCAAGGGAGGCCAGACTGTGCTCTACACGGTCTAGGGCCTTCTCAATGGCTGCACCAGCAATGTGGAACGCCCTCCCGGTGGCCATAAGGACCCTGAGGGATCTCTCCCAATTCTGCAGGGCGTGTAAAACTGAACTATTTGGACAGGCTTTTAACACTGAAATGGGAGAGGACTGCCACCCTCCACTGCGGAGCAATATGACTCGTGAAGAACTACAACTACTCTAGGAGCACTGTCAGAAGAAAGAAAGTGATGATCCCGCCTATACTGAAGTTTCAAGCCGCACCTTGAAATGCATTTGAATTGCTATTTTATTGTTTTAAATTCTAATCTTAAATTGTTTTAAATTGTCTGCTAGCCGCCCTGAGTCTGCTTGCCGAGAGGGCGGGATAGCAAATGAAAGTCATAAAGAAATAAAATTTGCATATGATGTCGTCCGGTCAGGATATAAATTTAGCTACAATTCTCGAGGCGAGTGCTCTAAAATAGTCCCATTGACTGCAACCAGGTACTGGTGGATGAAAGCTGCTTGTTATGCACCTAACTATTTCCGTTTGGATGAAATCAAGCTTTCTGTCCCCAGCGCTGGATTGACTTTTCCAAGGCTACCAAAGGCCACTGTGTTAGGTTTCCAGGACGCTGGGTCGTCATTTGCCACTCCTTTGCGCTAATGATTGTACTGTTTTAATTCCTTCACTTACAGGAAAATTGACACGAGACATTTATATTAGGGAGCTAATGGAGCCACCTAATGACTAATTGATTAGATCCCCGAGTGCGACTCCAGCCCAGCGTGGCCCAGAGGAATTCAAGCAATTACTAGGCTAGGTTGTTTGGGGGCGACTAATCAGCGCGCTGGAGCGGGCGGGCGGGCGGGCGGGGGAGCCTTCTGCTGTCTTGATTTATGAGACGTGACCATTAAATGTTTGCAGAAGAGGAGGAAGTTTGCAGATCCCGAGCGTTTTCCCCCTCGGGAATGAGCGAGAAGTTTTGGGGTTTTTGTTTTTTTTAAATAATAATAGCAGGGTGGAGAGAGCCCAAATCAAAATGGAGAGAACGTAGGGTGTGGGGAGACTAAATGGCACAGCCAGAGAGCAAGAGAGCAAGTCAAGGTGCAGATACTGAAACAAAAAGCAGGCGAGACCGCGTTTTGCAAAGCAATCTTCATCAGTGGCCCTCTAAATCTGATCCTGCACTTGGGCAGCATTAGTCTCATGCTGACCCATACTTGGCTGCCCAAAGAAGCTTCAGACCTGATGGGAGAATTTGGGAAGCGTCTTCACTTACATGGTGCGTGTAGCTGAGCAGAACATGAATATTCAGGAGAGGGAAGAGCCACCGGTGGGGGGGGGGGAATTCCACTCGGGCCCAATGACCAACATGTCCTTCCGGGTTCTTAAATGAGTACGGCAAAGGGTGTGTGTGTGGGGGGGGGGTCAAAGAAAAGAAAGAAATTGCCTACCTGATTTGAGGCGGCTTTCAAAAGATTGTGTAAAAAAAACAACAACAACAACCCTCAAAACCCTGCTTGAATCTTTCCCCCTTTCTCCCTGTATCCCATACCTAGAAACCTTCTTCATAAAGGTCTCCCCAAGGGTCTCCACCGGTGCCTGGTAAAACTATTGGGGGAGGGAGGGGGAAGGGTAATGCTTCGAAAGAGGAAATGCAAGGCCATATCACCTTTAGGCAAAGCAATTACTAGATATTATATAAACGCATGGGCACTCTTCGTTCATTCTTTCCTTGCCTTTGGTTAAGAAGGCCCTGGTGGGCAGAAGATACAAGCTCCCCAGATGCAACGCGATCCTCTCCTACCTAATGCTAGGGCAGAGTGATCCCAACGTCCAGGCGACGGATCCTATAGAGATCAGCATACTTTCCTGGGACCAAGTCTCATTGCCCTCCGTTGGATTCGAGTGAATGCGTCTCGAATCGCGCTTATGAAGGGAGGATGTTAGACGAAACAAAATCCAGACAGAGCGTTTCCGCTGTCCACAAGGTCCTTTACGCAGACAGACGACGCTTTCCTATATATATCAGAACAGTAAAAAGCGTAAGATACACAGACCACTCCCCCTTTCTTTTCTTTTCCCGTATTGCTGGGAGTTTCCTTCATCTGTCTCCAGATCAGTTCTGGATTTCCTTCCCAAAAGGCCTATGCAGAAGAGCGCTATAACTGCAAGCTATACGCAGGGAAGTCAACGAGAAATAATCAGTAACCATCCTCGTGGTTTTTTTTTTCTTTTCCACCCAAGACAAGTAATCCTTTGCCTTGCTTCAGTGGAGCGCCTGGCTCTAAGCGGCACTGCCCATAAGAAACGAGAGACACGTTAATACAACCCAGCATCGCATGATAAATAAAAGATGAGATTTTGAAAAAGGAAGAGTATAAAAAAAAAAAAGGGGGGAGCTGGGAATGAAATCTGAAAATTCTGTGTAAAAGACGTTAAGAGTCTAAAATAAGAAGGGGGTGTGTGTGGAGGGGAAGTGTTATTCGGGAGCTGTCCAAATGCTGAAAGACAACTTTGGAAAGCAAAACCGTTTCAGCAAAAGTATCCCTTTGGAACTTGGAAAAGTTTTAAATTCCCGGTGTCCTATACCGAGAAGGAAACAAAAGATGCTGACAAAAAAAAGATGCTTCTTCCAAAGTCTCTTAAAGCCTAGGTTCTTTATTTGCTCCGTATTGAACATGAATTCTCAAAGTAATCATTTCATGTAGGAATGTCACCTGAGCTGTTTGTAATAAAAGAAGAGTTTTCCTTGGTTAATCTCGAGCTGGCAAATGAGCCTGTTGATAAAACGAACGTAACTGGCGGAGAGTCAAAGTAACAAGAAGTAGCAAAATATCTTCTCAAGCTGGACGTGCAGCCTATATATTAAAGGAAAGTTTATAGAAATCTGCAACAGGTGAAGTTAAAAAGAACAGTTGAAAAAAAAAGTTTAAATATCTCTTACCTGGATTTTTTTTTCTTTTAAAACCCCCCTAAGCCATTCAAGAGCATTTCTTATTCCTCGCGGCCAATGGAGAAAGGATGCAGGCAGAGCTGCTTTCTGTCCTTTTTATACCACGTTATCCAATTAATATTGCATCAACCTTATTTTAAAATTTCAGAACCCACAATATAATGTAATGACATAAGGGCATTTATTATTAAAGGACATTTGATTCTGGGGGTGGGGGGAATCATTGGGGCTCCACGCAAAACAAGATAACACAAGGACATATAAGGAATGTTGTAGTTCTAGTTTTTTAAATGATTCCGTTTCACGAACTCAAAAGTCTGAGTTTTAAAAGATGAGTAGCCCTGCTCCGAATTTTGTTGCTGGATACTCACTTAAATGGGAAGACGACGCGTACAGAAGATCAATGGGCTTCCATCATTAATTTTTAATCGTTTAAGGTGCTTCCGGGATTCATAAATAAAAGCTCTCTCTTGCTTTTTTAAACAGAATTCCAAATGAACCTTGGATAGCGTTGTTTCTAGCGCTTTGCTTTCCTCAATGAAAGTTGAGGGAACGAAGCAAGTTCCGTTTGTCTCACGGTGAGAAAAGCTTTACTAAACTTTTGTTAAGGCAAAGTCAGTTTGGCTTCTTATGAACAGAGATATGATTTGTGGGATGAGTTCTAACCATTAGTAAACTTCCTCCGTAAGAACTTTTAAGGATCTGGCAAAGTAACAAACGGTATCTAAGTTTCTTCTCTTTTGATCCTACACTAAAAAGTGCAAACACTGCTTTAGTAGTAAACAACACACGCACAAAACATAAAGGCCTGATTAACTGGGGGAAAGCTCTGATTCGAATTTAGCTGTAATATATACACGGTCAGGATTATATAAATAATAAGTATTCCTTGCCCACTAAATCGACAAAAGCACAGATCCTGCGCATAGAGGGGAAATAGTAGTTTTAGTTTCTTTCAGGCACAAAACTATATACAGGGTTTGTTTCGCTCGCATTTCAGATTTTTTTCCCCTATTTATACTCCCCACCATCCCCAAACAGCAGGGGGGTTTTTTGGGGGGGGGAGGAGGGACTTTCATTCTGGTTGAAAAATAAAGCATTTTACTTGAGAAGTTTCAGAATTAATTTCCAATAGGTCGGGAGATGAGAGAGGCGCTGCTAACAAACGGGTCAGCTACAGCAGATCAGGCAGGCGCACGACCAAACCATGGGAAGGGAACATAAAGTATTCGGCGGGAGGGGAACCGGGAGTCTGAGCGAAGTTGCTGCAAATGCAGAAATCAACCCCTTTCCTATAACTTTGCTTGGAGACCGCTTTAAGCCAAACAAAAAACGGACAGAGACTGACAGATTTTATTTCGGTGATTTCTCTCCCTTGGGACTGCCTTCAGATCAAATCGGGTACAAGGCTCTGCACGTCGGCGGTAGACAGAAATTCAGACTTGTTTGGAAAGTCCAGCGCCAAACTCTCTCATCTCAGAAGGTAAATGGAAGTTCTTGGATTCTAAGCAGCTGGACCCGGGCGAGTCAATCACTTGTAAACCCAGCGCTCCGTCTCAGTTCGTTTTACTGGCAGAGCTTGGGTATGAATCTGACTTCCTAAACCCAATGGAAGTTTTGCTGTCTGGGTTCTGAAAACACTTGTTCGGAATAAGTTCCTCGTAAATAAACGACACGTCCCGCTGTACACGTGTCTAGAACGGGCGTGCCAGTCTTTCGGTCCGCGAACAGAAATCAATTCTGAATGGTGAATTTTAGGAAGACGTCTCCCCCCCCCCTCACCCTCCCCGAAAACTTACTTTGGAGAGAATGAGGTGCGTGAAGAAGAATCTGACGACCAACCCGGGTATTTCACGGAGTTAAAAATATAGCTCTCCCTCCCCCCCTCCTTTTATGAAAGCAACCAAGTATAAAAAGGATCTACAGATCTCGGGCAGCATGCAATTGACCAGGCGAGAGAAAGGCAGTTGGTCAACTCAACCTTCCTCAACCTTGGCCTCCAACTGGAGCAACGGGATTTTCTGAAAATAGCTTTTTAAAAAATATAAATCACACGTGGGGGGGTGGGGGTGGGGCCCTCTTCATTCTCTTGCGGGGTCCGTTCCCCCTCCGCGGCCACCGCTATCCTGGAGTTTCTTATTGCGTTTTGGGGAAAGGGACGTCCAAGCCCCCGAGCGCCTCTCCAGTGTCCTCTCCTCTCCCAGCCAAAGCGGAAGGCGTCACCAGAAGCCAGCGCCCCAGAAGACACGCGATCGAGTGAAACCGTAAACCCAGGAGGCTGAAGCGGGGGGGGGGAGGCGGCGGGACTCGAACTCTGTTCCCAGGCTGCAGCCGGGAGGCCCCGAGGGGAGCGCGCCGCGAGGGCAGGCGAAAGCAGCGGCTCCGCGGCTCGGCCGGGCTGCCTGTTGCGAGCGAGACCCCTGCAGGCGGCGGCGAGGAGCGGTCGCCTGGGTTTGCTTGCCCGAAGGCGGGCGCTGGCGACGGGCGGGCGGGCGGGCGGGGGCGGCTCAGTGGCCGGCGGAGTACTTCATGCGCTTCTGCTTCTGCCGCTGGTTGCAGAACCAGACGCGCACGACGTTCTTCTTGAGGTCGAGCTTCTCGGCGATGGCGGCGATCTTCTCGGAGGAGGGCCGCGGCTGGAGGGCGAAGTAGGCTTCGAGGGAGCGCTTCTCCGGCGCGGCGATGGAGGTCCGCTTGCGCTTGCGCTCGGCGCCGCCGCCGCCGAAGAGCTCGGCCTTGGCGTTCTTGTCCCGGCAGGCGGCCTCGGCCTCGTCGAGCCAGGCGTGCAGCACGGGCTTGAGCGCGATCATGTTGTTGTGCGAGAGCGTCAGCGACTCGAAGCGGCAGATGGTGCTCTGGCTCAGCGAGCCCACGCCGGGCAGCTTGAGGTCGGCCAGCGCCGCGCCCACGTCCGCCTGCGTGACGCCCAGCTTGATCCGCCGCTGCTTGAAGCGCTCGGCGAAGGCCTCCAGCTCCCGCGGGTCCGACTCGACGTCGCCCAGGCACGAGGGGGCGGCGGGGGGCGGCGGGGGGCCCAGGCTGGCCATGGCCGGGTGCAGGTGGCCCAGGTGGGGGTGGGCGTGCGGGGGCAGCGGCGCGGCCAGGACGGCGCCGTGCTCGGGGCCGCCCAGCAGCGCGGGCGACAGGTGGTCGAGGAGGTCGCCGTCGAGGCTTGGGTGCGGGGGGTGCGGGGGGTGCGGGTGGTGGGCGCTGGCCGAGAGGGCCACGGCGGGCGACGAGCCGGACGGGCAGGGGACGCTGCTCATGGTGTGGTAAGTGGCGTCGGGCTTGAAAGGGTGGCTTTTGCCGTGCGAGGCCAGGTCCGCCGCCGCCAGAGCTTCAGCCCGGGCCAGCAGGCTCTCGTCGAAGCTGCCGAATATATTGCCCTGGAGCTGCGAGCGAGAACGAGCAGAGAGCCGAGTCAGTGGGGAATACTGTCAAGTCAGGAGTCAAAAAAAAAGACAACATTTGCCTTTCTCTCGTCCCCCCCCCCCCCCCCACTTCTCCCTCTCCTCCCTCGCTCGAGCACCGAATGCCTTCCTCAAAGCTCAGGTCATAAAAATTAATAGGAAGGCAAGAAGAAGCTCTGCTGGAACAGACGTGTGGATCAGAGCGCCGGAGCGGGGGCTGGGGGGGGGGCCGCGGAGAAAGAGAGGGCGAGCCGTCCGCGGTGCTTCTGGCGCGGCATGAAAAAAACATTAAGCCGGGGGGCTGTCAAAAAATGTGCCTTCAAGCCCTCGTTCTGCTTCATGTACGTACCTGCGAGGCCGGCAGGCACACGCGGCGCATCGCCTCCGAGCCGGAGTGCAGGCTGGAATACTTGGCTTCGTGCAGCGCGGGGTGCATGGCGAACGGCTGCTTGGCGCTCATGCCCATCATCTTGGCGCACCTCGCAGGTAGGCAGCCCCTGACATCGAGTCAGGCTGCGCTCTCTGGCTGGCGGCTGTCAAAGGGAGCGATTTTCAATGACAACGCTTCCCTCCCCCCCCCCTCCCCGCCCGCCCGCCCGCTTCCACCTCGGCTTCTTCGCTCGTCTTACAGGCCTGCCCGTGATGGGACCGGCGCCCTGTGCGCAGGCGTGCGTGGAGTGGCAAGAGCAAAGGGAGAAGTGAGCCCCGGGGATGGGAAGCCACCAGGCTGAAGTGAAGAAGACACCGACTGTCCCGGAATCCTGCCCGGCCCCGTGGAGGAGTTGCTAGTCGTCCGGTCCAGAGCCCGAGCCCGAGCCACTCACCCTTCTGGAATGAATGAGCAGGTGGCTCGAGGCGGGGATCCCACCTGGCGTGCATTTCCCACCCCACCCCCCATTCCCCTCCAATGTTCGGGGGAACTGATGCCTCTCGTATGGGTCGGGCTTCTGCTTTAAGGGGTGGTTTGTGACCACTTCAGCGCCCTCGGTCAAAGGGGAGGAAAAGAACCAAAGAGTCAAGAACCAAACAGAAAGGTCTGGGATTGGTTGGGTTTTTTTTTTTTTAAATGGAAGCGCAATTTCCCCGCGTCGTGTAGAAACGACGACTGATCGACCTGTTGGGTTCATCAAACAGCTCGGGGTTGCAAACTGTTGATTGCAACTTCGCCTAAACCGAAGTGAACAAACTCTGAGTTCCCGCCCCTTTGCGCAAGTTCGGCGGAACTCTGTTCCTTGGAGGGCTTGAGCAGAAGTCCATTCCACAGGACGTGGCTCGGATTAGGACCAAATCTCCTCGAACCTAGAAGGAGACGCCACAGACCCAGGGCCTCCGCCAAATGAAGCGGGTTCGGTGTTAAATGAGTTTGTAGTTGTGGCTAGTCCTCTCGCTATTCCGTTTCAGAAGAAAGGTTTCTGGTTGGTGTTGCTTGCACGCCACTGTGCACGCCACTGTTTGAAGGCAAGTCCAATCGCCCCGGCTCTCGGCTTCAGACTTCTTTGGGCCGGGATGTTCATATCAGAAAGCAACAAAGGGTTAGACGCAGGGGTTGTCCCGGGACACGGGAAACCGAGAAGTCGCCTGAGAACTCGACGGGAGAGAAATGAGATCCACCCGTGAGCTGGGGTGGGAGCGGGGGGAGATCAGGCAGGGAGGCATACAAAGCGAGATGGCCCGCCAGACAGCTTAACACCGACCGGGCCACAGCCAAACCCTCGTGCGAACAGAGACACGGGGAGTTGGTTGGATCGGTTTAAAACCTCTGGACGGCGACCACGCATGCTAAATAAAGGCGTCCCAATTCACCTTCAGTGCGCCTTCAAACCGGATTTTGCCAGTTTACACAATGAAATCCAGTCGGAAAGTCGATTGAAATTGCATTATTTAGCGCGTGTGGTCGCAGCCCTTGTTTCCATACTGCCTTCTGCAGCTGTTCACCATACCCTGGTTCCACGTACCAAACTCCTAGGTTTTTTTTTTTAAGTCTTGGAAGAGGGAGAAGGTTCGGTTGGCCCCCTGGGTGCTAAAAGGGGCCTTGTAAGTCTCCCTCCGCCCTTCTAATCAAAAGCAGCCGGGGAGAGAAGGCAACTTATCCCTTGGAGAACATGCACTGTACTGAACTGGGGGTGATTCTGTTGGGTTTTTGATGCAAGTTCACTTCCTGTTGCCACGAGTTAATTAAGTGTTTGTATATGCATGCTGATGTTTAGCCAGTGAGTAGGTAGAGCCAATGAGAATGTGTGCACGTGCTTCCCGCCAAAGCTAGGCGTCAATACGCATAGTGACCATTGAGGGAGAGCCCTAATAGGCTAATCCATATATTTGGGTGGTGGTCTAAGAGAAACCATGTGGTCAGCTTTATTGCCCTTTGTGTTAAGCCCTTAGATCCCTGTGCAGTTGAAGTTAAGAGAGTTCCCCAGAGAGTGCTGAGATCAGGAACCCAAAATCTTCTTGTTATCCCTGGGCCAAAGGAAGCCCGCCTGAAATCTACGAGGGATATGGCTTTCTCTGTAATGGCACCTTCCTGGTGGAACCAGCTGCCGGAGGAGGTGAGGGCCCTGCGGGACCTTGCTCAATTCCACAGGGCCTGTAAGACAACCCTCTTCCAGCTGGCCTACAACTAACCGGCATAGGAAATTAAGTGTAGTTCCAGTAGACTTCTGATGTTTTAATGTTTTTAATGTTTTTAATGTTTTAACTGTGTGAAATGCCTAAAACTTAATATTGTTATGTTAGACTTCATGTGTTGTGAGCCGCCCTGAGCTACCTTGGTGGGAAGGGCGGGATATAAATCATAAATAAATAAAATAAGACTGGAGAGAGTCGAGATGTAGCTTAGAAGCTAGATAGGATCTTGAATCCTTTCTTGTTTTCTAGAAATCCCAGTCGTCCCTTTCCTCATTAGTAAAGTCAACTACTTTCATGCTGGAGCTCAACCATGTGCCTGGCCGTTACTTGTGGCTGTTATCTGGGAGTTCTCGCAGAGTTCTTCCTCCTCGCTTCAGAGGAGTTGCTGGGCTGCCCTTGCCTTGGCGGTCCATTGCCCTAGGCGCGGTCCACGCCTTTCTCCTTCTTTTTGCAGTCCTGCGAGCACCGGGCAGGCCCTCCGTCAGTCACGACTGCTGCGCCAGGCTGGTAGTTCAAAACTTTGGCCCTGGCGGGTGGAGGGGGGGGGCATCCCAGAGGCTGGGGGCCCAGGAGAGCGCCGCCAGGCAAAGCAAGGGCAAAGGGCAAACGGCAAGGAGAACGGGTGGGGTGTGTGGAAAGCAAAGCCTCTTGCCTGCAGTTACACACTCCATCACAGCATCGGGGACTGGAGGCCCCAGCCAGCGTCCAGCCCCTCACCTCGGAAAGTAGCCGGAAAGGGAAGGGAAGGAGGGAGACCGGGTCAAGAGTTAGTGGCCATCCACTTGCGGGAGATGGAGATCATGGAAGGGATCCTGCACTCACCAAGAGCCAGCTTGGTGCACTGGTTAAGTGTGCAGACTCTTATCTGGGAGAACCGGGTTTGATTGCCCACTCCTCCACTTGCACCTGCTGGAATAGCCTTGGGTCAGCCGTAGCTCTGGCAGAGGTTGTCCTTGAAAGGGCAGCTGCTGTGAGAGCCCTCTCCAGCCCCACCCACCTCACAGGGTGTCTGTTGTGGGGGAGGAAGGGAAAGGAGATTGTGAGCCGCTCTGCGACTTTTAGGAGTGGAGGGCGGGATATAAATCCAATATCTTTATCTACCTCACAGGGTGTCTGTTGTGGGGGAGGAAGGGAAAGGAGATTGTAGGCCGCTCTGAGCCTCTGTCCTTGGAAGGGCAGCTGCTGGGAGAGCCCTCTCCAGCCCCACCCACCTCACAGGGTGTCTGTTGTGGGGGAGGAAGGTAAAGGAGATTGTGAGTCGCTCTGAGATTCGGAGTGGAGGGCAGGATATAAATCCAATATCATCTTCTTCATCTTCTTCCTCCGGTGACAGGCCAGGGGCCTGCAGTTGCCCAGACGAAAGTGATTCTCCCCTCTTCCCTTCTATAAAGCAATTCCTGTCGTTGCAGAGGAGTCCTTTCAGTTAGGACAAGACGCAGTGCAGGTGGCGGCCTCTTGGTTCAAGGAGGATGCGGACACCCGCAGTGGCACAAACTTTTTGTCTGGCTAAAGAATGCTGTGAGACCCCGGAATCGGCGCATATTCCCGAGCCAACAGAAGCGGCGCAAGCCCAACAGATCTTGGAGCTGCTGCTGCTGCTACCCCAGCACCACCCCCTTAATCAGAAGAGAAAAGATTTCTCTTTTGCCTGCAGTGGTTTGGGGGGTGATACGATCCATTGTATCCGCCTCGATACAATTGACCCAGAATGTCCCAGCCTCCTCCTCCTCCTCCTCCTCCTCCTCCTTCTTCTTCTTCTTCTTCTTCTTCTTCTTCTTCTTCTTCTCCTTCTCCTTCTCCTCCTTCTCCTCTTTCTCCTTCTTCTCCTTCTCCTCCTCCTCCTCCTTCTCCTTCTTCTCCTTCTCCTCCTCCTCCTCCTCCTCCTTCTCCTCCTTCTCCTTCTCCTTCTTCTCCTTCTTCTCCTTCTTCTCCTCCTCCTCCTCCTCCGTTAGTGTGGGCTAAATTACTCCACTCCTATGATATGGTGTGAGTCGGGGTGGGGTGGGGAAATCCTGCAGGACTTGCTCGTTTCCGGGAAACCAAGCGCTTGTGACTTTAGGGAGGGACGGTGGCTCAGTGGTAGAGCATCTGCTTGGTAAGCAGAAGGTTCAGTCTCCGGCATCTCCAAAAAATGATCTAGGCAAATAGGTGTAAAAAACCTCAGCTTGAGACCCTGGGGAGCCGCTGCCAGTCTGAGTAGACAATACTGACTTTGATGGACCGAGGGTCTGATTCAGTAGTAGGCAGCTTCCTGTGTTCATATGTACCCAAACTCGCTGTTAGGATTAGAAAACCAGAGAGACTTTCTGGGTGCTCCTTTAAGAGGGCAGCCGTGCAGGTCTGCAGTGTGACAGACCGGAGTCCGGTGACGCCTTGTCCCTTGCTCGGGGACCAACAAGAGTTTCAGCATAGAAACTTTCTAGAGTCAAAGCTTCCATCCACACCTGTGCAAGGGAGCATTGACTCTCCGAAGCTCATATACCCTGAAATTCTCGTTGGTCCCTAAGGTGCTACTCGACTTCAGTCTGTTTCCCGGGGGGTGGTGGTGGGTGGTCCTGCCCTTGTGACGTCGCAGCAGCTCGTAGAGTTGAATTTCCCCAAGGGAGGAGAACCCACAAAACACTTAGAAGGGGCTTTCCGCCTTATGGCTTGTAGAATTCTATATTCTCCAAAGTTTCTCGAAAGCTTTCATCAAAAGACGGTTCCCGATTCCAAAGTAACGGAGGGAGAAGACGGTAGGATTGGTCTGGAGATCTCGGAAGCTAAGCAGGGTCGACTCTGGCAAGTAGTATTTGGATGGGGAGATCTCCTTGAAATACCAGCAGTCGGGAGGATAGGGGCAAGCTTTGTTCAGCCACCTTTTGGAATAACCTCCAGATCCCCAGTAGGGGTCAGTCACCAAAGGACGCCACGACTTCCAGGTGCACACACACACACACACACACAGATAAACACGCAAGATGCTCCCTAGTGTTAGGGTTCTTTCCAAGGATTTCCCAGATCCCGGAGATTTTTTGAAAGGTTTCAGCTCCAGGCGGTCATAGGCGCTATGTACAGTCACAGAGGAAGGAATAACTTTGCCATCCGGGACGCCCCATTTGGTCAGGGAGGATGTGCGCGCCATCCAATGAAGACTGACTTCGAACGTCTCCGGACTCTCTCCTTTCCCAGACAACTGCAGAGTCCTCAAGTCTGACCCGCGGTCCTTTTCTTCTGCAAAGTCCCTGAATCTCTCTGTAGTCCGTTTTGTGATTCCTTGAAATTATTTAGTTATCTATTGTGGGGGGGGGGGGGGGGGGAGAAGCCCACCTTACGCCTTCAGGCTCGAGCAAGAGCTGCAGGGACGGAAAAAACGTCATCATAGCCATTCAATAAGAAGGTGAAGACAAGGCACTATGAAAACGCAGCGATCTCAGCTAATAGTGGGCAGCCCATGTTCCGAAGCCTGGAGTACAGGGGGTGGATTTCTCTCTTATGCCTAGGTGATGACATTCGCATGGCTATCTGGCTGATCACCGCTGGAGTCATAGAACAAAGCTGGCACCTTTATAACTAACAAAGTCAGACACCCCTCCGTTTATGCTCAACGCTTTGTGCTAACGCTGAAAAAGGCTTTGGTCGTTGCTTTTCTGTCCCGCGGCCCAATCTGAAGATCGTACCATCGATGGCCCCAGAAGCCTAACATTATAGGCAGGAGACTGGGGTCCAGCCCATCCCGAGGTCGGTCTCTAACGCGTCAGAGTTTTTAAGCTTGGTGATTGGACACCCTCTTTCTCAGTTCCAGGAGCTGGAGAGGTGTTGGAGCGTCCACTGGAAGTCATCTCTGGCCTGACTCAGAGGGTCTCTCGCGCGGTCCAGGCCGAGCTTTGCAACGTGAAAGACATGGTGGGGCCCAACTGGCAGCACTGATAGACCAGTCTCGGCTCTCGAACTCTTAGACATCTCGGGCGTCTCAGGGTGTTTCCTCTGGTCGAGATCCGACGAGGCCAAGGAAACAGAAGCTCCTTGGCGCCGCCTCCTTCCCAAGGGGAAATCACCCTCGGAGTATTGGAGGCACCTCGACTTGAAACCGGCCCTGTGTGCGGATTGGTCCTTCCTTTGGAAGTCAGCCCAGAGGGACCTTGCAAACCTGGGATTGTACTATTCGCTGTCACCTGCAATGTATAACCCACGTTGGGTGGGGTGGGGCTTAAGTGGGGAGAGCCCCCAGTGCATCTTCAGCGTCGTGAAGTTTGACAGCAGCCATTGTTTTCCCCCCTAGACGCCAGGGTAGAAGATAGAAGATATTGGATTTATATCCCGCCCTCCACTCCGAAGAGTCTCAGAGCGGCTCACAATCTTCTTTACTTTCCTCCCCCACAACAGACACCCTGTGAGGTAGATGAAGATATTGGATTTATATCCCGCCCTCCACTCCGAAGAGTCTCAGAGCGGCTCACAATCTCCTTTCCCTTCCTCCCCCACAACAGACACCCTGTGAGGTAGATGAAGATATTGGATTTATATCCCGCCCTCCACTCCGAAGAGTCTCAGAGTGGCTCACAATCTCCTTTCCCTTCCTCCCCCACAACAGACACCCTGTGAGGTAGATGAAGATATTGGATTTATATCCCGCCCTCCACTCCGAAGAGTCTCAGAGCGGCTCACAATCTCCTTTCCCTTCCTCCCCCACAACAGACACCCTGTGAGGTAGATGAAGATATTGGATTTATATCCCGCCCTCCACTCCGAAGAGTCTCAGAGCGGCTCACAATCTCCTTTCCCTTCCTCCCCCACAACAGACACCCTGTGAGGTGGGTGGGGCTGAGAGGACACTCACAGCAGCTGCCCTTTCAAGGACAACCTCTGCCAGAGCTATGGCTGACCCAAGGCCATTCCAGCAGGTGCAAGTGGAGGAGTGGGGAATCAAACTCGGTTCTCCCAGATAAGAATCCTCACACTTAACCACTACACCAAACTGGCTCTCCTATTGGGTACTGCCCATTGGTTCCAGCCAATAATATTCACGAACAAACGAACTCACTAACCGTGTCTGGCTTGGAGCTCTAGGCCGGAGGTGGCCAAATTTGCTTAAGGTAAGAGCCACATAGAATAAACGTCAGATTTGGAGAGCTGCAAGAAATGAACGTCAGGTGTATGAGAGCTGCAAGACAGGAAGGCAGGCAGGCAAACAGATGAAGAGGGGCGAGCTGGGGGGGGGGGGGAATCAACGTTAACTTTAAATGCATTCTCCCAGCCATTGACTGGCTTGGTTTGGAGAAGTGGTTGAAAAAGAGAAATGCCTTCTCCAGATTGGCCAATGGAGTGGGGGGGGGGGCTTTGAGAGCCACACAATATGTGTGAAAGACCCACAGTTTGGGTGCCATCCCTGCTCCAGACTGCTCCACTAAGACACCAAGTTATTACCATTTTGCACAACTTAGCATGGCCAAGGATGGAAGCTGCTTTGGGATCTTCCACTAGCTTCTTAAGTGATCTCCTGTATGGCCAAACACTGCCAGCATGGCCAGCCTTCCAAGGAGATGTCACTGACGCATGTAAGAGATTCCAAAGCCTTCCTATTGAAGGATGCAGTCCTAAAGAAACTCTCCTGTTAGTAAGCTCTGTGGCATAACATGGGCCTTATTTCCTAGAAGACCTGCTCGGGATAGCCCCTTTAGAGAGTTTGTTTATATTTATTTATAAATTTATATTTTATATTTATTTTACTTGATTTATTAATTTACTTTATTGCCTAGTGACAGGGCCAGTCCTGATGTTGAGTCCCCATTGAGAAGAAAGAGGATATATATATATATATATATATATATATATATATATATATATATATATATATATATATATATATATAATCCTCTTTCTTCTCAATGGGGACTCAACATCAGGACTGGCCCTGTCACTAGGCAAACTAGGCCTTCGGGGGGTGATGAATTGAGCACACACACACACACCCCATGTGACTTGGTGATGTGATCAGTACGGGGGTGTGTGTGTGCTAGAAGTTAACCTTTCCTGGGGTGCCAGACAGTCTAGAGCTGGCTCTGCTCAAAGCGGCTTATATCATTCTCCTCTCCTTTCCTCCATTTTATCCACACAACAACCCTGTGAGGCGGGTTAAGCTGAGAGTATGTGACTGGGCCGAGGTCACCCGGTGAGCTTCCATGGCAGAGTGGGGATTCAGACCCGGGTCTCCCAGATCCTCGTCTGACACGCGTAACCGCTACAGCGTAATGGCTCCCAATCTTCAGCAGGTCTTTTCAGAATCCTGCTTGAGGCTACTCAGTGGGGTTTTCTTCCAGGAAAGTACCACCTGGATTTCACCGTACAGAGTGTAACAAGGTAATCAATCAGCTCAGCCAGGAGTGGTTCTGCAGAGGACTGCAGTGCTGGTGCAAGGAGCCGGAAAGCTCTGGCCTCATACTGAGCTCTGGAGCAGAGCAACACTGAACACACTCTGCAGCTCACAGGGAGCCACATGTGCAATTCATCACCATCAGCCAAAAGAGCCACGTGATTGCTGTACGCCTGTGCACCACCCCACCAAACACACACACACAATAATGTAAGACAAAGCTGTTAATACAAAAGGGATGACAATCAGAGTACTTCTGGGCATGTAGAATTGTTTATTCTCACCACTTTTGAAACTTAGCCTGTGCCAGCGTATCTGGAATAAGGGGAAGAGATTCCCTCTTGGCTTTCTTGCTCTCTCCTCAGCCTAGCAGATTGGCTGTGGAGAAACAGGAGTAAAGCCACCAAAATGTCTTACTTTGGCTTTGTTTTCTCTGTTTTATTCTCACAAGAACCCTGTGAGATAAGTTAACCTATGTGTGTGAAAGAGACAGAGAGAGCTAACAAGCTTCCGTGTATTCTTTGGCTCTTTGAGTATCTGAACACTGATATTTGATCTTCTTTCCCACAAATGCTCAAATTCCATTAAATGTTGATGCAATTTCATTTTCGCTCTAAAAATATTGTGGGATTCTGTTGCTCTTTCCTGCAATTTGCAGGCTGCAAAGGATACTACTTGCCCCAATTCTTCTGCCATCAGGGGGAAAGGAAAAGAGAAACAGGAACAGACATGCATAAAGGAATTGTTCTATTGGCTCCCATGCCCATCCATTGAAATTTCAAAAAGATGGAGCGACACACAGCCTAACTTCAATACTGGGAGAGAAGACTGGCTGCTTGACATCCTGTTATGGACTAAAGGAGAAGTTTGTATCTCCAAACAACTGATTGTCTTAGAGTGGTCTTGGCAGTTTAGGGGACCTATAGGCTACCTTCCAGGTGTATGGTGCTACAAAGGGGATAGGGAGATATGTAGCAGTGAAGGCAAAACAGCAAACATCTGGGGGCAGGATAAAAAAGTTAAGGGGTCAAATGGGGATATACCTTTCAGATATGCCCAACAGCACTTCTCTGACCTCGCTTGGTTTACAAACACAGAAGGCTTCCTTTCCTCTTGTATTCCTTTTCCTTTGTATTCCTGAGATCTACTGGCACAATAACAATGCCAAGGCAAGCAAAGGCACGGAAGCCTGATGACAAGATTGCTGCATGCCATCACTTCCCATCAGGACCAAGAGCTGGGCAAATGGAAGTGGAATATGAACTGGTCTTCGAAAGGCAAAAGGCAGGGAGATGGAGCCAAGCAGCTTCCACCCATGGGGGGGAGGGAGGGCGGGGGAATCGGCGTGCTGCTGTCGTGTAGCTGCAAGCCTTGATTTATGATAAAAAATTTAAAGGAAATCATTTATATTTCAAAGGGCCTAAATAGCTGCATGAAAGTTTCATCTAAAGTGGCACTATATTTACAGGCGGCCGCACCGTGCTAGAGGTAATTAATAGATGGATAAATTCCCACCTTTTCATTGTTTTTAAACCCTTCTTGCTCTTTGCCACTTGTAAATTAGAGCAAATAAAAGGGGGGAAATGTGGAATTGCACAAAAGAGCTCTTCGATAATTTCTTATGCAGGCACAGGCTTGGCCTGTTGCTGTTAAAGGCTCTGATAATGAAAATGACATTTGATCTTCAGTGTTCCACACAGCAGACCTTACACTTCCCCTTTAAACCAGACTTCTTGAGGAGGAACAATGATGAGTGCCCCCCCTCTTCCCAACTCAAAAAGTATTTATTTCTAGAGGGTCTTGAAAACAAGGCACTGTTTTAAGGACCCGTTCCAGATAAAGCTCAGATACGGCATTTAATTCGACATTGTCCCATTTCAGCATCTTTTTTAAAATTTCAGAATCTTGGTGCTCCCCCTTCTTCTGCCAAATGAACAAACTTTCATTTACCGACCCACCCTCAAAAAAAAAAAAAAAGCAATTCAATCTAACTGCACTGACTTTTCATGAAATATGTAAAATATAATGTTTCTGGTTCTGCCTGTGTAGGAGGAAAGTCTAAAGTAGAAACAATCGCAAGTTCAGCACAAGGGAGGTTTGCCAGCACAAAATTATATTGGTGCAAATAAAGTGGCCGCGGCAATAGATTTGAGAGATCATTCACCTCCTAGTCAATTATTGATGCTATTTCTGGAGGAGGGGCAGAAAACAACACTCTGAGGAGGCTTCATTTGGTGATTGACTGTGAACATAGAATTCGATGAAAGCCAAGTGTGTGGATCTACCCTCTTGGATTATTTTATTCTCTGACCCAATTCAAAGGCAGGCAGCAGCTGGGTAATGGAATATCACCCTTCAAGTTTCAGTTGTGAAAAGGAGAGAGAGAGAGAGAGAGAGAGAAAACTAGAGACACGGGACTTTCACTGCTTCACAGTTCACTGTGTACAGAACTGACATCCATCTTTGTGGCCCAGAAAACACTAATCATTCAATGACTAAAATTCTCACTGGATGCATTCACACACACTAATTTAAAGGAAATTAAACTGGGTTTTTACTATATAAGAACAGCAAAATCCACTTGCAAACGGTTGCAATGTGAAAGCACTCACTGAATGAATGAATGAACTTTTATTACAGTCATAGACCAATATAAAAATTATAACACATCATATAAAACCCTCCTAAAATACCTAGGATATTATAAAATACCCTCCTAAAAAACATAAAATACAATAAAATACTTAAACATTTCCCCACCTATACAATCCAAGATAACTAAAATATAATTTAACCAATTTTAAAATTCAAGTCAGTTCCAATTTATATAAATCCTTTAAATCAGAGTATATAAAAACATTTATAACCTAAAATTCCAAGAGGTCATACAAGACATGCAGTTTCTTGTTTCTTAGTATGGAACTTCACAAGGTAATGGCAAAATTTGGCTATCTGTCTAGAGATAGTTGGAAAGCACCCACTGTGTATCTCATTTTAAGCGATCCTGGCATGTCAGTAGCATTCTAGTTGACCTGATCTGATGGATATCCAAATGCTTTTGAGGTGCCCTTGGATGGCTGTTTCCCTGAATGTGTGCTAAATGAGAGGCATCAAATATATGGCCTGTGGGCCAGGAGCAGCCCATCCAGGTACCTTTATTTCCAGATGACAGAGGCTGTGCATTACGCCCCTGTCTACTGTCCCAGTGCTAATGAGGTAATGGGTGGTGGAAGTGGAAGAGTGGGCATCAGGGAGATGCTTTAAGGAAATGCTGCAATGGTGTTAATCTTCTAAGCATGTTTGTATTTTGAGTTAAAAAATAATAATACTGTTAATTGGGTTTGCCTATGTCCTTTATAAAATTTACATCTCTCATACCTGGTATTACATTTTATCGCACACATGGCCCGGCCTGACAAAATGACATTTATGTCAGATTTTGCCCTTGCAACAAATCAATTTGACATCTCTGTGCTGAATAATACTTCTGTAGGCTGGCATGAAATAATAGAGGAACAAATATTGGAATCTGTACTTTTAGCCTAACCTACAGTCCTTCTGGAATGCCACCCTCCCAGATATGCTTTCAATAAGTGGCGAGTGTTTTCAGATATTTTCAGTATCGGGGCTTCCTAGTGCCTTTCCTTCAACGGGAAGTACCCACTACTATTCCTTACGCTCTTGGATTATAGAGAATGGCCTCTGTACCAGACAGAGAATGCAACTTTGGATGAGTTTGAGTACATGCATTTTCCTTTTTAGAAATGCAGCTCTTACAGCTCTCCTATTGTGTATGGAAGTATTCATCATGGATATCAGCTGGAAGAGAATTTAAAATATTATGCCGGAGGTGGGCTTCTTACTAAATTCATGTAAACTTGCTTTACAGTAGAATGTGAACATATGATTGATTAATAACTATTGCTGTTTTAGATTAGTAACTGTGATTCTTATTTTAGTTTTGTAAGTTTCCTTGGCTACAATGCAAAAAGACAAGGCAGAAATATTACAGATAAAATAAATGGTATTTGGATCCTAAAGCATGTTACGATTTTTTTCTAATAATAGGATTGTGTGTGTGTATATATATAATTTTCTTGTCAGCTTTTAGTAAAATAAAGTATGACTATGATTATTTCTTCCTTTCCCCAGTAGCTACATTGTACCCTGTAAGCCATTGGCTGGATATTAGTTTTGTTCCTTTTAAAAAGTCTGTGAACAGGTTTTATTTTTAAAGTACGTAAATTGTACTAAATTTGTGTATGTGCCTTGTTAATCTGAACTCTAATTAACATGCCTACTTCTGAAATTAACACCATATACTCAGAGTCAAGATCTGCTTCACTTCAGGTAGATTCTGAACATAATAGTGTCCTTTGCTTCTTCCTCTGAAGCATTTGATTATCAACAACAAATATTCTACACTTTGGAAGGTGGCTTTCTTCCCAGTCATCTTTCCACTTAGTGAAAAAAGTCTGGAATCTTGGAGTCCAATGAAATTAATAGTATGTTTTATTGCATCTTGGGTAAATGTATTAAATTTTGAATGCATGGTAGTCTTTAAGAAATAGCTATTGTCTGTTTTCGATCATTGCAATGTCCCCTGCCGGATCCAGAAAGCAGATTTTCTCGACATTAGAAAACAGAGAGAAACTCTGCATGAGAGATGACATGGCTATTCCATTGTACAATCTGATCGAGGAAATGTCTAGTGTTACCTAGGTTGTCAATTATTCATCAGCTAAATAGCCAAGCATCAATTACCTGGCTTGATTCTCTTATTCATTAAGGAGATTGAACAGCTCAATTTAACAAAGCCGAAGGAAAGTTGCTGAGTTACTGGGACTGCCTGGCCAAGCTGCATGCCCATGAAATTTTCTAGCCTCAGAATGGGGAAATGAGGCAAACCATAGGAACTCATGTGTAGAATTCTGGGAACAGCTATGAAAGGCCTCGGCCATAATCTACCAGCAGTCAGACTATGATCAGCTTGAATTCCATCCCTGAAAAACTGGGGCAAAACAAATCAGGAAAAACCAGAATGAAATTATTAAGCATACTGGAGTGCTATGTAGAACATGAAAGATATACGAAAGAGAAATCGGTTAATGATGTAACACCTTGGAGGTGCTTTTTTCTCAATTTATTTATTTGTTTTTTGTTCATTTATTAGGGCATTTCTATGCCAACTTTTCCCCAAAAGGGTCTCAAAGTGACTTGCAGAAATTTCGTACACAACTCGAACACTATAATGTAAATAAACAAGTACAAGATAACAGTTGTATTCTGGGCACATCCTCAATCACTAGGCAGGCTATTTTAGGCCCCAGACTCTTAGTCATGTACTAACTGCCATGGAACAAGAGACCTTTGACCTGACCCTTCAGCTTGTGCCCAGTAGGTCATGACTCTGGCCACACCTGAGCTTAGGACCTGTGGCTAGGCTTGCCAATCCCCAGGTCCCAGCAGGGGTTCTCCCTCTTTCCCAGGCTCCTTCCCGCCCCCAGTCAGCTGACCGGTGGGGGAGAAGAGGGGGGGAGCCTGCACCCATAGCTACCATGTGACTTTCCATCTCCTGAGGCTTCAGAAGTTGGCTGCAAAAGAAATGTCTGCTGGGCACTTCACTATTCCCTATGTGGAGATCGATTCTCATAGGGTATAATGGGGAATTGATCTGGAGGCATTGGGGGCTCTGGGGGGGCTGTTTGTTTGAGGTAGAGGCACCAAATTTTCAGTATAGCATCTAGTGCCTCTCCCTAAAATACCCTCCAAGTTTCAAAAGGATTGGACCAGGGGGTCCAATTCTATGAGCCCCAAAAGAAGGTGCCCCTATCCTTCATTATTTCCTATGGATGGCCAGAACTCCCTTGGAGTTCAATTATGCTCGTCGCACCCTTGCTCCTGGCTCCGCCCCCAATTTCTCCTGGCTCCACCCCCAAAGTCCCCAGATATTTCTTGAATTGGACTTGGCAACCTTACCTGTGGTTCAGATGATGTTCATTTGCTGCATCCAGCTGGAAGGCTTCTCTCAATCTCCTTCCCTGCCAATGGTAAGTCCAGGGCTTTTTTTGAACAGGAATGCATAGGAACCCAGTTCTGGCTGGCTTGGTGTCAAGAGGTGGGGCCTAATAGGCAAATAAGTTTCTGCAGGGCTTTTTCTACAAAAAAACCCCTGTGTGAAACAATGGTGACATCAGGGGGTGTATCCTAATATGCAAATGAGTTCCTGCTGGCTTTTTCTACAAAAAAAAGCCCTGGGTAAGTTCAATGGTGAGAGAAGATAGCTGAAGCGACCTCTGGCAGCTACCTGTCTAAAAGGTTCAGGCAAACCTGATAGGTGATTCCATGATCTTTCTTAGTTTGTTCTACAACTGAACAGATCTGTCAACTGTGAAAAGGTGACAAAATCCAAAGAAGTCATATTTCTAATGTGGATGTCGCCTTTTAAACCCATACCGCATGCATTTTTGTACCACATTTAAATGCAGATTATAACACGGGGTGGGAGTGGTGGGGGGAGTGGGCTCCCTCTGGGTATCCTACCCCCCCAGGGAAAGTGTATGCGCAATACATAGCCTCTCCTCTCCCGGTGTAGTGAACGCCGCATGGTCACTGTCTGGCTATGCCTGGCAGATGGTCACTGCAATGGCCTCTCCTGCATTACTGCATCCGTAGCAACACCTTCTCGATGGTCCCCCCCGTTTTTCACAGAGTTTGCTACGTCATGGTGCGACCGAATTGTCCGGCGGTATAACCGGATGGGCAGGCTGGGCCCACCAACCTCACCAGCCTACGAGAAGGAAAACTCCAACATCAAACCCGGGCAGATAGAGCTTGTTAATGTAACACCTACCACCTGGAGGACTCGCTGCCGGCGTCCCGGCTTACTGGGCCATGGCAGATGACCCCCAGGTGAAAGGGGGGAGCCAGTACCGCGCACACTGGGCTTCACCTAAAAAATTCCTCTGCGCAGGCCTGAAGGGCATATCCACATACACAACCCATAACGCATCAAGTCCTGCAGCGATGGGCAAGGGGCGAAACGGCAGGTAGAAGGTGCCACTGGAAGCCGCAGTCCCGATCCTGCATGTAGGCGGTTCAGGGTATTGGTCGCTGATGCTAACCCGGAGACGAAAGCATTTTTCGGCAGCACCCTGAACGACCAAGCAGCCTTATCTAGGGACAGCACTGCTTGCTCCACACGGAGAGGGGCCTAGAAAAGGTGGCCTAAACAAAGCTCGTCTCCTCCACCCCAGTTGGCTAGCCGCGGTCAACGGGCATCCTTACTTGCGGTCAAAATATAACAACAAAGAAAAGGCATGCACCTGCCTCACAAAGTGTGCAAAGACTACTTTCGCGATGCAATCATCATCACCCTATACAAGAACAAAGGGGAAAAGTCAGACTGCTCCAACTACCGGGGGATAACCCTGCTCTCCATCGCAGGCAAAATCCTTGCCAGAATACTCCTGAACAGACTGGTGCCCACCATTGCAGAAGAACTCCTCCCAGAGAGCCAGTGCGGCTTCAGAGCTAACAGGAGCACCACCGACATGGTATTTGTCCTCAGGCAGCTCCAAGAGAAATGCAGGGAACAGAACAAGGCTCTATATGTGACTTTTGTCGACCTTACCAAAGCTTTCGATACCGTTAGCAGGAAAGGCCTGTGGCAAATCTTGGAATGTTTAGGATGTCCCCCAAGGTTCCTCAGCATGATCATCCAGCTACACGAAGACCAACGAGGCCAAGTCAGACACTGCAACGACCTCTCGGAGCCCTTCCCAATAGGCACAGGTGTAAAGCAAGGCTGCGTTCTCGCGCCAACTCTCTTTATGATCTTCTTTAGCATGATGCTTCAAAGAGCCGCAGTAGATCTAGATGATGACGATGGTGTCTACATCCGCTATCGCACCGATGGCAGCCTGTTCAACCTGAGGCGACTAAAGGCCCACTCCAAGACAATGGAAAAACTCATCCGAGAGCTACTGTTTGCTGATGATGCTGCACTCGTCTCCCACTCGGTATCAGCTCTGCAGCATATGACGTCCTGCTTTGCAGAGGCTGCCAAGCTATTCGGCCTAGAAGTTAGTCTGAAGAAGACAGAAGTTCTCCACCAGCCTGCACCCCAGGAAGATTATCACCCTCCCTGCATCACTGTGGGTGAATCAGTTCTGAAGACAGTCCAGCAGTTCAGCTACCTGGGGTGCATCATCTCCTCAGATGCCAAGATCGACAAGGAGATTGACAACAGGCTGGCAAAGGCAAACCGTGCATTTGGCCGACTGCACAAAAGAGTGTGGAGCAACAAGCATCTGAAAAAAGGCACAAAGATCAATGTTTACAAAGCGGTTGTGATGACAACCCTCATCTACGGCTCCGAATCGTGGGTTTTATACCGTCATCACCTGCGACTCCTTGAGCGCTTTCATCAGCGCTGCCATCGCACCATCCTCAACATCCACTGGAGTGACTTTGTGACCAACACTGAAGTTCTCAAGCGGGCGGAGGTTACCAGCATCGAGGCACTGCTGTTGAAGACGCAGCTGCGCTGGGCAGGGCATATTTCTAGGATGGAAAACCACCGCCTTCCCAAGATTGCCCTGTATGGCGAACTCTCCACCGGCCATCGAAATAGAGGGGCACCAAAGAAGAGGTACAAGGACTCCTTGAAGAAATCCCTTGGCACCTGTCGCATCAACCATCACCAGTGGTCTGACCTAGCCTCAGATCACAAAGCATGGAGGCACACCATCCACCAGGCTGTCTCTTCTTTTGAGAACGCACGCTTAGCTGGTCTTGAGGACAAAAGGAGATTGAGGAAGAATCGCACTGCTACAGCACCAACCCTAAATCAGACTTTTCCCTGCAGCCACTGTGGCCGGACCTGCCTGTCCCGCATTGGTCTTGTCAGCCACCAGCGAGCCTGCAGCAGACGTGGACTATTGCACCCTTCTTAAATCTTCGTTCGCGAAGCCAAGCCGAGAGATAACACAGGAAACTGTCACCCCCCCACACCTCCGTAGTCTACTTGTCATACCTGTATTCCTTCTTCCTGAAACACATTGATTTTCTGGGACATGAAGAGGTAATATTGGAAGGCTCAGAAGAGAGAAAGTTAGTAGCCAGAATTTGGTCCATTCGTGAAAAGTTTCCTGCATTATTCTTCCAAATAGCAGCTATACTGGAAAAACTCAGTGCCTTCAATGGACTTAGATGGGTATGACACACTGCACAATTATGAGAAAACTACATATGAAACTGGAATTCTGTGACTTGAACTCTGCAAAGGATTAACAATTAGGCCAATTAGGCACTGGCCTATGGGCCCCCACACCTTTAGGGGCCCCAGGCCAGCTTCCCCCCTGCCCCAGTTTTCCCCCCTGCTTGCAGCCCTTCCAGCCTGCACATGTAGCCAGCAACTGAGCCGCTGTTTGCCTGACTTGCCTGGTGTGGCTGCTGCTGGCATCATTGCCAGGTTTGCCTCTCTCTGCCTCTCCTCCATAGCTTTGACAAAGGGACTTTTGAGAAAGTGGCTGCAAGGGGGGGCATGGGCAGCAGGGTGGGCACGCCAACTCTGAGATAATTTGCAATACCCCACCTTGAGATTTTGACTGCCTAGGGGCCTCCACAGGGTTTAATCCAGCGCTGGAACTCTGGGTGTATAATTTAACCCTGAAAGGCAGGAGTGGGAGGCTTGATATGGTGCTGGGGAAGAGGAAGTTACTTTTTTCTTCTTACCATTTCCCAGTTCAAAATGGCCCTCTTCGGTTTCTCCTTCTAGGTGTAAAACTGCTGCAATATGCTTACCATGAGAGTAATCTGTCTATTTTTATACCCACTTTTCTCTGCCATGGGGATGCAAAGTGGCTTACATTGCTCTCCTCTCCTCCATTTTATCCTCACAATAACCCTGTGACGCAGGTTAGGATAAGATTTGTCTAAGTTTACCCAGTGGACTTTCATGGCAGAGTGGGGATTTCAACCTTCATATCCCAGATTCCTAGTCTGATTCTCTCTCTGTCTCTCTCTCACATAGCCCTCTGGGCGTTTTCGCATAGGGCTTACCCCGGAGCGACGTCCCTCTTCACCATGCAGCGTCTGCACGGATTTCGCACCAACTGCTCTGCAGAACCCGGAAGAGCCGCGAAGAGCCGTGGCTTTTGTGTCGCAAATGTAAAGTTGGTTTTTGGCGGTTTACATTTGCGACGCAAAAGCCGCGGCACTACGCGGCTCTTCCGGGTTCTGCAGAGCAGTTGGTGCGAAATCCACGCAGACTCTGCGCGGTGAAGAGGGACGTCGCTCCGGGGTAAGCCCTGTGCGAAAACCTTTTCTATACTGAAATATTTCCCTCCCCAGGGTGCTCTCAATCTAAGCAATTAAGTGGTCTGAGGGATAAAAGAGAACAAAGTCAAGTATGAATGAGATTTTATAGACATAACAATTATTTTTAAAAACCCACCTTATACCACAAAGCTGGACAACACTGTAATATGTAACTAACTTAGATATACCTTCAGGTGCCTGATAGAAGGTAGGTTCACGCTGCGCTAAATAATGCATTTTGTGACTGGATTTTTGCTATTCTTACACAGTGAAAACCCATTATTTAGTGTAGTGTGAATGCACCCAGTGTGTTATCTGCAGTCATTCTTTGCCTTGTATAATAGCCATAGAAAAAAGTGATAGTTATTATCCCCTTTGGCACATTCGCTGCTTTTGTTGCTTATATGCTCTCTCCTTACCAGAAAGGTTCATAAGTGCTATTTCTGAAACTAGAGCTAGATTTGTGCACAACCTAAGGAAGGTACACTTGACAGCCTCAGACTATGAAGGATCTCTAAATGTTTTAAAAATGGAATTGCCGTTCCCCCCCCAGTGAAAACAGCAGACTACAAATGAAGTGAACAAATAATGCTGTGTGACCTCTTAAACAGTATTCCCACTAAGCTGAGTTAGCGTGAGCTAGCGCACAGATTTTTAGCCTCTAGCGCACACATTTTTGTTTTAGTTCATGAAAAATGGCCCCAGAGCACAATAATTTATGCAGTAGCTCACAACTTTAATACCAGTAGCTCACAAAGTAGAATTTTTGCTCACAAGACTCTGCAGCTTAGAGAGAACGTTGCTCTTAAACTAGACATAATTTAGGGATTCAACAGGTCTCATCTAGCTCTGGCTGAGACATACAACACCGGACAGGGCAGGGAAGGAATGGGACAAAATTCTATAGGAGTGTGGCTGCTCAGTGAGAAAACTCTCAAGACTCTGTACACTATGCAAGAACACATTCCTCCCTATACCATTCCAAGCCATCATCATAATCATTGTCATCATCATCAATATATTTGTACCCCATAGTTCAATTTTAAAAATCCACAAAGCAGTTCATAGAATATAGGGTGTGTGTGGATTCTACCTAGGTTTCCAAAGGTACAAGGGGTGGATTATTTTCTTTTTTTTTTAATGAGTGTTTTTCTGTATAAAAATACTTTCGAAGAATACAAGTCTGCATCTGCAATATTTTCTTAGAATACATACATTGTCAATTATTATTATCTCTAGACTATATATCATCAATATTATGGTAGGGGTGGATTATTTTCATTGACCCTCCCCCATAACAGCCTAAATCACTCCCATTGCTGCCTGGGGAGGGGGGAATCCCCAGAAATAGTGTAGGAGACAATCAGAGGTCTCCTGCTGAGATTGTGGGATCAGTGAAACTCACCCCCCCTTTCTTGTTTCTTATGTGGGATCCAACCCCCCCCCCCCCACACGCGCACACACAAGAAACCTTTCTTTCCTCCCCAGTGAGGACTCAAAGCACCTTACATTGTTCTCCTCACCTGTATTATATCCTCACAGCAACCCTCTGATTAGGCTAAGAGTGGGGATTGAAACTTGGGTTCCTCAAATCCTAGTCTGAAGCCCTAACCAGTACCTCACACATTGTGCGTGGGGGAGGAAGATTCATTTGGATAAGAAAATTAAAAGGCAAGATCTATTTCATTTTATTGTGTCAAACAAAAAAAAGGGGGGAGGGACATTATCTTGTCAATAAGACAGAAGTTTTCAGTCAAGTACCTAGCTTGTCAGCATCATTGATCTGTTCTGGCAACACACATTCATGTGACAAATAATTCATCTATTATTGTTAAAACAGATCCATGGGAATGTGAACAGTCGCAGGTTTTCACTAGCAACTGAGTGCTACTTTATTCTCTTACATGGTGTCAGCAGTTTAGCCACAATTCACTTTCTTGTGAAGGACAAAACTGCTGTTCAGATTCCAGGTTACACTGACTGCCAGAATGGCATTCCCTGTTTGCTTGTGGCTTAAACATTTTATTTCCATCTCCCGTACGTCATATATAACATAGGCAGCAATTTTAAAAGAATAGCTGGCCTTTTAAAACACACACACAGCAATTTGTAAATCCAAACAGAGACTCCAGATTTTGTAAGTGATGGTCATGGAGATGTATCTCTAGCATGATCTTAGGACAGGTCCCTGTAAATTTCTTTTCAATGGCAGGTCAGTCTGACCAATGATGGAAGTGCTCTGTTCCTTGTAATCTTATTCTCCCCCTGTGGACAATGCTAGGGAATGAGCCAAATGAATCTAAATGTTTAGTTGAAACAAAGTTATCCTAAATTCAATGTGATTTGTGTCTTGTAACTCTGCAAAGGGCATTAGGAGTGTTTTTTTTTAAACAATGATCTATATCCCAACACTCCGTTCAGCAAAGCTTGCTCCAATTTAAGGAGCCTTTCTTCAACCTGAGTGGCTCTGCTGGGGGAAGGAAGGCTCCTCTTTATTTATCAGCATGCTTGTTCTTGGTACTGTTGTGTTTGGAAGGAAAAGATCAAACGTCCTCCACAGAAAAACTCGTGCTCTCACTCTCCATTCCCAGTAAAAAAATCAGTGCAACCATGAAATAAGCAGAATTTGCAGAATTTATTCTCTTGTAACTTATTCCATTGTTGGCCTCTCCAGCCAACATCTCCTCACCACTAGCTCCATTGAGAAAATATGAGCTGGACGTCCAAAACGATTAGCAAACAATCATTTAAAGCAAAGAAGGGGCAATTCTTTTTTTTTTTTACATAGGCACCTATGAATAAAACTTTGTTGGTCTTAAAGGTGCCACTGGACTCGAACTTTGTTTTGCTGCTTCAGACCAACATGGCTATCCACCTGAATATAATCTTCTTTACATAATCATATTTAAATACAATCCTTTAAAGACCCTGAGAGCATTCAAAAAGTCAGTTCTATAATTGACCTGCTGTAGACTTTCAAAACTAACGAGTACGACAGATAAAGCAAGCATGCAACCATAAGCTTGTAACTCATATATGGCTAGTCTAAAATGATCCTTCAAGGCACTTGACAGGCTTGGTGGCTATTATGCAAAATACCATTTGCATTGTGGGCAATATATTGAGGAGGGACATTTGAGCATTCCCTGGGTCAGAGATTATGGCATAAGTGACTTCTTGTAAACAAACAAAGGAAAGAGCATTATAACTGAAGGTCTCTGTCAATTGAAGGGACTTTAAAACTTGATGAGCTACTGGATATTCATAAGCCCTCTCTCTCTTTTTATTTCATTTTGATGTCAAGGAGCCCTTTGATGACAGGTAAATACAGTGCAACACCAAACAAACAAACATGTACATGTTTACTGTCATTCATTACAGAATGCTATGGAATCACACTGTAAATACTGCAGTAGAGTCAACAGGGGCTTTTTAAAAAGTTATGGGCAGGAAACTATACACAGTAGGCAGGATTCCATGAGAAGGTGACACTAGAATGCAGAACTACTTTTAGGAAACACCTGAGGATCTGATTACATGACCTAGAGTAGTAAGTCAGGTTGAGACAGAATGGTCTCATACCCCAGCTGTTTCTGGCATTGTTTTCTTGAGCAGAGGCTCATCAGAAGCATGTGCCAAGTGGAACAGTTAGATTTGAATCTATGTAGTACCTTAGAGACCAACAAGAGTTTTAGGTATAAGCTTCTGAGAGTCAAAACTCTCTTTGTCAAAGTTCCCTTTCAATGAAGGGAACTTTGACTCTAGAAGGCTTATACCCTGAAACTCTTGCTTGTCTCTGAGGTGCTTGACTCAAACGTAACTGTACTACTGCAGACCAAAATGGCTAACTTCTGAAACTGTGTATCTAGTGAACATTCTTAACATTATGGTTACAACTTCTATCAGTTCAGTTCCTTATATGAACATAATTAATTTAATTTAATTATCTATGTTCACTGTCCATTCCAAAGCACTAGGAGCAGTTGTGATGCGTTGACTGTGGAAAGCAATACAACATTTACAGTGCAATCCTAAATAAAGTTACACCTTGAAGTCAATGAGCTTAGAATGGTATAACTCTGGTTAGGATTGTTAGTTTTCATGATACGTAAGAGAATCTGATTGTGACAGTGCATAATAATGTTTATAACCTCATAGAGAAATTTTATTAATAATAATAATAAAAAGTGTATTCAATTGTTTATATTCATCCTTGGTTATAAGGCCCTACTTCCAATTCCTAAAGGAGTATTTTTTATTTCTCTTTAGAGAACTGTTTATGGAGCCACTTCGACTTCTTTAGGCTTTTCCCATTTTTTCTTCTCATAGGAATCATCTGTGATTGCACTTTCAGTATTTCACTTTTAAGAATCTCCCACCCCTCCTGAACCCTCTTCCTCCTAAGCATTTCTGACCATGGGATTTTGCCCAGCATAGTTCTAAGTTTATCGAAGTTTGCCTTTCTGAAGTCCAACCTATAAGTCTGACTACATATAGCTTTCCGCTTCCCTATGACTGTAAATTCCAAAAGCACATGGTCACTGCTGCCCAGGGTGCCCACTATTTCCACTTCTTCAATCAATTCTTCCTTGTTGGTGAGAATCAAATCCAAGATAGTAGATCCCCTTGTTTCCTTCTTCACTTTCTGGAAATGGAAGTTGTCAGCAAGGCAAGTCAGGAATCTATTTGACTTTTCATTTTTAGCAGAGTTGGACTTCCAACAGATGTCCAGGTAATTGAAATCTCCCATGATCACTGTATCCCTTCTCTTGGAGAACTTTGCAAACTGTTGTAGAAGTATCTCATCCAAGTCCTCTGCCTGGCTTGGTGGTCTGTTATTTCTTACTCCTTTTATTTTTACCCAGAAACTCTCAGCTGAGCTACCATGCTCAGATTCACATATTTCCTCACAGGTATATACCTCCTTCACATATACTGCTACACCTCCTCCTTTTCTCATTTGCCTGTCCCTTTTAAATAAGTTGTAACCCTGAATCCTAATATTCCAGTTGTGAGTGTCATCCCACCAAGTTTCAGTAAGGCCTATTATGTGATAGTCTCCTTCCTGTATTAGGACTTTCAATTCCTTCTGTTTGTTTCCCATACTCTGTGCATTAGTGTAGAGACATCGGAATCCATGTTCTATGCATCCCGAGGGTTTAGTTTCCGTACAAACCTGCAAGTTAACATTACCTAACGTATGCGCCACTCTCTGCAAATCTTTAATGTTCTTATCTCCAGTTTCTGGCATCATACGAGGCTTTGAATTATTGTCTCGCTCCCCCATACAATTTAGTTTAAAGCCCTCCTTATTAGGCTAGCAAGGCTGTTACCAAACACCCTTTTTCCTACCGCCGTAAGGTGCAAACCATCTTCCAATAGAAGACCACCATCTCGAAAACATAAGCCATGGTCCAGAAATCCGAAGCTTTCCTGCCGACACCATTGACGTAGCCAGTCATTTATTTGAAGTATTCTTCTTTCTCATCCTAAGCCATGACCTTCAACAGGAAGCACTGACGAGAACACAACCTGTGCACCCAGGTCCTTCACCTTCTGACCCAAAGCCACATAGTCTTTTCTAATACATTCAGGGCTATGACGGGCAGTATAATTCATTCCCATGTGAATCAGCAAGAAAGGATAGTAATCCGTGGGCTTGATAAGTCTTCCAGTGCTTTCTGTCACATGCTGGATGTGTGCACCTGGCAGACAGCAGACCTCGTGGGATGACAAATCTGGTCAGCATACTTTGGGCTCCACCCCTCTGAGCAAGGAGTCTCCAATCACCACCACCTTCCTCTGCCTATAAAGGGGAGCAGAAGCTCCAGGCTTTTTATCCGCAGGATCCTGAAAAACTTTGTTCAAGCTTTGTGGAGGTTGGGGAAGTAGCCTTTGTTCCAATGGTTCAGAATCAGTTACTGCGGGGAAATCCTGGAACCTATTGCTGAGCAGCAGAGGCTCAGAACATCTCCTAATTTTCTTTCTGCTTTGGGTTCTCTTCTAATTGCTGAGATACCATTTCCTCTCCCTCCTCTTGTCCTTTCAAGAGCGCCTCATGTGTTCTGTCAAGAAAATCCTCACCTTCCTTTATACACTGCAGTGTGGCCAATTGTGCCTCCAGCCCCTGTATCTATATCTTATATCTGTAGCTTACAACTGTAGCTCACAACTTTAATCTCAGTAGCTCACAAAGTAGAATTTTTGTTCACAAGACTCTGCAGCTTAGAGGGAACATTGCTTTTTACCTCTCAGCTCTGCACTGCACAACCTGTTTTATGTACAGTCTGTCACAGCACATGAAAGCTTATATCCAGAATCAACCTTTGTTGGTCCTAAAGGTGCCACTGTCTCAAACTTTCTTCTGTTGCTTCAGATCAACATGGCACCTGAGTCAATTTAAAATCTAGTGATGACTGGTAGAACAGTATATGATTATGGCCAATTATTTGGCTGACCAAACAAAGTGACTGGACACTGAAAGAGAAATGTCTAGCCTCAAGCAGAATACCTGTGTAAATCCAGCCCTAGCCAAGCTGCTGGTATCCTACTTGCTCCACATTGCATGAAATATATAAAAAAATCTCTGTGTTGGCCATATAGATTTTATAAATATGTCAAACATCCATTTTGCCCTTGCATGGAATTTACATTAATGCTCATTGTAATCACGCAAATTTGGAATGAAATATAACAAAGTGGGAGGGGAACAGGTCCCTGTCACCCAAATAAAAACCACCTCTTTCGCATTTGCATTCTTAGACTTTTAATTAATTTCTAACAGCCAAACATAAGCCAAATGCTGTGATGCGATGTGCCCACAGTGCAAGGCTTTGGGAGAAAGATAAACAGTTGCTCACTGGCCAAAAAGCTGTGCATTGTTAGTCACGTGCTTGTTACCAATGCCATGTATGTTGTCAGTACTGACAAGCCAGAGCTTCCTGTGCCATTTAACTATGTTTTATTAAGGACCAGAATCTGTTGGGCTTTGTAGCTGGCACACATGCCTTCTCATACACCAGCTGAATTTTCACTGCTCCTTCAGACCCTCTCTGGCTGTATGCATTATGTGGTATTTTTAGAAGCCCTGCATGCCATCTTCTGTCAAATAGTCCTCTGGATTTTATATTGCTGTTCTTTTCTTTTCTGGTTAACCTACCGAACACGTTATGTTATTTCGTATGATTTTTAGTACTTACAGTAAGCAAGGAAGTTTTAGACTTTATCATATTAATATGTCCACTGGACAACTTAACACAAAGCAAGAGGATGCTCACAAGTCACATACGGTGTGACAAACAACTTCTAAAGAGGATATGTGTAAAACTGCTCACAATATTTATGACAACGCATCAAAAGAAACAATAAGAAAATATGCTCTCACTTTTAAAATTTGGGATACCACACACCACGAATTTGAAAATATGGGAGAAATCTAATAGTTCAGAGTAGGTGAGCTGGTCAGATTGTTGCATTCATTATGGTATACCACATTTTCCAGTGGCTTAGCCTAGTCACCCCCCACACACCATTCAGTCTCCCAATGCTCTACCCGTATGTTTACAATGTGAAGCAAAAGCCTCTCCCTATATCTTGTCCCCTGCCCAGTCTGGCCTGGTCACCCCATTTCCATCAATTATCCAGTGCTCTACAGACTTGCTTATGGCGCAGAGCACCCTCGTCACATAAGCTCTCCCTTGTTTTTTGTCTTTTCCCAGTCAACATGGCCTGACTCAGTCACTCTCTGGTCTTGCTGGTCAGACCTCCAATGCCAAGTATTTGCAGCATGGAGCTCCCTGGTTCTGCTAATCTTTTCACAGGTAGGGAGGTTTCTTATTTCCTGCTTTCAGCTCAAGGAAGTCTCATGTGGCCACCTAGGGAACATAAGAGAACATATGAACATAAGAGAAGGCATGTTGGATCAGGCCAGTGACCCATTCAGTCCAACACTGCCACACAGTGACCAAAAACCCAGGTGCCATCCGGAAGTCCACCAGTGAGGCCAGGACACTAGAAGTCCTCCCACTGCCCCCCCTCCAGCACCAAGAATACAGAGCATCACTTGCCCCGGACAGAGAATGCCATCTATACCTTGTGGCTAATAGCCACTGATGGACCTCTGCTCTATATGTTTATCCAACCCCTCTTGAAGCTGTCTGTGCTTGTAGCTGCCACCACCTCCTGTGGCAGTGAATTCCATGTGTTAATCATCCTTTGGGTGAAGAAGTACTTCTTTTTATCTGTTCTAACCCGACTGCTCAGCAATTTCATTGAGTGCTCACGAGTTCTTGTATTGTGAGAAAGAGAGAAAAATACTTCTTTCTCTACCTTCTCTATCCTATGCATAATCTTGGTCGTTTTCGCACTCACCTTCCACCGGCGCGACCCCCCTCTTCACCGCGCAGGATCTGCGCGGATTTCGCACTAAACGCTGCGGAGCAGCCAGAAAAGCCGGAAGCGCCCGTCGCAAAAGCCGTGCAAATGCCAAACTGCTTTTTGGCGGTTTCAGTTTGAGCGGCTTTTGCGCCAGGAGCTTCTGGCTTTTCTGGCTGCTCTGCAGCGTTTAGTGCGAAATCCGCAAAGATCCTGCGCAGTGAAGAGGGGGGTCGCGCCGGCGGAAGGTGAGTGCGAAAACGACCCTTGTAAACCTCTATCATGTCACCCCTTAGTCAACAGTTCTCCATGCCAAAGAAACCCAACCACTTTAACCTTTCTTATTTTTTTAACAAGTTTTATTAAGTTTTACAGGGAAAATTGGGGAATTGGGGAAAGGGTCAGGGATAGGATACAGAAAATAAGAGAAGATTACAGTTATTGCTACATTTAAAAAGACAAAGAAAAAAGTATAATTCATTATACCTGCAAGTATTCAAAATTAGTACATAGATATTACCTTTAAATTCTACAAGTCTTTTATGACCTCTTAATATTATTATAAAATCCTACCGTTTTACAAACTATTTAATGGCAAATTCCAGATTTTTATCTATCATGTCTATAATCATACAAAACCAAATCTGTGTATCTTTAATCTACATAGACCAACCAAAGAAAGAAAAAAAAGGAAGGGGGAAAAAGTTCAGATTCTGGTCTTCAATACAAGCTTATTGACCAAGAGATTTCGGTTTAGAGCAACAGCAGCTGTTTTTCCGTATCTAAGTTACTAAGGAATCGCAAGGCTATTGAAAATAAAAGAAGCTTCTCATTAAACATAAAAGGATTTGAAGTTAGCTGGGTACAGTTATAGTGCGCATGTCTTATTAGCAAATGTAGATAACTTTAGGCACCTACTTGAAAACTTATCTCTCTTAATGAGCAAAAAAGGTGAGTTTCCTAAAAGGAAAAAAAATGTGAGAAAGTAAGGAGAGAAGGAAAAAAACCACCATAGAATGCTGTTTTTATAGCAGCACTCATCTCCAACTACACAAAGCGGAGCAAAAGACAATGGCCATTTCCAATTGCTCCCACAACATCACACTACACGGAAAAGAGTGCCCTTGCACTAACTTTCCTGCAACACAAAGAAAAAACTCTTAGTGGATTAATATATTGGCAGACATCTCAGTGCATGGGGATAAGCACCAGGGTACCTCTTCAACAACCATTCTAAAAAGAGCAAAAATAATCATGGTATGTACACCCTTTCCTTATATTCCCTTTCACATACCTTCTTGTATATGTGTGCATACCTTTGTTTATATGTGTGTGTATAATCTAGCCATGATACTCCAAATCCCATATGAACAACATAACTTTTTAACCTTACATTGAGGGGTTTTTTGAAAATGTTTTACAGGTTATTAACATCATTAAAACCCTTCATTTTTAGCAACAATTGCTAAACCTTCATTGTGACTTAAGATTCACAAAAAAAAATCAACATCAAGGCAAAACAAATTTCCCATTCCATTAAACAAAATAAAAACCAAATGTCCTGCTTTGAGTTTTGAAGGGACCCTTAAAAATCAAATTCCAAAAACTAAGTCCCAAGGTATTATGCCCATTAAAGAACAGTCATAGTCTCTTTTTCTTAAAAGCTTTCCAGGATTTCATTCTCTTGGGTCTTACTTTGCTAGAAGCCACACATTTCTTCCTTCTAATCCTGACTAGTATTATAGCAAGCTTGCAAGCCAAGTCAACGTCGCTTTTCTGTTTCCTTATCTCGGTGGTTTGTACTTTCTCTTGCTGCCACAAAAAATCAGGAGCCTCTTCCATTTTGCCTTTGCACAATACATTCTCAGACGCTTGTATATCAGCCTCTTCCCATTCATAAGATATCTCTTGTACACCTTGAGATGTCAAACCCTGGATATTATTGATTTCGCCACATTTGTCCAGAAGCTTTTGCATACGATCTGATATGAGTTCTGTTAAAGAGCCAATTTCCTGCTGAATAGAGAAGATGGTGGCCATGAAATCCTTTTGGGTATTCACTTCATTTTGAGATGCCATCTTCTCAATATGTAACAATCCAATAGGAAAACAATTGAGACCAGAAATCCAACTCAAAGTCTCAATTAGCAAATTCTTCCAAGTTTCCAATTAAGAATTTTCTTCTCCTGAGTTTCAATAGAAATTAGATCAGTCCAGACAGATCACAAGAGAAGTTTATTGCATTAAAAAGTTGCATCACGCCTTTTCTCATAATATTATTGTATTTTAAGTCCCAATACTGTGTTGTTTAATTTTGTACCAAATCAATCCATAAGTAAATATTAGCTCCAATTTCTCTTATTTAAAATAATAACAGTTGTTGTAAATTTGTCCTTTTAAGTTTGAAAGCCAGTCTTGCTTGGGAGGTCTTCCCCCTCGTACTGAACAGTCAGATTTGGTATAATAGTGAAAGTTTAGCTGGTAGATAACATTACAAGAGAGACTTACTTGCAAGGCAGGTTTTTGCTGGTTGTAGTAGCAAAATGCTTTAGCATCGAGCAGTTCTGTTACCGGTAGCTACAGCTGGTGCCACACAAAATGGTGATTGCGACGGTGAGGTTTCAGGATAAACAAGGAGTCCCAAGGCTCTGCTGCCACTGAAAGTCCTGGGTTTTGTCGCATCCCATGCTTAGAGACTCCTCTTCTCGAGTCCCTTTGGGTATCCGGGTGTCCGGACCCCCTCGACCCGCACAATTTGAGGGGGATCACAAGTGCTGCGATTACCCCTCGATGTCGCTGCGCTGAAGCCGGAACAGGAAGTCCGCTTTAACCTTTCTTCATACGGAAAGTGTTCCAACACTTTAATTATTCTAGTTCCCTTTTCTGCACTTTTTCCAATGCTGTAATATCTTTTTTGAGGTGTGGTGACCAGAATTGAACACAGTACTCCAAATGAGGCTGCACCATTGATTTATATAGGGGCATTATGATATTGGCTGATTTGTTTGGGTTCTGGTTCTGAAAAAGCTGAAGACTACAATAACAATAGATAGAGACTGCTGGGCTAGAACAGAGAGAACTGGATCCCAGTCACATTTGGCTGATCGTCATCTGCTCTCTGTTCCCTCCCTCATCTAACCTGAACAGTTTGAAGTACTTTGCAGCTTCAAGCTGACCCTTGGTAAACCTACAGTGAGTTCTTTAGCTGAAGACTGCACAAGTGAATAGCACTTGTTATTCACAAGTTCAAGATACAAGTAAATAAATAGACTTCCACAAAGGAATAAAGAAAGGAAACCTTTCAGACAGGTGTTCTGAACACAAGAATAGCATAAATTCAGGATTATAGGAATGGGGAAACTAACCCTTACCCTTTATCAAATGGATTTCAAATGTTCAAGGTCTGCTCTGTAGAAGAGTGTTCTTTAGTTTCTCTGACCTGTGCATAACCCAAAGTCACTCTAAAATGTGAAAGCAGAGAGTAGATGGAATTGTTGTTTGACACATTTTTGGCCACAGGAGACCACACAGGAGTACATTATAGTGAGTTGACTCCAAATAATTTTCACATGAATTACTAAAGTGCCAGAAATGTATAATTCATTAAAATTTAAATAAATCACAGAGATTAGGAGTGCTTTGAGGTTATCACTAGGAAGACACACAGAATACCAAATTACGGTTACTTTAAAATGTTATTTAGTATGATAGCTTTGTGTGTACCATTCTGACTAAAACAAGATGAACAGAGTTGTGTGAAGATGACAGATGGCTGGTTTTAAACTGTGCAGTGACCAGAGGTTCTTTTGAGACTCATTAGGGTTTGCTCATTGAGGAGGCATCACTGAAAGAAATAATGATACTACTCAACTTCCCCTGCATTGTGCAGCTACAGGATGGTGTTGGGTGTAGTCCACATGTTCTGTTCACACAGATGGCCTGAAAGATCTGCAGACTGGGGTGGGTACCTGTTTTCTGGAGGCCAGGTCTACCAATACAGTGGACAGGGGTGGGTAGATCTTTTGTCTGGAGGCCAGGTCGACCAATATATTGGAAAGGTCTACAAATACAGTGGGAAAAGGCGGGTGAAATTTCACTTGATTCTGTTTTCTCTTATAATGTTTAAGTTATTCTTAATATAGAGATTAAATATAATTTAAAAGAAATTATTTTGAGATTTTTAACAAGGTTATGGAAGGAATCGTCTAAAAAACCCCCTAATTGACACGTTAGTTAAATGTAGATTCACTCACAGCTTTAATGCTACCAGCTTTTTTCACACAGAAGGTATCATTTCTGCTCACAACACTGTGGAGCTTAGAGGGAACCTTGCTTCTGAGCCAGGACCTGTCATATTAGCATCTGCTTGGGAAGCAGAAGGTCCCAGGTTCAATCCCCGGCATCTCCAAAAAAGGGTCCAGGCAAATAGGTGTGAAAAACCTCAGCTTGAGAACCTGGAGAGCTGCTGCCAGTCTGAGAAGACAATACTGACTTTGATGGACCAAGTGTCTGATTCAGTATAAGGCAGCTTCATATGTTCATATGTATATATTCCTTTTTGGGGAGGGACGGTGGCTCAGTGGTAGAGTATCTGCTTGGGAAGCAGAAGGTCCCAGGTTCAATCCCTGGCATCTCCAAAAAAGGGTCCAGGCAAATAGGTGTGAAAAACCTCAGCTTGAGACCCTGGAGAGCCGCTGCCAGTCTGAGAAGACAATACTGACTTTGATGGACCAAAGGTCTGATTCAGTATAAGGCAGCTTCATATGTTTATGTTTATATAGATCACTTGGGACTTGTCACTCAACCTGGCCCACTTCACAAGCTTAGTGATGTTGGTGGGGATGGGGCAGTGGAGAGGATTCCAGTGTGCCTCCTTGAGACCTCAGAGGTAGGATGAGGGAAGAGAGGAAACAAAAAGCAAAGGACATATAGCTATGCTCAGCTGCTGAGGCTGGGCATATGGGGGTGCTGCTGAAAAACTTCCTTATTTATTAGCAAGGAAGTTGACATCTCCTAAAAGTGACATCTATACACAAAAGTAGCTAATTTGTATGGAAATGTAAGGTTTTCTCTGTGATAGATAGGCTAGGTTCTGCTTCTCTTCAAGAGCAACCAATGAGAGTGGACAGAATGTTGTGATAAGGGAACTTGAAAAATGACAATTAGGGTTAGCAGCAGAAAGAAGCTAACAGCTTAAGAGATCAGGTGGAGGGAACTGTATAGAAGAGCTGCTTGGAATAGGCTGAAAATGGTACATTTCTACCTACAGGCTGGAAAACTGGGCTAAAATCAATAAAATGAATTTTAACAGGGATTAATGTAAAGTTCTGCATTTACTGTAGGTAGGGAAAATCCAGTGCATAGGATGGGGGAGACTTGTATTAGCAGTAGTATGTGTGAAAAGGATCTAGGGGACTTAGTGGATCATACACTGAACATGAGCCAACAGTGTGATGCGGTGGCTAAAAAGGCAAATGTAATTTTGGGCTGCATCAACAGAAGTATAGTGTCCAGATCACATGAAATGATGGTATCGCTTTACTCTGCTCTGGTAAGACCTCACCTAAAGTATTGTGTTCAGTTTTGGGCACCACATTTTAAGAAGGATATAGACAAGCTGGAACGGGTTCAGAGGAGGGCGACGAAAATGGTGAGGGGTCTGGAGACCAAGTCCTATGAGGAAAGGTTGAAGGAGCTGGGGATGTTTAGCCTGGAGAGGAGGTGGCTGAGAGGTGATATGATCACCATCTTCAAGTACTTGAAGGGCTGTCATATAGAGGATGGCGTGGAATTGTTTTCTGTGGCCCCAGAAGGTAGGACCAAGACCAATGGGTTGAAATTAAATCAAAAGAGTTTCCGGCTCAACATTAGGAAGAACTTCCTGACAGAGCAATTCCTCAGTGGAACAGGCTTCCTCAGGAGGCGGTGGGCTCTCCTTCCTTGGAGGTTTTTAAACAAAGGTTAGATGGCCATCTGACAGCAATAAAGATCCTGTGAATTTAGGGGGAGGTGTTTCTGAGTTTCCTGCATTGTGCAGGGAGTTGGACTAGATGACCCTGGAGGTCCCTTCCAACTCTATGATTCTAAAGTATCCCAGTTGTAGCTATAGGATCTCTGTTCAAAAGTTCCATGGAAGTGAAACGTTGTTTCTTAGACTGTTTTTTTTCTCTGTGGGAGAAAAAAATTTCTCTGGGGAGGGACGGTGGCTCAGTGGTAGAGCATCTGCTTGGGAAGCAGAAGATCCCAGGTTCAATCCCTGGCATCTCCAAAAAAGGGTCCAGGCAAATAGATGTGAAAAACCTCAGCTCGAGACCCTGGAGAGCCGCTGCCAGTCTGAGAAGACAATACTGACTTTGATGGACCAAAGGTCTGATTCAGTATAAGTCAGCTTCATATGTTCATATGTGTTTTGTTCTTAGAAAGAAAAGTTTCTTGTTTTGATTAACTCTGCGGGTGGGCTTCATGCCTAAAGAGAAAAAATATATACATACACAGTTTAATATCTTGGTCTATACACATATATATTCTAGGACAGGAATAAATGGTGGCAGAGTGATGAGAGCAGTGTTTTTTTTGTTTTGTTTTTTTTTAAAAGCATTTTATTAAATATCAAAAATATTAATAACAATAAAACAATATCACGTCTTGCCTGAATGATCCTGAAAACAAAATAATAATGGTACTTGTAGTCCATAAACAAATCCAATAATATAATTACATTCAATAAAGATAATATTTATTTGGCTGACTTAACTATTAGACTCTAAGATAGATCCAGGTGGGCAGCTGTGATTGTCTGAAGCAATAAAACGAAATTGGAGTTCAGTAGCACCATTAAGACCGACAAAGTTTTATTCAGAATGTAAGCTTTTGTGTGCATGTACACTTCATCAGATGATAAAATGGGGTACAATGAACAGGGCGACATATAGCTGGTGGGCAGTGGTTAAGCATTAGAAGAGGAAAAAATGTTGAAATTAACAAACTGAAAGAACACCAAGTTCGGTCTGGATAGCATTTGCTTGGGACAAATCAAAGGCCGTAAACAAAAAGGCAGTAAACATGTCAGAATTGGAGAATGATGGTGAGAGTGTCATCATCATCATAGATATAATAAAAGCTCAATGATTTGGCTCGATCCTTAATTTTTGTTGGAATTTGTGGCAACCGCAGGAGTGTCCTTGCACTTTGTCTGTTGCTGCTCCCCTGTCATTGGGTAGCCTTGCTGTGACCTGCCTACTGCCGGCCCTGCAATGCTGGCCCAAGGGTGCGTGGCACCCCAGGCAGGCACCCCCCCACCATGCCCGCCACCTCCACAGTGCTTCAACCCCCCCGGGTGCCCCTCCTTCCCTTCCTGGCAACTCCCCCCCCACGCAATCACAGTGCGCTGCGGCTGAGCCCTGCCAGCTGTGGCTTAGTGTGCATCCTATCTTCCAAAGGCCACCGCCTGCAGCTCACCCTTCCTTTCCTTTCCCTTCCCATCCCTTCGCCTCCCCCCTGGCACAATCACAGGGTGCCACAACTGGGCTTTGCTGGCCTTAGCATGGCATGCATCTTATCTTCCAAAGGACGCACTGGAGAAGGCTTGGCTCCCCCTCCAGTGCGTCCTTTGGAAGATAAAATGCATGCTGCACTGCAGCCAGCAGGGCCCTGAAACAGGCATGGCATGCTGTGATCACGCAGGGGGGGGGAGGTGAAGGGAAAGGAGGGGCAGGCTGTGGGCAGCAGCAGTGGTGGTGGGTAGGTGAAGAAGGCAGGCAAACTAGACACTTGCCTGGGGCACTGGGGGGGAACCTGATTTGGCGCCCCCACCCTCCCGACACCCCAGGCAACTGCCTTATTTGCCTAGTGGATGAGCTGGCCTTGCAGTGCTGTCAGGCCAGAACCCCATCAGAAGGAGTGCGGTTTGAGGAGGGATAAGACCTCAGACAGATACAATGTCATTTCCTCCTGGGGAACCACTATTGCAAATCTCCAGGTGAGAAGTGGAGAACAAGCATAAGCGCCGTGTACCACTGACTCCTGTGATAGAATTAGCCCTTAACAAACCAATACAAAAAATATATAGAAGTAATGTCCAAAATTTTTTGTCCAAAAATATTGTATTATTTATTAAGTGGTAAGTCACAACCTCAAGGGTATGAAAATTTTTCAAAATCACAGATTAGTTCCCAAAAGGGGGAAAAAAAGCTGACAGGCAAAACCAGTCTATTTCCCCTGTTTCGCTGTAAGCTTTATCTAAGCCGTTGCTTATTCACTCTTCAAATCAACTTCCACTCTCACAAAGCATATCATTGCAGTACTTTCAAGAATCAATTTCTTGAAATTATGTTTATACTGTATCCTGGTGTTGAGATTGTAATAAACTATGAAGATGATGATGATGATGATGATGATGATGATGATGATGATGAAGAAGAATATAGTGGAAAATGGGTTTAGCATATGTAATGAGATAAACAACCAATACTCCTTATTTAAGTTTGTCGATACAAAAAAAAGACATTATTCCAATACACTATTCTAAAAGAGAAATACATTGGAGTTCTGGGATAGATAGCTCTACTTGGTGAGAATGGGTCTAGCATATGTAATGAGATAAGAAACCAATATCCCTGTACAATCCCTGTTTGTTCCAGGTTTCATAATAATTTGTAATTCAGCAATTTTCCTCTCCATTCTGTTCTTGAAGTTCCTTTGCAGTAAAACAGCTACTTTAAGGTCACCCGCTTAATGTTCTGGAAGGCTGAAGTGTTTTCCTACAGGTTTCTCAGTTTTGTAATTCCTGATGTCAGATTTTTGTCTATTTATCCTTTGGTGTAGGGTTTTCCCTATGTAGAGAACTGAAGGGCATTGTTGGCATTTAATGGCATATATAATGTTGGAAGATGAACAAGTGAATGAGCCTGAGATGGTGTAATTAATGCCATTAGATCCAGTGACTGTGTTGTCTGGGTGTATGTGGCAGTAAAGTTGGCATTTGGGTATATTGCAAGGTCTAGTACCAGTGTCCATGCTCCCTTATTTGTCACTAGTTGCTGTGAGTGGGGACGGAAGGAGGGGGGAGGGTGAAAGGAGGTTTCCTGTCTCCAGTAGGCAATCAGTGGCCCTACTGAGCACTCAAGAATGTAGCTCACCTCCAGTCTCAATAAAGCTCCTGCTTTGCTATCTCTTCAGGACAGCAATGGGGGTGGGTGGGAGTGCTAATCTCCTAGCAAGCTAAGTTGCATGACTGTGGGGTGTATTTGGCTTACTATGCTACAACTTTGAGCAGGTCAACATTTATTTACTTAGCTTATTCTTTGTTGCTGAGACAGGTTTATGAGGCAGGTTAGTATCATGGAATTTCAGAGATGGACTTTATAGAAAATGCTGATACTTTTATTCTGGCAACTAAAGCCAGATGGTTCATGACTATATGAATTCTAGGGATGCCACCTCCCTGGAATTACAACTCAACTTCAGACTACTCAAATCAGTTTCCCTGGAGAAAATGGGTGCTTTGGAGGGTAGACTCTAGGGTGTTCTATCCCACTGAGGTCACTGTTCTCCCCAGGCTCTATCCCCAAATCTCCAAAATTTGGTAACCCTACCCCCCTATCCCCTGCCAGTGGCCAGGGGGAACCTGGCAACCCTAGTGAATACTTTTGGGTATTTTGCCATTTCATAGAACTCCAGTCCCCAACTGGGAAGGCAGTAACTGTTGTTCACACCCCTATTCAACAAAAGAGCATAAGGGGGGGAGGGGGGGACCAAAAGTCTGTGTAACCAGATGATAAGCAGACTGACTATTTAAGCCAGCTTCTCATCTGTCTGACATTGTTTTGCCAGCTGATGCCCCATTCATCTTCCCCTTATGATATGGGATTACCTGGTTGCCATGCGGGGACTGCCTTCAATTTGTCCAGAAGGGGGTCTTTTCCTTCCCTAACTGCCAGTGCCTCTCTAGTAGAGTAAGCTCCTTCCTAACTCTTTCCATCTGAGATCCTTTGAATTGAGAGTTCGGGGGCTGAACCGAGGACCTTGCGTATATAAAGTCTATGCCCTACCACTTATACAGAGCCTTCTTTCTAAGTGGCAGATGTCAAGACAGAGGCCATCTTAAAGGAATTTTCTAGCCTGTTCCAGCTGACTTTACTGTTCTCTGATTTACTGCAGTAGTCATCCCTCACACTAGCAGGTATTAGCCAAGGCTGTCCATTTAGGCCTGCTAATTAGGCTCCCGTAATTCAGCTGTGAATCTGGTAGTGGTGTAGGGTTTCCAGGTCTGACACAGGAAATATCTGGGGACTTTGGGGTGGAGCCAGGAGCACGATTGTGTTATGACTGCACCCCTCCTTCCTTGAAGGACTAGTCTGGAACCTTGGCAGCCTTCTTTCTCAACATCTCACTTCTCTAGACTTTTACCTGGCCTGCAAATAGGATCAAAATAGGTCCTATAATCACATGGAATGTATGTCATCAAATACTGGCCAGAGGCTTGTCTGGGAAAAGTGATCCTAAAGTCTGGTTTTTGGCAGTTCTCTTCCCTTTTTTAAACCCATCAATGCCAAAGATTAATTTCCAGAAAAGGCAGTACAACTAACCCATTTACCCACTTTGCCTGACTTTTCCTTACCTGATTCATCCTATTTAAGTCTATAGTCAAAGCCATGTTAATCCCACAACACCCCTTTGTAATAGTTTTCTTGTCCTATTAGAAGTCACCAAACACAAGAGACATTTTCACATGAACATCACGTTGTATTCACAACCCATGGGAAAGCTATACAGCTTCCCTAGCTCAAATACATTGTTTCATTCACACCATCACAACATTGTTCTAGGAACAATAATTTCATACTTCAAGAGCTATATCCATATGCACTCTGGTTCTTGAGTGGGCTCTTTTGTTGTGAGTGACTGTGTCTGTCTATTTGTGTGTGTGTTTGTATGTATGTGTGTTATCTGAACATCCACTACATTACATTCCCAACATAAAATTGGGTACAACTTCTTTGAGTGGAATGCTGGTTTGTTCTGCTCACCTTTCTCCTTGAATCTTTGTTCTGGCACAGATAAATATGGTCTGATGTAAAATAAGTTCCTTTCTTGTCTCTATAAAGCTACTACCTTTATTTTCTGAACCAGTATGAGTGTTTATAGAGTGCTTTTTCAATTTATGTTTGATTTTTATTTCTTTTAATTTTCTTTAATAAAAACCATTTTATTAATTAAGACCTGGTTCATTTGAGAGTTCTACTGAGGGAAAAATCATAAACATAGGTGGAGATCCTACTTGTTACCCCCTCTCGCTTGTCTGGGTCTCCTAGCTAATTCCCCCAACAAACTCAAGAGATCCTCACAATCCCTTAGGGTACCAGTTGTGGCAAGCACAATTGAATTCTTAAGGGAGTTCTCCCATCACATTTAAAGGGACTGCACTCTTTTAAATGTCTTCTTGCATATAATACAGAATGGGGTACCTTCTTTTGGAGCTCGTAGAATTTGACCCCCTGTTACAGTCTTTTTGAAAATTTGAGAGGGGCTCCAGAAGCTATACTTAAAATTTGGTGCTTCTACCTTAATAAACAGCCCCCCTGATCCCCAGATACCCACAGACCAATTCCCCATTATACCCTATGGGGATCAATCTCCATAGGATATAATGGAGTGCCCAGCGGACAGTCAACTCCACTCCCCCGCTTTCTGATAACCCTGAAGCAGGGGGAGGGCCTCCAAACCAGGACATGCCCTGTCCCCAACTGGGGTTTGAGCACCACACAGAACCATAGCAAAAGGTGACAAGAGTAAACCATAAGGTTCTGTGATAACCAGCCTCTATATCACTTAACACAATTTTTGATTCTTGTAAACCTCTTTATATTCTTTGAAACGAATCGTAGCTGTGTTGGGCTGTGTACATCTCAAGCTGAATCTTCAAGAAACATTGTGGGGTCTCCTCAGGAGCAAGCAGGCCGAGGATTCCCTTTAACATACGGAAGGACGGACCTTTATTCTTATGAGGCAGTTTACTCTGAACTTTCAAAAACCATGTTCTTCCTTTTTGTTCAGTAAGGGTGCTCTATTTATCAGTGTATGGTTTGGAATAATGTGTTGTGAGAATGTTTCAAAGAATATAAAGAGAATCAAAGAGATATAAGAGATATAAGAATCAATATAAAGAGATATAAGAATCAAAAATTTAGGGTTTGCTCTTGTCACCCAACTGGGGATTGACAACCCTATGACGGGTGGTGGGATTCACTCTCACCCTGGAAATTTCCATGGATACTGCCAGTGATTGGTTGAGGAAGCCAGTTTATTTTATTTATATTTATTTATATTCTCAACTTATAACCTGCCTTTCCCCCAAAGGGCTCAGGGTGGGTAACAATAATCAACAAATATACAAAGTTAAAATCAATACATATAATAAAAATAACTCTAAAGCAGTGGCTTATCCAAAGTTCACTGAGGGAACTCATAGTTGAGGTGAGTTGTACAGGCTTAAATTCTACAGATGGCGGTGTCACATTTCATCTATTCTCTCATTATATCCCTCAGTTGGCATAGGCAGATGACAATTCAGAATATCATTTCAACAAGACCATTGCAGGAGGCCACATGTTGATGAATGTCCACCACCTCAGTCAAAGTCCTGGTGGAACAGCTCTGTCTTACAGGCCCTGTGGAGCTGCAGCAGTCCATGCAAGGCCCTAATCTCCAGTGGGTACTTGCTCCACCAGGTAGGAGCCAGGACAGTGAATGCCCTGGCCCAGGTTGAGGCTAGGTGGACATCTTTCAGTCCAGGGATTATCAGCAGATGTTGATCCATGGAGCATAAAGCTCTCCAGGGGGTATATTCAATTCAATTTATTGCATTAGCACATATTGCCATAGCATCAAACAACCAGATTCAGCAATAAAACAAAAGAAACAAGAAGAGAGACAAAAATACAATAAGATACAATAAAACTCAATTTTAAAAACCAGATATAAAATTTAAAACATCAGAAAAAATTTAACCAATACCACACTAGTAAGCTACCCATAATAATAATAATGAACAATTAATGTGGTACAGTCTTCATTTTCTTTTCCATAATGCCAGTCATGAATCTTGCAACTTGGAGGGTAATATGTCTATCTCTCAAAGATTTCAGGTTTTCACGGCTGGCATCATCATTAGCCAAGAAGGTCAGAACGGCTGCTCCGGCTGCAATGCCACTGAGGATGTTCTCCGCAGCTGAGAACGAAACGTCTGGAAGAAAAACTTTCTCCAGTAGAACACGGCACTTGAGCCCGAAAGATTCTACAAACCCTAATGTCTATCTCTGTCAGACAGCAAGAAGACTAGTTTCTCCTGATTTGACTTACCAAAAAGAGAAGATAAAATACGATCCAGAAACCTATCCCGTTCAATCTTAAAATCAGGACAATAAAATAGGGAGCGATAGAGGTCCTCAATGGATGTTAGGTCACAAGTACAAACTCTTTCCTGAAAAGGAATCTGCCTAAACCGGCCTCCAGGGGGTTTATGGGAAGAGGCAGTCTCACAGGTATGACGGCCCCAGGCTGTTCAGGGCTTTGAAGATTAAACCCAAAACCTTGAACTAGATCTGGTACTCAATTGGTAGCCAGTGCAGCCAGCAGAGCACCAGCTACGTGAGTGCCCATATAGGCACTGCAGCAAGCAGGTGCGCTGTCACATTCTGCACCAGCTGGTGTTTCTGGGTCAGATTCAAGGGCAAGCCTGCAGTAATCCAGTCTGGAAATGACCATTGCATGGATCACTGTGGCCAGGTCCCGGACGGAAAGGTAGGGAGCCAGCTGTTTCATCTGTTGGAGATAATAAAAGGCAGACCTGGCCACTATGGTGATCTGGGCCTCCATGGAAAGTGAGGCACCCAGAATCACTCCAAGGCTCTGGACCTTTGGTGCTGGTGACAATAGTGTCCCACCAAACATCAGGAGCCTTATTCCCAAGCCTGTCCTGCCTCGGGCCAGACACAGGACCTCCATCTTAGATGAATTTAGTTTCAGCCAGCTCTGTTGTAACCACCCTGTCTGGCCTCCAGCACACAGCCCAGATTTTCCAGGGCAGAGTCTGTGTGGCTGTCCATCAACTGATAGAACTGCATCAGCATATTGACAGCAACCCAACCCATGCCTCCATACTACCTTGGTGAGGGGGTGCATGTAGATGTTAAACAACACTGGTGACAAGAATGCACTCCACATTCTAGAGGGTACCATTTGGGAGATCATGTCACCAATCGCCATCCTCTGTCCCCAACCCTGGAGGAAGGAGGAAAACCATTGTAAGGTAGACTCCTACACTGGCAAGGTAGGAGGTCATAAGATCATTTTCGGCCATGTCAAACTTTGCTGTCAGATCTAACAGCAGCAGCAGAGCCAACCCACCTTGATCCAGATGTCTTCAGAGATTATCCATGAGGTTATCCATGGCTGGGTAGGAAACTGGACTGGAAGAGGTCCAGGACAGATGCTTTATCCAGGAAAACCTGGAGCTGTTTGGCAACTGCTCTCTTAATGACCTTACCTAGAAACATGTAAGTTTGATATTGGGTAATAGTTGGATAGAACCATAGGGACCAATGATGGTTTCTTCAGGAGCGGGTATATCACATCCTCTTTCAATCCTACTGGAAAGACCCCTGACAAGAGGGACGTTGACAATTTCTTCCAGGGGGACCCAGGCTGTATCCCTGCAGGCCTTGACCAGCCAGGATGGGCACAGATCTAGGAGGCATATGGTAGACTTCACAGTTGCCAGGACCCTGTCGACATCATCTCAGGAGAGCCGACTGAATTAATCCAAACAAGGACTAGAAGATGGACAGTTGTATTTCTGCATCAAATGTGGTCGGGAAGTCCTGGTGGAGCAACATGATTTTATCTGTAAAATATCTTGAAAAAGCCTCACAGCCAATATCCAATTCCTTACTGGGTTTTTTTTTTTTTTTGCTCTATGGCAAAGTAGTTAGCGACTGAATAGTCCTAAATATTTGGGCCAGGCATAAGTTCGCAGATGCAATGGAGGCTGTGTAGAAGTCTTTTGTTGCAGACTTCATTGCCACCTCATAGTCTTTCATAAACGTTCTATAAGATGTTCTTGACACCTGCAGTTTTCTATAAACAGGGTTAATGAAAAGAAGTGTTATCCTTTTCTTTCATTCTTTCCCCCCCAGCCCTTCTTGTTGCCAGGAAAATATTTGTGTTATGTTCTAGGACTCTTTGCTTGATGAACCAACTACACTGTATTAGGACTCCAGTAAAAAATAGCTAGTTAGCTTTTTTGTTTTTCTGTGCATATGCCTTGGCTTTACATACCCTTCCTTGAATTACTTCAGTAAAGCCTTATTTGCTTGTGTTACTTGGGGAGTTACTTGGGACCAAACCCAGGTACATCTTGGGCCAAGCCTTGACAGCAGAGGCCAGAGGATTCCTTGTAATGCCTAGCCAAATATCCACAGCAGCCTTTTCTGTCCATTCAGAAATGTCACCACCAAAACATCTGAAATCCTCAGTAAGTCAAATAAGTTTATGCATTTTCATGCTGGAGTGTGGTTAACAGAAAGGACTGGCTGAAGGAATAATGAAAAACCAGAGGAGTCTTAAAAACTGAAAGATCATCATAATCTGCCTTGCTACTGCAAAGGCACATTTCAGTGGATATTGAAAAATAAAATAAGAAACAGTCCAAACATTATGAAGTACATCAATTTTGTGGGCGAACATTGCTGGGGTCACCGCTGATATTGCTTTTAAATATGTTTAACTACAGATTAACATAAAAACTGTTCTGTGTGGTTTTCAATAAAAGGGATTTGTTCTGTGCTTCACCTTCCTCCCAGGAGACCACAGCTCAAATTCAAGTTGCAGATGAAGATGGATGAAGTTAAACCTGACAGACATAAATTAAGTGGCCTGCTGGAAGTAGCAATAGCATACCTATACACACTTCCTTGGAGGGAATGCATACAAAACAAAAGAAAGCTCTGTTATTTGTGCTTTTCCTATAAGTGCATGCAAGTTCACACATTCATCTCAGTTACCCTTTTATAATTGTGTTAGTTACATCATTATTATGATCTCTTTATTATAAAAAGGAGTTTAAGTTTGGAGGCAGTGGCTTATCCAGAGTTCACTGAGGAAATTCATGGTTGAGGTGAGATATATACCCAGCTCAGAATTCATAACCACTATGTTACATTGTGTTAGATCCAAACTAGCTTTTCTGCTGGTGAAAGACCAATGGAACAAAACTGCCCAGCTTCCCACCCTCCCTTCAATCCATTGATCTCCCTACAATGCTGCCCTTGGGGAACAGAGGACCTTCAGAATCAGATATGACATGAGGAGCAAACATATGAACATATGAAGCTGCCTTCTACTGAATCAGACCTTTGGTCCATCAAAGTCTTCTCAGACTGGCAGCGGCTCTCCAGAGTCTCAAGCTGAGGTTTTTCACACCTATTTGCCTGGACCCTTTTTTTGGAGATGCCGGGGATTGAACCTGGGACCTTCTGCTTCCCAAGCAGATGCTCTACCACTGAGCCACTGTCCCTCCTACATATGAAGCTGCCTTATACTGAATCAGACCCTGGGTCCATCAAAGTCAGTATTGTCTTCTCAGACTGGCAGCGGCTCTCCAGGGTCTCAAGCTGAGGTTTTTCACACCTATTTGCCTGGACCCTTTTTTGGAGATGCCAGGGATTGAACCTGGGACCTTCTGCTTACCAAGCAGTTGCTCTACCACTGAGCCACCGTCCCTCCCAAAATGGGTGTCTGCAACAGGAAAGGAGAGTTGGTAGCAATCCTCCACTTCTGTTAGTGGAAAATTTAATCTGGATCAAATCTATTAGCTCTTATTGGATTGGATTCCATCACAGTACGTGTTTTTGTGCTGGAAAAAGGCTCCCATTCTCAGGAAAGGACACTCTGGCCTCTGTCTATGGCCAAGGGACTGAGAGCCAGAAGATAGTTCCACCAGCAAGGGAAGGTCAGCTTGGTTGAATTGTAACTGCTGAATTACCTTTGTTCTACACTCTTCCCTTGTGTGATATAATGCTTGTGGTCTGTGCTTGCTTTTCTCTACTGATCTGAGCTGCTTCAGAAGAAGGTTGTAGGGGGGAAATGCCTGGACCACAGCTTTACTTCTGCCCTGCCTCATCTCTCAGCATGAGGACTTTGTTCATCCTCAGTGAAGGAGTAGTATAACCAAATATAACTGGTTGGTGACAAAGATCAAGTTAATGCATGTCACAGTATTTCCATTACTATGTATGGGTGTGAAAGATAGGCAATAACAGGAAGAAAGTTGATTCATTCGACATATGGTTGTTGAGGTGAGTTTTATGATACCATGAACTGCTAAAAAGACAAATAAGTGGGACCTTGATAAAATCAAGTCTGATCTCCCCCTAGATGATAAAATGCTTAAGCGGAGGCTATTGTACTTTGGTCACATATGAGAAGACAAAAGTCACTGGAAAAGATGATAATGTTAGGAAGAGTTGAAGGCAGAAGGAAAAAAGAAGTAACATGAAATGGATTTTCAAGGAAGCCATGGCCCTCAGTTTGCAAGATCTGAGCTATTAGGCTATTAACAATAGGACTTTTTTTGGAGGACATTAATTCACAGGGTTGCCAAAAGTCAGACTTTATGACACTTAACACACACACAACTTTTTACATCATCATATTTACTATATTATCCATGTTATCTCACAGTGAAGAAAGGATTAAAATACTCAACAGCTGAATATAGGGAGTAATGCAGAAGTTAAAAATAGGCAACCCCCCCCCCCAAATTTAGGTATAGTTTGCAAACATTTTCGAAACCTTGAAAATCAAAATCTTATTAAAAATCCAGCATTGAAGTAGATGGAAATGAAACACGTGCCAAACTAAACATTAACAGAGAACTATAAATATGTAATGGCACTAGACAAGATATTTTTTATCACATGAGGCATTTAAATGATCTTTGAAGACATTCATTGATTTTTGATACTGAAGGAACTCTTGCGATGGAGAAAAGACAATAGCAATTGCTTGCTTTGCAAGTTCAGACAATAGCATGGAAAACCATGCCCTCCACAGGATCACTTTGGAAACTGCATGGTAACTTCCTATCACCTCAGCCTTTCAAGGGCAGCACCTGTGAGTATCAGGTACATTGCAAGCGACAGAACAAAATAGGAGTCGATTGCACCTTTAAGACCAGCTTAGTTTTATTCAGAACGTAAGCTTTCGTGTGCTCTCTAAGCATACTTCATCAGACGAGGAATCTGGCACAGTGAGCAGAGCCATACATGGCTGGTAGGCAGTGGCCCAGAATGCAAGATGGTACAGATTTAAGAACCAATGACAGTGAAGTAAAATTATGTGCTTAGAGAGCACACGAAAGCTTACGTTCTGACTAAAACTAAGTTGGTCTTAGAGGTGCAATAGACTCCTATTTTGTTCTACTACTTCAGACCAACACGGCTGCCTACTTGGATCTACTGCAAGTGATATTTAGGAATAATAGCATAAGGAGTCACAAGAACAGATGTAGGATGAATGCATGGACAAAAACCAAAGCATGAGATGGACAAGCATATCTAAATACTGAGTGTATTCTATGTGCTTTTACTCCACAATGGTAAAATCTCACAGAAATGCCCAGTTATCCAGCTCTAATCAAACATAGTTATGTACAAGTCATAAGTACTCGAGAGAGAATATTAAATTCACATTCCTTTTTAACTTTTTCCTTGTTTGGCCAGTTGTGACGAAGGAGAAAAAGAATTTTTTTTTATCCTCCTCATTTCTTCCCTATCAGGGCCTAAAACAAATATTTTTTTAAACCAACAGAAGAACAGAGTATACAATATGTCACACCCTATGCTGGCCATTGAGAAACAAGTGTCCAGTGGTAAGGCTGGCATTTTTCTATCTCTGCCAGGCTGATCGACTGTCCCATCTGCCTCAGTTGGACCTGGCAACAGAGATACCTGCCACAGTCACCTTCAGGCTGAACTATTGCAACTTGCAGTACACAGGGCTGTCCTTGAGGCTGCTTTGAAAGTTTCCGGTTATGCAGAATGCTGCTGCTAGGTTGTTGACCAATGCAGCATGGTCATCCCACATTCAATCTGTATTTAAGCCACTGCACTGACTATTGGTTTCTGAATCAAGTTCAAGGTGTTGGTTCTCACCTTTAAGCCCTAAACTATCTGGGGCCTTCATACCTAGAGGGCCATCGCTCCCTAGATGTCCCCATAAGAACACTTAACTCTTCTTCATGTGGCCTGCTGATGGTGCCCAGCCCACTGGTGACTTGACTGTAGTCAACAAAGGCAAAAACTTTTCAGTAGTGCCTCTGCCCGGTGGAACTGTCTGCCAGATGACATCCAGGTCCTCCAGGATCTTTCTAGATTCCATAGGGCCTGTAAGGCACAATTGTTCCACCAGAGTTACTTCTGTTGAGCATGGTCGAGGGTAGTTTTCTACCAGCAGTCTAGGGTGTTGATTGGTAGGTGACAAATGATTATGTTTTCTTCTGATGCCTGAGCTAAGGTGCTATTTTATGGATTGCAAATTGTGGTTGCACTTACCAGTAACCATTGTTCCTCAAGTGGTCTTCTGTATGGTCCCATATGGGACTTCTCAAGGGCAGGCCTGCCATGGAAAAGATTTCCAAGCTTTCTAATAGACTTAAAGCACCCCTCCTCCCTCTGGCACTTTCCTGCCTAAATGAACTCCTGACTGGGGCACTATTCCCTCAGTTCTCTCCATGCTGCCACCGGAGACTCTAAGACAGGGTGTCAAACATGTGGCCTGGGGGCCAAATCAGGCCCCTGGGGGGCCCCTATAAGGCCCCCGAGTGACTGGCTGTCATCTGCTTCCTTCTCTTTCTCTCTTGCTTCTTTCTGCATAACAGCTTGCTTTTCAAGGGCTTGCTCAATCACATAGGAGCTAAAGAGCAAAGCCTCTATTTTCTCCATTGGCTTAGGCTCCTCCCTTAGGGGAGGGAGGCAGAGCTTGCTTTGCCAGGCTCTGTCAATCGCACAGCAGAACTACTGAAGCAAGCCTCTCTTCCTTCTATTGGCTGAGGATCCTCCCCCTCCTGGTCCCCTGGGGAAGGAAGGAAAGAGCCAGAGCTTCCTTCACCCAGTTTCCTGGATCCCATGGGAGAGATGCAAAGAAAGCACCTATAAGACTGAATGCTGACATTTTAAATATGTTTTTAAGTTTTTAAAAATATATTTGTGTTTGTCTGTGTCCTTTATAAAGTTTATATCTCTGCTACCTCATCTTAAATAGGTACGCAAATGACCCGGCCTAACATAGCCTGGCCCAGCAACGTCTAATTTATGTCAGATTCATCCTTCATAGCAAAATGTTTGACACCCCTGCTCTAAGACACCAAGGTCACAGAAAATTCACAGCTGGGCAGGAGGGAGGGATGTGTGCCTACACAGAAGACCACTAGATGAACAATGGTTACAGGTAAATTCAACCCTGTTTTCATCTTCATGGCTTCTGTGCAGTCCCACATGGGGAGATCAGTAATCTCCCTGAATGAAAGAGGTGGGTGTGAATCTCAAAGGAGACCACAGTGACTGGCCTTCCTAATGGGTGCTTAGTGTCACATAATGACCTTCATCCAGAACTGTCTTAGAACAGAACGGCAAGTTCTGAGCAAGTGTCTCAACTGAAATATCTGCAGGGATGTGTCAAATAAAACAGCACTCTTTTGGAAATGGCCATGACACCTAAAGTAGCATTGAAAGGCCATGCACTCAAGAACATAAGAACATAAGAGAAGCCATGTTGGATCAGGCCAACGGCCCATCCAGTCCAACACTCTGTGTCACACAGTGGCAAAAAATTTTATATATACACACACACTGTGGCTAATAGCCACTGATGGACCTGTGCTCCATATTTTTATCTAAACCCCTCTTGAAAGTGGCTATACTTGTGGCTGCCACCACCTCCTGTGGCAGTGAATTCCACATGTTAATCACCCTTTGGGTGAAGAAGTACTTCCTTTTATCCGTTTTAACCTGTCTGCTCAGCAATTTCATCGAATGCCCACGAGTTCTTGTATTGTGAGAAAGGGAGAAAAGTACCTCTTTCTCTACTTTCTCCATCCCATGCATCATCTTGTAAACCTCTATCATGTCACCCCGCAGTCGACGTTTCTCCAAGCTAAAGAGTCCCAAGCGTTTCAACCTTTCTTCATAGGGAAAGTGCTCCAGCCCTTTAATCATTCTAGTTGCTGCTCCAGCCCTTTAATCATTCTAGTTGCGAGTGTGAGAAAGAGTGTGAGGGCCTCTGCCAATCCACAAGGATGGATTGCATGAGGACACTTACTATGTGTGACATGAGGACTGAGAGTCAATCCCTGGCAGAGAATCCTGGCCAGGGCATCACCTTGTGAAATTTTATGAATTGATAGAACATAGGTTAGAGCTCTCAGCGTCTCAATACTATAGTTGGAATTGTTGCTTACTAAAAAACCATATTCTAAATGAAGTACCAAGGAAATGCAAAAATAAGACAAGGGGTTATATTCCTGATTTGGAGCATCAGAACACCATAAAGGGAGAGGGAATGTTAGAGAGTGATACCTGATCAACAACTGAAGCCTGATCAACAGCAGAAGCAGTAGGGTCGAAACCCTGTTACAGTTTCTGTTGGGACTCTTTGACACATAGAGGTGCAAGATACGGTAATGTAGGAACAGATGCTTGCCACTCAGAAAAATGGAAGGCTACTGCTGCAATGCAGGCAGGGAGCAGCCCAACATATCAAGCCATCATGGCTGCCTTATAATAATGAAGGCAGTGAAAACAGGTGCGACATGGACAAAGAAAGAATGGACTGGAGGTGCCATAAATGAATTTTCTGTAATTTGCAGAATAATCTGTGTAGCAATATAGCCAGAGAAACAAACCAGACTTCCTTGGTGAAGGTTAGAGGGGTATCCTTCAATGACAGGGTTCCCTGCCCAAAAGACTCAGTCTCCTGGAGGTACCAGCATTACTTTGACTCGATGTGAATTTTTTTAAGGATAATATTCTGTGCAAGCCTCCAATCTGAAGTCTGATGAAGCGATCAGTGAAACGGCTGTCCCAACTAGCAGCCCTGTTGCTGAGGACTGGGGGGGGGGGGGGGAGGGCACATTTACAGACTTTGAAGTGCATATTGAAGAAAGGAGCAGGGCTCCATATATAATTTTGGAAGATTTCTGCAAACCTTAATAGAAACTACTCCACATAGGCTCAACTCAAGTTACTGTGACTTGAAGCAGGTGCGGCTTTTTTTGAGTCAAGTGTTAGAAACTTCCATTTAATCAGCGTATATGCCCCTTGAAGAGATTATCAAATTGTAGATGAATGCTATTTTCCCATGTAATTTTGTTTGAAACTTCTGATACACTTGGAAGAGTTTTTGATAAATTGTGATGATTTTGTATAATAATTCTGTGTGCTTTCTTGCCTTCGGTGTACCAATGTCATGGCTTCCTCTGTATTTGGTTTTGCCCAAATGGGGACTGGAAACCTTAGATGTAACACTTCCAAAGTCTCAGCTTCCAAAGAAGTGTTCTGAGAAAAAGCAGAGCTGACAGCACAAAAATTGTGCATGTTATGTCTGTACCAGAAATAAGGAAAACAAGTTTGGACATCCCCTGAAAAAAATACATATTCTGTTATGGTGTCATATATAAATACATAAATTCACCAGAACAAGGAAGCAGTGGAAGCCAGAAAGAGCTGACAATCTTAGTAAAATAAGGACTGGCTACAGAAAAGCAAAGCAAAGGAAAACTCAGGTTTCCCTGAAAAGGATTAGTGATTGTTTGCCATGATCCTAGATCTAGTGCAGCCTATACACTCCAGGCAAGCCTGCGTTAGAGTAGCTACAAGGACTACATTTCCCAGGATCCCTTCTATCCCTCTGACCCGGTGGGCAGCAATTTTAGAGGGGAAACTTGCTCAGAGGGATGGTACCTGGAAGGAAAGATATAAAAGGCTTAGCTTCAGACAGAGAAGTTTTCTCTCAGAAAAGGCTGGGCTGGAAAGAGGTTGCAGGTGGAAAAGAGTGCCCTCACCCAAAGGTAGTGAGTCTCTTAGCATTAGAGGAACGGGACATTTAGTTGTGTCAGGGCTGTTATTTTCTTTGCATTACCTTCACTGTTTCTAACTTTCACTGTTGCACTAATAATTAAAACCACTTGTTTTAAGCACTTACAATAAACTTGTTATTGTTATATTGCCTGAGTCCTCACGTCTCTTTGGTCACAGATAGAAGGTTTTGTTAAGAAGGAAGACAGGGGTTGGGTGGATGCTCTGGGCCGTCCCAGACAGGCCCTTATCAGAGTGGTGGCAGACAGTAGAGGCCCTCCCTGGTCCCCTGCTGTGTGACACTGTTCTTCAATAGAGTTGGGGGAAAACAATATAATGTTTGCCGATACAATTTGCCAATCAGAGACACTGACCTATGAGGCAGATGTTCTGAGTAGGAAAACATGTTAGTTCAAGAAAAAGATGTTAGTTCAAAAGATCAGTATGGAGTTTATCTTAATCCATAACAGGGAGTCAAAGTGTCTTATAACATTTCATACTTTTTCATTTCATCTTCACTAGAATCTTGCTAGGCAGGTCAGGTGGAGACAATCCAAATTCAGCAACTTTTCAGACAAAATGGCTTTTGAACCTGGGTCTCCCAGATCCAGCCCAACACTCCAAGCACTATACCACACTGGTTTTTGTTCCAAAATGTGTCACATAAGAGTGAGTCCTTCAGGATAATCATTGTTAATGGCTTCGGGCTGTAGACTTCAACACAGTAAATATGCTGCAGTGCAAGGAGAAAAATCTGCTAATGGTATAGCAAAATTTCATCATTCTCAAGGGGGATCATATGCTCCTGCAGCTCTTAAATTATATAAAGCCAAGCAGTTAGCTCAATTGTTATATAGTTCCTTTATGAGGCTGCCCAGTTCATATTTTGTACCTCAAGGAAGAGTACAATCTAAGTTCTTGAACCATTTTACAGGCCCCTAGATGTGTGTCAAATACCAGTTAAGACTGGAGACAGATTGTTTAAAAGTTGAAACCTGTGTCTGTATTCTATTTATGTGTGACCAAAGGGCCATATTAACCCACAAGGTTTACTCCTTCTGATATACTGTGACAATTTCTAATCAAACTGGTGTAAGTCTATTCAAAGTTATCTGCTGAGAACTGTCCAGGTGCTCTTATCCTGTGGAATAGACAAGGCAAAATTTTAATTAAGCAGAGAATGGAGGATATTTTATTTATTTATTTATTTATTTATTACTTTACATTTATATCCCGCCCTCTCCGCAAGCGGACTCAGGGCGGCTCACAACATCATAAAAACAATCAATTCAATAAAACATATAAAACCATAATTTACTTATCAATTTAAAACTATTAGCGCTGTCTCAGTCCAATCTAGGCGGTATTGACTTCTGCCTATGCTCGCCAGCATTCTGTGGGATGTCCGGTGGCAGCCCATTTTCAATCAACCACAAAAGCCTGTTTAAACAGGATATAGAGCACCAAACCAATCTCTCTGGCTTATGATGAGGGTGGAACTGGCAAACTAATTAACATCTTTGGAAGTAAAAGGGTTTAGAAGAGCCTTCATGCTGGTAAGGTGCTCTGCCTTCCCTTCTCCTGTACTTGAAGGGAAATACAAGAATATACCTTTCACAGAAGTCTCTGTATCTGCCTGTCAAAGAATGCTGAAACTACAGAGCACATGTTTTTCATATGCCTGCATTTTAAGGTGGCATGTAAGGAGATCATTACCCCACTGACTTGAAAATTTTTTGGGCCTTCCAGAAAAAGCTAAACTTGAGTTTCTTTTATGATAGATACCCCAAGATTACCTACCAAGTAGCCAGATTCTGTATGGTGATTCTGAGGATACGGAAATTGCATGGCAATTAGATAGTAAGCAGTTATGGTGTTATGTACTAAGTTTAGGACTGGGCTCGAGGCAAGCATTCATTGCAGGCCAGGACCCTGATGCCTACATTCTGATTGGCTGTTCTCCTAGAATTGGCCATACAGGATGCGAGGCATTTCACAAGGAAATGCAAATGAAGGATCCCGTAGACCAAAACAGGATTGGTGAGTGCTGGCCTATGGGGGCATGTTTTTTCTTGTTCCAACTATATATAATCATTCATTACTTCCAGTTTGTTTGTGACCGTTCCTTCTTAATGAATGGGTTCTTGTTGATAAAGAGCTGGCTGAACCCTCTTTATAATGCTGGTGACGAGGATGAGATATTAGATTGGGTAGGTAGCCCCCAAGATATATAGCTGAATCACTAGTCGTTGAGGAATTGTCACCCCAACTGACCAGCATGCAGTCACCCTGTCGCTCTGATTCAACAGAAAACATGGCTGCCAAGGGCCACATCAAGCCATTTGACTCATCAGCAGAAGACTAGGACTCATACATTACTCAGTTTGAATTCTACCTCACAGCCAACGAGGTCACCAAGACTGAGTGGAAGAAGGTCATCTTCAGCGGCTGTGAGTGACCCACCTTCAAAGTTGCTCGAGCTCTTGTGGCACCTGCTCTATTCAAAGATGAGTCTTTCAATACACTGAATTCAATGCTGTATTAGATGGATCCTTGAGCCAGTACACAGGTCTGCCAGTATCATTTGACCTTGACTCGACTGTAAAGCCTATCTGACTAAAGGCTTGTCGAGTACCATTAGCATTGAAACCAAGGATAGATGGAGAGCTGGATTGGCTGATCACCCAGGGGTCCTAGAACTTGTCTTTCCTGCTTGCTGGGAAACTCCAGTTGTGACCCCACTCAAGGTCAATGGAGCTGTCCATATCTGCACCCACTACAGGTGCAGGTTGAATAAGGCCTTGCAGCACATGTGTATCCTGTGCCAGTGGTGAGTCATCTCCTGGCATTGTTGTCTGGTGGGAATTTTTTTTCCTAAACTTGACCTGGCACAGACTTATCAGCAACTCTCCATTGATGCCACCGCAGAAGCCCAGACCACTGTCACTCATGGGGGCGCATTCAAGGTGAAGCGCTTGCAATTCAGGGTCAGTGTGGCTCCAGGCATCTTCCAAAGCTTAATGGAGGGCCTCCAGAAGGGAATTCCTGGGGTCATTCCCTACTTTGACAATGTGGTTATCGCAGGGGGCTCTGCTTTAGAACTTTCTGAACATCTTTGAGAAGTCCTCTTTCATTTCCAGAATGCTGGCCTCAAGGTGAAGAACAAGAAATGTCAATTTGGTGTTCTGTGCGTTGAGTTCCTGGGGTTCCTCATAGACACTGCTGGCATTCATCTTACGCCCTCCAAGGTGAAGGCCATCCACAGTGCACCTCCACCACGTTCTTAAAAAGAGCTCTAATCATTTCTGGGTCTATTGAACTTCCAGCACTCATTCCTGCTTCACAAACTGTCTCTCACTGAGCCACTGCATCATCTCCTGGAGACTAAAGCACCCTGGACCTGGGGCCCAAGGGAAATCAGGGCTTTCACTGTTATCAAAAACTTGCTTTCATCAGATAGTGTGCTTATCCATTTTGATGAACTGAAGTTACTTGTACTTGCCTGTGACATGTCTCTATACAAGATCAGCACTGTTTTCAGTCAGATGAGTAGGAAGCTCCCGTTGCACTTTTCCAGGACTCTGTGGAGTGCAACTATGAGCAGATTGACAAAGAGGCTTTTGCCATTGTGGCTGAGGTTAAAAAGTTCCATGACCATGTGTATGGAAGACATTTTGAAATAGTCACTGACCACAAACCTCTCCTAAGGTTATCTACTTCTGATCGGCAGATCCCACAGATCCTGTTGCCTCAGATGATGCATTGATCTGTGTTTCTGTCAGTGAAAGACTACACGCTCTCCTACCAAACCAGCAGGGCTTTGGGCCATGCAGATGCTCTCAGCCACCTGCCTTGCCCACTGACCCATCTCCTGCTGATGGCATCATGCTCCTGGAAGATCTTCTGCAGCTGCTGCTTCACACCTCTGATGTGGCCATCCACATGGCCAAGGACTGCACTTTGTCCAGAATCCTGAACTGGGTGTGGAGGGGGTGGCCAGTGGGCCATCTAGATGTTGAGTTCCAGCCCTTTGGTTCCTGCCAGCACAAACTGTCGGTACATAAAGGATGCCTGCTCTTGGGGAACCAAGTGATCATTCCACCCAAGTTGTGACAGGTCCTTGAAGCCTTGCACATTGGACATCCAGGCATTGTTCGTATGAAGGCATGAGCCCACAGCTATGCATGGCAGCCAGGGATAGAGAAATCATGCCAGCCATGTCAAGTGTCTTGTCCTGCCATGTCTCAAGCTCCAGTGCAATCTTGGAAGTCGACTTGCACGCCATGGTCACGGCTCCACATAGACTTTGTTGGTATGTTCCAAGGACAGGTGTTCTTAATCATTGTGGACTCCAACTCCAGGTGGTTGGAAGTCGTTCCAGTGTCCACAATGATGTCTGCAGTTGTTACTCGCTCTTTGCATCGTCTGTTCATGACCCATGGCCCACCAGATGCTATTGTGTCAGACAATGGAACACAGTTCACATCAGACAAGTTCCAGCATTTGCTGGCTAGCAACAGAATTCAGCATATTATGGTGGCACCATTCCACCTGTCAACCAGTGAACAAGCAGAGTGAATGGTGTGCACAACAAAAGACTCACTCAGCAGGATTGTTCGTGGGGACTGGCACTTGAGGTTAGCCCATTTCCTCCTCCAGCAACACATCATGCCACACGCCACTACAGGACAAAGCCCAATGTAACTACTTATGAATAGAAGTCTTCTAGATTGGCTCCACCCGTACCTGACAACGCACCACCCACTGTGCTGTAAAGTCCTGTAAACCCCGACGACATGGTGTATGCCCTGAACTATGGCTATGGACTGGCTTGGATTCCCACCACTGTGGCCAATGCAACAGGCCTGGTGTCATATTTGGTCACTACTTCAGACAGCAGGGTTCTGCACTGTCAATATTGATCAACTACAGTGTAAGTGGCCAGACCATGCACCACCTACAGACTATGACTCTATGTCAAGAGCGGCCAACCCAAACAATCAACTAGTCGCCAAGGACTCTGTGACTCCACTGCCAGCTGCTCCTGCATCCACTGGCTCAGAGGTGACCAACAGTTCCAATCCTCCCTGTGAAAGGAGCCCCACACCCAGTATGGCAAAGCCAGCTGAATGTCCAGTTCGAATTTTTGGATGACTTCACGCAACTGTCTCATGTACCTGTTAACAAACATGGGGTGACAAGATGGAACCCTGTGTGGTACAAAAACCCAAGGAGCCAAGCAACAGTTCCCCAGCACCATCTTCTCAAACCTACCTTTCAGATAAGGCTGAAACCACCACAAAATGGTACTTCTCAGTCCAATTCCTAGACATGATGCAGGAAGATATAATGAACAATGGTATCAGAAGACGCTAAGAGGTCCAGAAGAACTGGTAGGGTTGCACTGCCCCATCCATATCCAGGACTTTCAGTCCAATATCTGGCCTGAAGTCCAACTGGAAAGGATCAAAGTGATTCACTTCATCCAATAATTAATCGAGTTATCCAACAATCACCACCAGCTCACTCATGACTTATTTAGGGCTTACTGGTCATTACTATACTAAATGCCTGAAGGGTTAATTGGAATTACAACAGTGTTAGGGATTATAAATAATTTCCTTTAATTACTACCATAACAACTGTTCTCCTCCCCTATTTAATGAGGTATCATTAGAGTTCAATATGCAGTACAGTGCACTGAATTTATGTTGGAAAACATGGTACCGGTTTTAGGCAGTTTGAGCTTGATGCCCAAGGAAGGCAACTTTTCTGCCTTCTGCTAGATAACTATAACTCACTCTACATAGGGCTTCCTTTGAGGTTGGTAAAAAAATGCAACTGTTCCAGAATGCGGCTTTGAGGGTGTTGACAGGAACACCCTTTACAGCACATATCCAACAACTGCTCTATCAGCTGTACTGGCTCCAGATTGAGGACTGGATCCAGTTCAAGGTTCTGGTGCTGACCTCCAAAGCCCTTAATAATCAGGGACCAGCATACCTTCAGGACCACCTGTTCTGGTACGTCTCCCATAGAGTATTACACTCCAATGATAAAATCTGTTGGTGGTTCCTGGCCCTGTGAAACTCTTCCAGGAAAGATCAGGGCTTTGTGGTATCTGCAAAACAGAGTTTTCTGTTGGGCCTATGGCTATAGTTTCTGGCCTCCCCCTGTCCTCTTGTTTTCCCCCTTCTTATATGTTACTTCCCCCATGAGTTTTTATACCAGCTTGAATTTTATAGAAGTTGTTTTATTGATTTTATTGTATTTATAGATTAATTGTATGTTTGTATATGTTTGAATATTAAATTGTACATTTATAAACTGTTGTTACCTGCTTTAAGCCAGGCTCAGGGAGAGTGGGATACAAATTTAATTAATCAGCAGCAGCAAAAAAATCAACCACCCCTCTTCCACAGATGAAATGCTGTTCTACCAATCGAACATACCTACAGGATTCACACCTTTGTTTTAAAATGAACTTTACTGGTATCTTTTTTGACTCTTTGTCTTAGCTCAGGAAGGATGCCCCCAAAGTCAACTAATTTATGCAGCAGCTCACAACTTTAATGCCAGTAGCTCACAAAGCAGAATTTTTGCTCAGAAGATGCTACAGCTTAGAGCAGGGTTGTCAAACATACAGCCTGAGGGCCAGATCAGGCCCTCAGAGGGCTATCAGGCTGGTGAGCAACTCACTGTCATCTGCTCCCTTCTTTCCCTCTTGCTTCTTTCTGCATGCATCTCAGCTTGCTTTGCCAAGCTTGTTCAATTGCACAGGAGCTACAGAGAAAAGCCTCTATTTTCTCCATTGGCTGACCAGCACATGAAGCAACTTATGTACAAAAGCTGACAATGCCCAGCCATTTCATGTTTTCCTCTTGGTCTTAAGCTCAAAGCTTTGACCTTGAGATTTCAGTACTTAATGTCAATAAATCAAAAGTAGGTTTGCAATTTAGACACACACCTGAACAAAATCTGAACAGCATATGCAGATTGCTACAGCACAGACATTGTCCCCAGATTTTGATGCAAAAATTTAGAGCAAGTAGTGTCAGTTATCAGAGATTGTTAAATAAACAAAATACTGCAAAAATGCTAATCTTTTAAGCATATTTTAAGTTTTTAAAGAATCTTTAAATTGTGTGTGTCCTCTATAAAGTGTACATCTCTGCTACCTGGCATTACATTTTATGACATATATGGCATGAACCAACAAGGTCTCATTTATGTCAGATCGGGTCCTCATAACAAATGAGTTTGACACCCCTGGATTAGAAGGAGCATTGCTCCTGAGCATGTAGTGATCACTGGAGAACTAATCCTTCAATGCCAATATTTTTTATGTCTCACACGCATAGGGTACAAGACGGTACAAGCACTCATGCCAATACACATCCCAAAAGAAATCAAGTGATACAGCTCTTTTTGTGGTAATATTTTTTTGGAATGGCTATTAAATTTTCCAAATTTGTATTTAAATTGTTTATGCTTTTTTTGTTTAATTTTGAACCATTCCATATTCTTTCTTTATTGCAAAAAGACAACATGCATCTTAGAAATTCAGATTGTAATCAATAAAACAAACATTACATGTATGAATTTAAATGTATAAACAGTTAGAAATTCAACAATATCTTCTAATATACTATTACACGTTCACAATTTTGTAAAAACTATAATACAAATTTACTATACATTGAGAGGAATTTAATATTCCTTTTCACATGATTTTGTTAAAAACCATTGAAGCATCTCTATTGTATGTGGTCATATATTTTCAAACCAGTTTTCAGATGCTGTTTTTTAATGTTTCAGGATTTATAAAACAAAACAAAAAACCCCACAAAAGATTCCACACCAGACAGCTTATATAAGCAGTAATACATGTAAGTTTTAGGGGGTGATTCACTGACCAACTGACAGTAAAATTCTTTTCATTTTCTATCAGTTCTACACATTCTTGAGTGGTCAGGAAGGCATAATTCTAGAATGGTAACATTTTATTTTAGATCGACTTATAGTTATGAATTTACTTGGAAGATATATTTGAGATTAATTATGCTAAGTCCATTATAGCTTGTGAAGGTGGAAGTTATATTTTCAGAGAAACTAAAAATAAAGTGTTACCTGACATTACCTACCTAAAACATACAAATGGTGTCAGACTAAGTTCTAATACAGGGAGATCCATAGCAATGTCAAAATGAAGGTCACTTTGAACTAGTTTTTGCTTTCTCCTCTGTATTAACTGAATTACCACTCTGCTGCCCATCACTTACATTCCCAGTAACACAATAGTATGCTTTCGATACATGAGTTCAGGGGCACAACTCATTTTTGTGCTTCTGGGGAAAGAAATCACATTTAAGATGTCACTAGAGGATTTATGTAAGCCAACATATCCTTTAACCCCCCTCCTCATTAAACACCTTTCCCCTCAACTCCTGTATTTCACACACAACTAAAAAAGCCAACACTTATGAGGAAGGGCATTTTTCCTTTTTTGAACAGTGAGCTAACAAAACTTTAAAAACCATATGAAAAGGAATCCCATCCGGTCTGTCTGAAAAGCTACCGAAATTTCTTATAGCTTCACTTGTTCCTTGTAGTCTTCCGGATACAAAAATACAAGAATTCTTATGGAAATCTAGATGCTGGTAGTTTTAGTACACAAAAAAGCAAAATATTTACAAAATTATACAGCTGTAAGAAAAACCCTGTACAATATACATACATACATATATATATATATATACACATACATACATATCTATATCTATATCTATATATATGTATATATGTGTGTGTGTATATATATATATATAAATCCTTTGTTCCCTCTATCATTTGCTTAAACTGTCCAGACTCAAGCATTTTGCTGTGATGGGTCATTCAAACCATAAGCTGAGCTGAGACATTCCAAAGATATTAAAGGTGACAGAAGAGCAAGGCTTTGAATATTAGATGTGCAACAATCGTGCTTTTTTTTTTTTAAACTTCATTCACTGAGATTCAACAGTAGTAGGAATGTAGCAATCTAGAAAACAAAGACCTTCATGTGAAGGGGGAAAAATCTCTTTAAAATTAAACTCCTCTCAAAATGTCACTAGGACATAAACTAATGCTGGTTTGGCTTCTTACAGACCACCACAAGAACAAAGAAACCAAACTAAGGGGAAGAACAGGAAAAAAATATGCCTGACTTTATGTAACATCATTTCCAGACTTAGTTAATTTACTACTTCTGGTATATAAGAGTTAATCAAATACCACTTGTGTTATTATATTTGAACATAAAGACTTTTGAAATTAATATATTTTTCTTATTTGCTTGCACCTATGTTTTAGTATCAGGACAGTTCATAGAATAATGTTTCCTCTGCTCTTTCCAATTTTAACATTCAGGATGCAAGTGACATCACATGCCTTACATAACATTGTAACATAGTGCTATTGTGGATTGACTACAGTACAGAGACACTAAGAAGGAAGGGAAAAGACCCACTGGGTAAATCATTTAGGTTTCAGAGCAATGTAATAGGTATGAGTATCTAATGTTCTGGTTAGTCAAAACATGTTAACCGAGTCTCTATCAGAACCGGTATTTACTATTTGGTGCTTAAAGAAACAAGAGAAAATCAAATGCAAACAAAAGTTAATCATCATTAAATATGTCTCTCTTTAACAACAGTTTTAACATTCAGTTTAAGAAATGCTCTGTAGAGAGTTCAGCATTATATCACTCCAAGTGCTTTTTTAGGGCAAGGCTTGGTCTTTGTGGGCTACAGACGGTAGCTTTCTTGGAATACTGCATAGACTTGGCCTTTAAAAAATTAAAAATAGCTAATTCAATCATGGAGTTAGTAGAATGAGTTCTAATGGCTGGGGAACATTTAAAAAGTCTAAACACATTTTCCAATACTGGTAGAGGATGTTCTTCACCAAAAACTGTTCACTTCAATGCAATTTGTGCAGGAGGCCTACTCTTATTCCATCAAAGTGAATGTGGCTGGTCAACTGAACCCAAAATTAATCGAATGGATTGAGTTAATTCTGCGTATTAATTGGAGAATAACTAAAATATTACGACATGACTCAACAGTGCTCACAATGTCTAGACAGAATACAATGCAATAGACTTCGGCTGGGCAGCCTTGCACTACGATCTTTTCCACAATCACATTTTGTGCAATTCTTGGTGGTTTACAAACACAGAAGTGAAATGGACTTAAAGCTAAATAGCACATCATCAAATGAATGACCTTTGTTGAATTCTCAGATTCAAGGCAATGCTTATATATAAATGAATTTTACCTACATCTGTCACCTGAAACTGTATTATTAAATAAAACCTGAAAGGCAATTGATAATAATATAATCCATATTTTAAAAACAAGAATGGATACAAATTGGGCTTGAAAGACTCAAGATGAAATGTTATCAGAGGATCACAACCATCTTTATAGGTCTGTATAAGCTTTGGGCCTTTGGCTGATCTACTGTGATGGCTACTTCTTTGCCACGTTCATATATGAAACTCACACTTGCTCTATTGTATATAAAAGAAAAGAAAAAACAAAACAAATTTTTGGCTCATTCACTTCCTTTAAATAATTTTTAAAAGTTTTACTTTGAACAGTTCTAAAACTATATGATTCAGTTTCAAGTTTCATCTTCTCCAAGAACGAGATTCATCTTCATCTTCGTCATCGTCATCATCATCTTCAGGCAAAAATAAATCTGAGGTTTCTGTCTCCTAGGTAAAGAAAAAAAGATGTGGTTTTACACAAAATGACAGAATCCTAAGATACAACTGGCAAGTAGTAAAAGTTTGGTCTAATGTTCCCAGTATATTTTAACATGGCTAAAGCTGTTTTAAATAGGTATCTCAAGGTCAAATCACACACATCAAAAATGATAAGCAGGTGGTAAGCAGACATGGAAAACTGATTCTAAATGCTGTGATCACACTTGTCCATCAATTCATCAGTGCTGTGATGTTACTTAATACAAACAGCACAGATTGGTTCCAGAGTAAATAAGAGCCCTGACAGATCCCCATCTAGTCCAGCACTGTCACACAATGGCCACCTAGTTGCCATGGATGTTCAAGAAACAGAAGATAAAAGGCCAAGACACTCCTGATATTTTCTCCTTGCAAACCTGCTTCTGACTATGGTGGTTCCCTTTACTCCTCACATGACTAGTAGCTGTTCACAAACTTATCCTCCATGAAACTGTCTCATTTCCTTTTAAAACCACCTATGCTCATGGATTACTATGTCTGCTGGCAGTGAATTCCACAATTTAATTACTCATTGAGTAAAGTAGTATTTCCTTTTAAGAACATAAGAGAAGCCATGTTAGATCAGGCCAATGGCCCATCCAGTCCAACACTCTGTGTCACACAGTGGCAATTTTTTTTTTTTTATATATACACACTGTGGCTAATAGCCACTGATGGACCTCTGCTCCATATTTTTATCTAAACTCTTCTTGAAGGTGGCTATGCTTGTGGCCGCCACCACCGCCTGTGGCAGTGAATTCCACATGTTAATCACCCTTTGGGTGAAGAAGTACTTCCTTTTATCCATTTTAACCTGTCTGCTCAGCAATTTCATCGAATGCCCACGAGTTCTTGAATTGTGAGAAAGGGAGAAAAGTACTTCTTTCTCTACTTTCTCCATACCATGCATTATCTTGTAAATCTCTTTTTTGTTTTGTTCTGAACCTATTACTTATCAACTTTACTGGGTGTCCCTGAGTTCTAGTATTATGGGACAGGGAGAAAAACCTCTTTATCTAGCCCATACATAATTTTATAAACCTCCATCATCTCTCCCCTACCATGTAGCTGCATTTTGAGTTGACCCATATTTGTTACCAACTTTGTTGAAGTGTACATCAGTAGCTGCCTCGTGGATTCTTATTTTGGTTCAAATACACATATCATGAACTCTACTGTGTTTTTATTCATACTAGAGTTCTCCTGCAGTAGCAAATGGAACTACCATTTGCAAGCATGATGATGGTGTCTGCAATATCAATCAACTTCCCATCTGAGATACACTCCCCCCCCATGCTATTGAAAAGTACCCTGACTCTCAAGAGAAGCTTTTCAAATAAAACAGTAACTTTGAAAGAGAGATAGGAAAGCTCCATTATATGAACACAGTTTCATCTGCAATTTTTTAAAACCAATACAAACTAGAGATCAACAGAGAGGATGCCATACTGTTCTCCAGTTATTATACAGTTTCTAGCTAGTAGCAAGAGCAACTTTTAAAAAAGCTAAAACCTACAGTAAACACCTAAGAATTATTCCATTGCTCAGGAACTGTGGTTGTTAATCTGCACTTAGTTATGCTTAATTATACTTGTAAAGTGGAATGGGATTACACATTCAAGATTGAAGAACGGGGATTTAATTAGCTTCATATGCAAGAATGAAAATAATTTTGGTTCACATGATGTGCTATGCTAGGAATTCCGGAATATATAAAATGATCTGTGATGCATGCTGCACAAATACACCTGTGCTCTGATTGAATGTATGGCAGTAGGTGACTTCAGGCAGGTGATTTCAAAGCAAAAGATTCACACTTGCTTTTAGAGCTTCACAAATGAGAACTCTGTAAATCGGGCCAGAAAAGGTAGTTAGCACTATTCAGCTATTTTAACAAAGAATTAATCTAGAGCTAAATTTCCTCCCATGTTTATATTTAGAAGTATTTAGTGCCACTGAATCAGTCAAGTTTTCTAAAATGTGTATACTTCAGCCCAGAAGCAATGATTCAGTACTCTAGTAAATTTTTCCAATACCTCTTCCTTAGGTTCTTCCTCCTCAGTTTCAGCAGATACAGAGGGTACCTTGGGTTTGTGCCATGATATCTGTAGTTGTCTGTCTTTGAACTTTAATCCTTGGTTGGCAGCCTAAAGTAGGATATTTCAGAAAATGACAGCTATGCATGTAATATGGTGAAAAAAATCAGTGACAATATGCTATTTGTTTTTAGCTCCAAATGCTATTCTTCACCAGAATTCTTTGTAACAATGTTACCTTTTTTCCTGAATTACAAAGTGCTTAATTATTAATTGGATGAATTACATACTTCAATCAGCTTGGAAACAGCCTACAGCCATACAACTTAAGCAGTTGAAATTTTAAAAATCTTTTTATTGAAGCCAAAAGGGAACTGCTTATGTTAAGAAAGCAGCATCCAATAACATCTAGTAAAGACAGGTTGCTTACCTGTAACTGATGATCTTCAAGTGGTCACCTGTGCATTCACACCCATGGGTTGAAGCATCAGCGCTGATCCCTGACCGGTAGTACCCAAGACCGGGATTTTAACACGCCAACATCCCGTGAGCATGCAGAAAGCCCCCACCATGCATGCTCCCGGGATGGGAGATCCCACCAGTTCCTTCTGACCGCAGTCAGTCACAAGAATGACCAACAGCAGAGGGGAAGGAAGGCGGGTGGTGCGAATGCACAGATGACCACTCGAAGATCATCAGTTACAGGTAAGCAACCTGTCTATCTTCTTCGTGGTCTCTGTGCTTCACACCCATGGGAGATTAGCAAGCCAGGCTTACCTGGAGGCAGGAGCTGATGGTCATGCTGAATGAACAGACTGAAGGACCAGGTTGCCCAGCTGCGCTTTATGATGCCTCCTGACATCAAGGGTGTAATGTCTCATGAAAGCTAAGTAAGCACCCTTGAGGAATGCAGTGGAAGTAGCCAGTGCCCTGGTGGAATGGGCACGGATGGGACCTTGCAGAGATCGCTTCGCCAGCAAGTAGCACAGTTTAATGGCTTCTGAGATCCATTTAGAAAGTCCCTGAGCCGAAATCTTATGGTCCAAATTGGGAGGCGCATAAGAAACAAACATATGAGGGTCCCTGCAAAAGCTCTTCATGCGATGCAAATAGAAAAGTAAAGTTCGCTTAACGTCCAGCGAGTGCAACCTCCGCTCCTCAGCTGAGGAGGGCAATGGATAGAACATCGGTAGTGTGACCTCTAAGTTCAGATCGAAACTTGACACTACCTCAGGAAGGAAAGCAACATCCGGTGCCAAAGACACCCCGTCAACATGGAAGGTGATGTAAGGAGGGTCAGAGTGCAAAGCCACCAGTCCACCCGCTCATCTAGCTGAGGTGACAGCAACCAGAAGAGCAGTCTTCCATGATAACAAATGCAACGGGCAGGTGGCTAGAGGTTCAAACAGCTTCCCCGTAAGCCTATCCAATACCAATGGAAGGTCCCAGGAAGAAGGAGGCACTCTGGAAGGTGGGTATAACCAAAGCAAACCCTGCAGGAAACGTTTATTGTGCCCATGTGTGAACACAGACTTGCCTTCCATCAGGGCATGGTGCGCTGAGATCGCAGCCAAATAAACCCTAATAGAAGAGTGGTTAAGGCCAGCATCCACCAGGGATAAAAGAAACTCAAAAACCAGTTCAAGCCCAGCACTCTGGGCTGGCACACCCCACTCACTGACAAAATTAGAAAACCTCGACCACTTGCTGCCATAACAGCGGTGGGTCGAAAACTTCCTACTATTCAGCAAGACGTGTCTGATTCTGCCAGAGAAGGCTGGAAGCTGATCCTCCAAGCTATCAAGTTCAGATGGGGGACATTGTGATGAAACAGGGACCCCCCCCCCACCCCCAAGCTAGTAGGAGGTCTGGTTCTGGAGGAAGCATGTGATACTGATCCCCCCACAAAGCTAGGAGGATTGGAAACCAGTTTTGTCTGGGCCACCAGGGAGCGATCAATATGCACTCCAGTCTTTCCCGCAGCAACTTGTGGAGTACTCTGGTGAGGAGAGCCAATGGGGGAAAAAGATAGAGGAACCTGCTCTCCCACGGAAACAGGAGGCCGTCCCCCAGGGACCCTGGTCCCTTCCCCCCTCTGGAGCAATAGCAGGGGCACTTGCGATTCTGCACTGTCGCGAAAGCATCTCTCTCTGGGTGTCCCCAACGCTTGAAAGCCCGAATGGGAGGGCTTTGTATTGGCAATGGTCTGGTCCTATTAATTTTTTTTAAAAAACAACAACTAGAACTAGAACTAAGAATACCCGGTTAAAGGCAAGAAAGGTAAGTAACGATCGGAGAAGCCGAAATGTGACTGTCCGACTCGGCGGTCAAGAAGGAACTGGTGGGAACTCTGCGCCATCCAGGGAGCATGCGTGGTGGGGGCTTTGCGCATGCTCACGGGATGTTGGCGCGTTAAAATCCCGGTCTTGGGTACTACCGATCGCGGATTGGCGCTGATGCTTCATCCCATGGGTGTGAAGAACAGAGACCACGAAGAAGATCCGATAGTAACTTAATAACTTTTCAGTATGATGAATGCTTTGCTTATTAAGCAAGCCCTGCTTCTTCAGAATTACCACAATATTAACTGACGAGCCCTGCCTACTCAGGAGAAAGTGAGAAGATTAACTCATGCTGTAGGATGGAACATGCAAACTATTTATATCATGTTACTTACAATTTCAGCTTCGGAGCGGGATTTGAATGTCAGAACAATACTTAAAGGAGAGTCCTCTTCATGAAGGCCTTCAATATCTCCAAATTTCTGTAAGACATATCATATGAAAAAGGATCACTCAGATTTTACAGTGCAGCATGCTAGAATACCACAGTAAAAGGTTATATGCTTCATTGAGACAGTTTTGATGGAAAAGAATGTGCAGAAGGAAAAATACTTGATGAAAGAGAAAAATGTTACATGTAGTATTGTACTAGTGAATGCTAAAGCTTGGAGATTTGGATATTCACCTGAAAACTGACATGTATATTAATAAGCATACCATCACAATGTTAATTTCAGAAACTATTCAGTGGCTTCCTAATTACTTGCCCATTAAGAAGATATTCTTATTTTAAAACAAAAGGCTAATTTGAATAGTGAGCCAAAAAGGTAATTATCACCTGTTTGCCTCTGTAAAGTTCATCATTCAAATCTATGTCATGGTTGCTAACTGAACACTGCTGCTATTTGACTGGAACACAAAACATCTAAGACTACATTATCTTGGCTTCACAGGATTGTGTGGAATGCAACCTTCTCAGCTCTCACTGGATTTCCAAATGGCTTTTTATGTTCCCAGGTTGAAACAGCAGTTTGCAAGGCTGGTGTGAGAACTGTTTAAAGGGAAATTGCTTCCAGCACTCATGTGCTATGCTGACCATTCCAAGTTTTGAAAAACCAGTTTAAAGTTCAGTGTGGGCAGGTGTTGCAAGCTAGAATAAGGATCTGGGATCCCTATTCAGAACTCCTGCCTTTAACACATATAGCATCTGTTGGCAAGTGCTTTTGCACATGTTACACAGGTATTACTGCCAAAGCTGAATGCAGGAAGAGGGGCTTAAAAACTACACTTTCTCATGGACGAAGTGAGACTGGTGGAAACACCACAATCAGCACTTCAGAAAATATTCCGTTATGAAAATAAGCTTCCATAATGTTTGGCAAGGTGTTTGAAGACCAGAAACAAGACAAGGTTTCTGGAATTTAATTTGATAGTCTCAACTTGGAAGATCTTTGATCCCGCTATAAAACTGTCTATCAAGACTAGTTAGCACAGGAGTGACAATAATGCATTTAGAATAATTTGGTTCTTGCCCCCAGGCCCCCTCATTTATTAAAATATTTATATGGATCTGTAAAACAAATTTACTGAATATAAAGTGAGAGCAAGCAAAACCAGGAAAACACAGTGTTTAACCATAACTTTATTATAGAACAGTAACTTACTATAAAAGTATCTACAATATACAGATGCTACCTTACGAATACTTCACAAAATGTTACTTGCATAAATTGTAATCCGCTTTCAAAGGCCAACTTTTTATGATTGTTGTTCCAGATAAATGAGATGGTCTCTCCAGATACATCTTCTCCCAGCCCAGAGACCTCCTTTCTGTTTCTTATTTGGGAACATTCCCACAAACCAGACATGCCTCTTCAAACCCTTTTGATCAATCAGGTAACATACCTAATAGTCCACCCATCCCCTCCCGTCTTTCCAAGCTAAGAAAGACAAAAATATTTAACCCAAGACTCTGGTCCTATATCTGGGATCAGAATCTTTCCCCAATATGACTTTTGACTGGCTCCAAATAATCCAAGTTCCTGTCTGCCTTGGCAGAACATTGATTCTGCCATTTGCCTCTGGATTGCTCCCTGTGCATGTGGATCCCTGCATTAAGAATCTGATGTTTGCCAGACCTGCACAAATACACAACTACAGCTAATTCTGCCTTTCTTGTTGCTTTCTCTTTTAACTTCCACTCTGAGTAGAGAAATGCTGCACAGTATGTGTGGAGTTTTAGAATACTTGGTTAATTTCAGTGGGCTTTCTAGTGCTGCATTTAATATGGAACACTTAAGGTTATTATGAGGCAGCCCCGTGGCCCAGAGTGGTAAGGCTGCAGTACAGCTCTGCTCATGACCTGAGTTCGATCCTGGTGGAAGCTGGGTTCAGGTAGCCGGCTCAAGGTTGACTCAGCCTTCCATTCTTCCGAGGTTGGTAAAATGAGGACCCAGCTTGCTGGGGGGAAAGTGTAGATGACTGGGGAAGGCAACGGCAAACCACCTCATAAAAAAAAGTCGGCTGTGAAAACGTTGTGATGCGACATCATCCCAGAGTCAGAAACAACTGGTGCTTGTACAGGGGACTACCTTTACCTTTTTAATGTTATTATAACTGCGTGAATTTAATTATCCAGTCCAGATATCTGTATTATTCCCCTCAGTAACGTTATTTCTGTTTTCGCTCTATCAGGACTCTCAGTATTCCTTCCAAATGTGTAGATACAGTTCAGCACATTGTCAATAAATCCCTTACAGTCATTTGTGTGGGTCAGAGTAGGGACATCCCTTTAAGGTGGGTGCGCAGCTTGAGCTGGCAACTCTCAGCAGGGAAGCGAGAGGTGATGGAAAGAGTGTTTTCTTTTGTCTGGGATTTTTTTTTTTGTGTTGATTTCTGTTGAACTGTAAAGTGGGCTACATTCATGCAGACCTGTGTTTAGCATACACTTGTCTCTCTGATAACAAATGATAATACTACGTATTTGAACATGGATTTTTACTTGGCATAGTGGTAGTTTGAGAACTGCATTAATACAAGCGGAGACTTTTAGAAAATTTTGTACAGCAGTGTTACTTCCATGTACAAAAAAAAAAGGGCATTACCTCCCCCGCAACAGCAATCATTTCTTACACACACTCATGAGTTGAGCAAGGTGGTGTTTCTCAGCTGACCAGCCTACCACAGGAAGCCTCAAGAGATTTCCTTATGAACATATCCATTGGCAATTCACCATCCAGAACACTACAGTGGAAGGCCCTCTTTCCCCTGAAAAGTGGCCCTGCATCCTCCTTGTTGATGATGATGAAGAGGAGGAGGATTGGATTTATACCCTGCCCTTCACTTGGAGTCTTGCTATTGTCTTCTCTTCCTGTCCCCAGTACAGACACCCTGTGAGGTAGCTGGGGCTGAGAGAGCTCTTCAAAAACTGCTTTTGAGAGAGCAGCTCTGAGAGAACTGTGGCTGACCCAAGATCACCCAGCAGTTGCATGTGGAAGAGTGGGGAATCAACCTGGTTCTCCAGATTAAGAGTCTGCTGCTCTTAACCACTACATCAAACCGGCTCACACAATCAGGTGACAATTGTAACTGTGACAACATCTGTCTCCTGAATGTTCGGCCTGTATGTGAAGAAAGAAATAAGCTCTCTACTGCAGTGATTCTCAGACTGAGTGGGGACCCAAAAGTGGGCCACAACTTTTCACAAGTAAGCTGCAGGGCCAGGGGGGAGGAGCAGGGCTGGGAAAGAGGAAGATCCAGGAGGCCCAATGGTAAATTTGGGACTGTCTTACCCTGATGTGCAAAATGGCATGAAACGTAGTTTGTTGCTCAATAAACCCCATGGACCTTGGACCTCTGGGGTCCATTTTTTTCCTGGACTGTGCCCATCCCTAGTAAGAAGTCACTGCAGAGTGATTCAAAGCTTGAAAAGTATCCTTTGGATTGATGACAGCCCTAATGAACCATTTTAAAGAAATACAGCTGGGAATATGTTTGGATAAGGAAATTATAAACAGATTAGTGAAGGATAACCAACTGGAAGCTATGGACATCTACTATTCAGAATGTCTCATTTGGCACTGAGTGCATGGTGATACAGGATGCAATCCTATCACCAATTCCTGCTAAAGGAGCAGACTAGATTCATACACAACTGGTCAGTTACCAACCCAACTAAAAGGGATGATGTTCATTTTAATGGCAAATATGCCTTTATATTATTCAAGAGTATAGAACAGAAAGTAGAATGGTTACATTAAATCCTAGTCACAAATTGCTGACTTACTGAGAAATGCTGCAACAACTCGTCTTTTTCCTCTTCCACAAAGCCACCAATAGTTAGTGCTTTGGGACGATGATCTACCACCATATGGTTCACTGTACTTCTCCCTCTTCCTCCACGACCTCGCCCTCGCCCTCTGCTTTGAGCAGACATTCCTTTTCCACGACCAACAGGCAAGATACCTAAACGAGCAGCCTATAGAAGAAAGGAATTGTTTTCAGCTTTTGTAGATTATGTGTTTTATACTATTTGCCACATATAATGGGCTTGTGTCTTTGAGATCCATAAGAGGAGCAAAGGTTATGATGTTGGGCTTCTGGAACGCGATTTCTGTCTTCCCCCTTCCTACTGCACTGAGTCCCTCCCTTTATTCCTGAGGGTCAGGGGACCCCTCAAGAACAACTTACGGAGTAAACTGGGGTTTGCAACGTGTGTATGAGCAAAAACTGGTGGAAATCAAGTGCCTGTCCGCCACTTGAAACAAGACACAGGATGCAAGCCAATATTATTATAAATAGAGCAGATAACTTTGCAAATTCACCTCCACCTGTAACTGGTTGAGCTTTTTCCTTAACTCTGTTGTATCTTCTCCTGAAGACAGTCTCTTGTGATAGTCTAGTTCTGCATCCAAAAGTTCCTTCTGTGCCTTGAAATGGAAGAAAAGAAAAATATATTTAAAGAAAATATATTTGCATTTTGGGGCTTTTCTTTCTTTCAGTAGCAGTTTTGATAGAAATCCTTGTGGAATAATTTCTCACTCCCAGCCTACCTCCATACTCAATACATGCATTTTAAAGGGGACAGGCAAGAGAAGAAAATTACACCACACCAATTTCATAGCATTTATAATAAGCGTAGGCAATGCTGATTCAGACCACACAGTGACATGACCCTTGAAGGTGCCTTGTGAAGCCACAGGTTCTTGTTGAAAAACCAAGGACCCCAGCTTCCAGTCTCTAAGGAAACTCATGTTTTCAGGAACATGTATGAGTAAAAATGCAAAATATTCTAAGGGGATGACATAAGGTGATTTGGTTTTTTTTTTTTAAAGTCAATTTTACTGTGCTTGAAAAATCCATTCACTTTTATGGATAACTATCTTTAGTTAAGTGCAACAAGATGATCAATATGAATTGCTATCTACTATTTTAAAGGAAATGAGACACTAAAATTTTGTAGGTCTACATTCTGGAACATGACAGAATTCCAGCACTGGTCTTCATGCTGAGTCCAGTGCTATGATGTAATGCAATGTTTTTTTTGGGACAGCAGATAAAAATTACAATTCCTAGTCTTTGACAGCTACATTAACAATGCACAAGAACTGTACAAGGCAGATGAATAAAAAACATAATTAAAGTAAATTAGCATTCATACAGCCTACTTATTCTTATGGATACATTTGTCCCACAATTAATTAATATTAAACATTTATTTTCTGCCTTTTTCCACAAATGGACTTAAGGTGGTTATACCAACCCACTGGGTATCTGCACTTGGAAATACAGAAATAAAGTGTTGCTTCACTGTATTTTTGCAGGTGAAGAGTTTTGAACTAGCTCTACAGGCAAACAAGCTAAAAATAAATGGTACATTTATCTGTATCTTCACACTTGGAACCTATTACCTCCATTTTAAACCAAGGAGATGCCTTGTACCCTGCAGTAACTGGGTGTTTCACTTAAGCAACCAGTAAAAGAACACACCTATCTTCAGATCCAGACAGTCAATTAAAAGAAAAATGTAGAGAATAATTTGCTACTGATTTCACTTTACATACCCACTGGATGGATCACACTACTGGATGGCAAAGTAAAAGGCACTGGTAGATTGCAGATGTCTGCTGCATTCACCTCTGTGCCAGCACTCTTTTCAAATCCCAGAAAAGCTGATTTATACACAAGTCAGGGGGCTGAAGTGAGGAAGAAGGGGATGCAATTGTCCCTGTTCCCTCAGAGCTGGACTTGAAAAAAAAGGAAGGGGATTTTGCCCTTTCACCCTCCTCAAAGCTCCAAGCAGGGCCCATCTCCTGGTGGTTCCTGGCCAGAGAAAGATCCAGCTGGTCTCTGAGCAGGGCCAAAGCCTTTTAGAACTCTTGGTGGAGCAGAGCCTGGTAGAACTCTTTGCTGGAGAACATTCATGCCCTGCAGAATTTACTACTTTTCTGCAGGGCACGCAAGGCAGAGATATTCCACCAGGCCTTTGGCTGAGGACAGTGGCAGGGCATAAAACAGTCTGGTGCTCAGGTATCCCACCCACCCCCACCTCTTAAGAGGCTCTGGGGCCAGGGTGTCCAAACTGTGGCTCAGGAGCCACATGTGGCTCTTTCACATATTTTGAGTGGCTCTCGAAGCCCCCAACACTCAGTCAGCTGGCTTGGAGAATGTATTTGAAGTTGCTTTCTTTCCACCTCTCCCTCCTTCCCCCATCTGTTTGCTTTCCTTTCTTCCTTGTCTTCTGGCTCTCAAACATCTGACATTTATGTCTTGAGGCTCTTGTGTTAAAGAAGTCTGGCCACCCCTGCTCTGGGGAATTGCAATTCCAATTAAAATTATTCACCATCTGGAACTGTTTTTATCTGGAACTGTATTGTTCTCTAATGCTAATATAATTCAAATTGATTTAGATTATTGTGCTTTTGCTCTGACGTAAGCTGCCCTGAGCCCTGCTTGCAGGAAGGATAACCTAAAAGTCCAATCAATCAATGACCATGAAAATGAGTAATCCTTAAGTCTACTGTGCGGAGGGGGGAAGAGAGATGTGACAAATAGCCATATCCCTTCCACTGAAGTCTTCACTAAATATAACACAATATCTTCCTTAACTAAAGTTATTAGAGTTGCTGTGTGAATACTGACCTCAGTTTTAGATTTCAGTTTTGATGTTGTAGAAGCTGCAGATGAAGTTTTTAATTCATCTTTCAACTGTGAGATTTTTCCTGTTAGCTCTTTCAGTGTCTTCATGATCTCTGCTCTCTCCTCTGGTTTCATGGCTTTATTCTTTTCTAGCTTTGATATCAGCATCTATGTAAATGAAAATATGAAAACCATGTCGGATTAAGTTAACTCTATCCAAGTTTCCCATTAAATGATTTAAATGTTATGTACCTGCTAAAAACAAACATGCAATACATAAATGAGATAAAATCCAGGCCCACCTTTTGACATTCTATTTGCTTCTCTAGCATCTCTTGCTTTTTCTTCCTCATGTCTTGTTGTAGCTTCAGTGCCTCCTAACAAAGAAGATTTTTATTTATTTATTTATTTACGTTATATTTATATCCCACCCATTCCATACAGACTCAAGGCGGCTAACAGCATACAATAGACAGTAAACGAAACAATATTAAAACAATCAAACAATCAGATAAATAAAACAATCAAAATGTTTCCCATGATATAAATAAGCATACCCTAATTAATGTCATTAGAAAACTGATTTACCAGTTTGTTTCTCTTAGCTGATACTGCAAATGTTATCATTTTTTTTAAACAGACCAAATGTAACATAACCTTTTAGTGAAGGACACAAGTACAGTACTTTCTATTATGTCAGGCACAATGTATGTCAATGGCATTGTAAAGGCTCAGACTTCAGCTGTGCTCCTAATATGCCTTGCTGCCCTGAGCATGCAGTCAAACAAATTTTACAAAACACTTTTTCGACACCCAGGCTAACAGCCAGCTTAACATGGCTTTCACCACCTCTCACTCACCCCCAATCAGAGAAGCATCAAAATAGCTTAAAACTTTGTTGGATCCTGGCTGTATTCACAAAAAACAACTCAGTTCAGAAATGAACTGCTGAAGAGCCCCCTATATGGAAAGTTCATCTGTTTGTGGTGGAAAAAGAATCATCCAACATGATGAAATTGACCTATATTCCAGAAGACCTTTCATAAGGCAGAAGACTCATCATACTTATGCCAAAACCTTTTCAACTTCAATGTGAAGCCTGAAACAAACATTTCTCATACGAACTCTTGGGAACTGCCCTTCTGATGAACATGACTTTGATCATGATGCAAAGCAGACTTCAATAAAAGTTGCATTCCATTTCAAACTACGGGTAGCACCAGTCAGAAAATGTGCAACATAATGGGGTGGATTCTTACAACACCATTGTGAGGTGCAGACAAATTTCTTTCACTTCCTGCTTTGCTCACCAACCTCGACTGCTTGCTACAAAAAGGTGACAACACTGGAAGATTTACATGGATAAAAACCTATGTCATATGGGATACTTTCCTGCGGAATGCCACAAATCACCCCTTTTCCTCCTCTATCAGCAGTCCTGAAGCACCATGGACAGAACAAAAGAGCAATTATAGCATTGGAGAAAGTCCAGAAAAGGGCAACTAAAATGATTAAAGGGCTGGAACACTTTCCCTATGAAGAAAGGTTGAAACGCTTGGGACTCTTTAGCTTGGAGAAACGTCGACTGCGGGGTGACATGATAGAGGTTTACAAGATTATTCATGGGATGGAGAAAGTAGGGAAAGAAGTACTTTTCTCCCTTTCTCACAATACAAGAACTCATGGGCATTCGATGAAATTGCTGAGCAGACAGGTTAAATCGGATAAAAGGAAGTACTTCTTCACCCAAAGGGTGATTAACATGTGGAATTCACTGCCACAGGAGGTGGTGGTGGCCACAAGCATAGCTACCTTCAAGAGAAGTTTAGATAAAAATATGGAGCAGAGGTCCATCAGTGGCTATTAGCCACAGTGTGTGTGTATATAAATATATATATAACTTTTTTTTTGGCCACTGTGTGACACAGAGTGTTGGACTGGATGGGCCATTGGCCTGATCTAACATGGCTTCTCTTATGTTCTTAATTTTACTCACTTCCTGCTTCTAAGAGCAGCTTACAATGCTGCATGGCTTTTCATTCATGTGGATCTCTAAAACCTCTAAGTCACTTTTCAAAGCTCACAAAAAGCCAGGCAAAAAGGGGAAATCCACTTCTAGTGGCATTTCCTGCCACCACATGTAATCCAACCTGTTGTATCAAATAAAGCACAAATAGTAAGCACATAAACAGTTACCTGTTTCTTTTTCAGAACGTCTTGGACATTGTGGGATTTATTTCCTGTGCTAGATTTTATGGATGTCTTTAAGTTGGAGGAACTGTACACCATCTTTGTGTGGGCAGCAGAAGTGGGAAACATCTGAAAACAGTAATTTTAGGATAATACATATATTATGCCATGATGAAGCTTTGCAAGTATCTAGTGTGCTTGGTATAAATGGAGTTAAAAACTATGCAATAAATACCTTATCAGTATTTATCAGGTATTTTCTCAGCTAGTTAACAAGTGGGCTGCTGATTCATTTATCTGAAAATGGCCACCCTGAAAAATCCTGGCAGTATTCAGGATTTTTTGGAACTACCAAATAGCTGCAGTTTGCAGAGCCTCAGTCACGCCTCTGGGGAGAACTTTCCCCACAGGATCAACTCCTGGGAGGGCTCTGTTGGGCAGTCCAGTCTGAACTGGACTACCTAGCAGAGCCTGCAGGGAGAAGCCTCAGCTGTGGCTGGCTCATCTTTGCAGCTAAGCTGCAAAGAGGAGCCAGCCAAGGGCTGGCCAGGGCAGTGTGGGACTCTCAGCTCCCACCACCCCAAGCTGATTCCCTTCTGCTTTTCTTCTCAGGTCCACAGGAGGAAAAAAAAAGAAAAAAAATATTGGGAATTCCAAATATCTCCTGAATCTAAATACCAGTATTGTATTTAGATTTGGGAATATCGGGAAATACTGATATTTTTTGGGTTCAATAAACCTGCACCCAAAAATACTGCTTTTTTTTTTCTTGCACACCTAGTACCTAGCTATCCTGTGTAAAAACAATCTTTTAAAAGATAAAATTACACTGCAAAATTATCCTGTATTTTGCAGGCTGTGTAGGGATGAGGTGTTTTTAATAAGTCCAAACTATTTTTAGGGCATTAGGGAAAATAGTGACCACACAGTACACAATTCACAACCAGGGGGCAAACATTTAGTCCCAGTGTATTAAGTATTGCTGTAATGCTGCATGGGAAAGGGAGTGTAGAGAGCGAAAGTGGTCAAGTGCAGCTACTGTTCTGCTGGAGGCAGAACCAAGATTCACTTCAACGGAGTATGACCAATGCTTTGCTAGTTCTGACCAACTAGATTTTTTGACATCACAGCACTGCAGCTGGTGGCTGGGGAGAACTCAAATGATACAACCTGCTTATACCTCACATTTCCTTTTAACCAAGGCTTTTGGAAAAGGGCAAAATTACTAACATTACTTTGCTGATCTACTTCATGTTTCAACAGCTTATTCTGCAACCAGAACCTTGACAGAATGGTCTTAAATGGCCAGCACAATGAATTCTCACTCTTGCATGTGTAGAAAAAACTCACTCGTCATAAACAAATAATGATTTTGGAATACAGAAGAGTTTTACTGATCAATATGAAAAGGCAATTTCTTGGCTTACTGGACATTTTATTCAACACCCCACAAGTATTCAATTTGGTGAGGAGTACAAATCACATTGCAATATCAGTGTCAACCTCCTATAATAATCTGTATTATGCAAAACGCTTAAATCCTTGTCATACAACAGGAACTTATGAAAAAACTGAGAAAGAAAATACTGGGCAGTAATCTAAGCAGCATTTCACAGAGGTTATAACTGCTCCAAACCACCTGGAAAATTCATGACAGAATCAAGCAAGCAACTAACACACAATTATTAACCAAACAAAAAAAATGCTGTTTAGATGCAAATGTACATTTGTACTTGCCTGGGCATCCTCTGCTGCAGCACTGGACTGGCTAAGCAACAAATGTTGAGAATCCAGCTGATTTCCACCAGTTGCTCCAAGGCGATATTTAACTGGAACTTTGTTAATGACATAGGAACCTGCTGTCAGAGGTTTATTTGTTACCTGCATGAATAAGCATAAAACAGAACACTATGACTGTGTGTACTCTGAAAAAAAAGAATTAGAAACCCAAAGTATTCCTTAGGGAGTAGAGGGAGAAAAGTACTCCAATTTGTCCATGGGCACTACACCTTTGGCACACTGCTGTGCACTGTTACAGCTGGAGTCTGTGTTAGCATTTGTTGCTGCAGGTGAACTTGGTGATGAAGTGGTAGTTGGGTCTGCTGCTGCTGCTGCTGTTGGGTAGGTTGTAACGGCTGCTGCTCACTGTTTTCTCGATGCCACAAAACTCTTATAAACCGATTGTTTAATACTGCCTCTGTGCTAGAAATGGCTTTTCTGGCTTCATCGTTAGTTAAGTACTGAATTAAAGCAGCTTCTGGATCACCTCTGAAGGCAACCTAAGGAACATACATTGAAATTATGTCAGAGTTAACAATGGTGGAAAGTCAATATCAAAGTTCATAATCCTCTATTTTAAAAAAATATTTCCTGTCCCCAGTGCAAATGCTACATGATGAATTCCATTTGTGCAATGTGTTTCCAAGTCATTTTTGTGGAAGCAGGCATGCACCTATGCTACCAGAAACACCATTTCTGAAAGTATGAGAAACTTGGAAACAACCTCAGATTTGAGGTGGTGGAACACCCATTTTTTAAAAGATATTTAAAAATTTAATATTTTTTAAAAAAAATATTTAAAGTACCACATCATCTTCCTATTAGCGCCTATATATAGAAATTCAGCTAGTCACTAACAAAACAGTCATCTAAGTTAATGCAGCTCTTCTGATTCACATGAAGAAATTAACTGTACCTTTTAAAAAGGTTTTTTTTTAAGTCTTAAGATTTTACTATCTAAATATGAAAATTTTTACTATTTTTTTAATCTTGATTTTTAGAGGTATATAAACGGGGGACCCTGACACTTAGGATGGAGCTTTTGTTGAACATGGATTTGCAGGGGGCATCTCGTTTTCTCTTCCACAGCTATTTTTTTTCTTTTCCCTTCCTGGGCACCACCACAGCTTGTCTCCCTTTTTCTGCCACCCCCTCAGATATTTGCTCCCTGCTTTCAGCCTTCTCTTCACCTCCTCCCGAACAGCTTCTGCCTGGAAAAACTATGGTCCAGCTGCACATTGGTGGCTCCCAGATTCAGCTGGGATCACAAAATGATCCGTGTGTAGGCTCCAAACACATATATTAAAGTGACAAAACTATGAAATCTCTTAAAGTAGTATTACATCAGTTAGCAAAATGCTAGAGATCAGGCCGACATTTCTGACATCTAGGACGCCTATGACATCTATGTCCTAATCTGTAAACTGGGTTTACACCATTCATGCTGTCTCATCTGCTTGTTTTAACCATTTTGTTTTATTGTTGGATTTTTTATTGTTCTATTATTGTAATGTTGTCATTCACCCTGAGCCCATTACGGGAAAGAGAGGACTATAAATCCACAAAATAAAAATAAAAGAACATGAAGCACAAAAATGTTTCTTATATACCAGCTTAGATAAGATTAACATTATACAGAATATCTGATGTTTGCATGTCCCCAAATGAGTCTGGAACAGATCCCTGTGCCCAAAGTACAGCAAAGGTATGCTGTGTTCCACTAGGCCGATTTATGATTTTTCTATAGAATCTCTAAATTCTTATCTCTTCTATAGAATCTTTAAATTCTTAATGAGTCCTGGTGGCACCTTGTTTCTGACAAAACAATCTTCCTCAGAAGTATTCTCCTTTAGATTCCCAATACGTTAATTTCACCTCTTACAGGGAGCCATCAACGAAGAAACAAATTCATTTAGCAGGAAGGAATTGCTCCAAGACATAAATCTTGCAGCAAATGTTGCTTTTTTGTCATATTAGATTCAGCTGGGAAGCAGGGAACATACAGGAATTATTTTATGTTTTTATTGCCCAAAATATCATTGTTTATGTATAAATGAACCATTGTGGTATTTCTACCTTATCTTACCTTTTTCAATGTTTGTTTTTTATGTTTATATATAAAATATATTAATGAGAGGAACTCACTTTCCCCTAATCTGCACACTATTTCCTCCCCCCACCTTTCTGCAGCCAATTCCCTTATTCTCACGTTTCGCTCCTTTCTCTCCTGCTCACTACCCAACCACCCACCAAACTACCTTTTTATCTGCTATCACATTGTTGGTTATATACTTTTAAAATGTATGCTCTGCCCTTTTCAACAATGGAGACCAAAAGTAGCTTATATCATTCTCCTCTCCTCCATTTTATCTTTTTATTATTTTGGGGGCAGTTTAAACCTGCAATTTTTATTTCAGATTTTTCTCCAAACAGGAGGCATTTTTCAGGTTTGCAGAAGGAACTAACTTGTCTGTCCATGGCTCCAATCTTCGGCTTTAATTACTTTCAGATTTGGCCATATTAAGATTGGATGGATTAATATTTGATCAATGGGGTGCCAGTATTTATGTATGCGAGAAATAGTGTGAGAAAGATTATCTTGAATAACTTTTACAAACATGATGGCAATTTCAACTTCTGCTAATTGCACTGTACTGTAGTTTCCTACATTAATCATTAATCTGATGGCTGGTACTAAAGAGCTAATCCCCTAATTAATAGAGAGCTATGGGATTCCATAGGATACTTGAATATATACAAGTCTTCAATCAAGACTTTGTATAGAGACTATTCTACATAAAACAATGAAGTATAAAATAAAAGCAGCATGCTGTATAACTGATCACAGAATCGTTTGATTTATGCCACCCGACCAAATCTAGTACATTACTGGTTTACCTGAATGTTGACAATTGTTCCAAACTTGCTGAAGTGTTCATTAAGCTGTGTAATATTGTTCAGTTCTGGGGGTATTTTACGAACTTCCAACTTGGTGTTTGTATATGGGTTCTTCTTTGGGAATCCTGGCTTATTCTGACTGTTATTAGCCTGCCTGTAGAAATAAAAATATAGGCATTAAAGGAATGCTTCCTTCTGTAAAACAGTTTACTATCCTAAGAACTGCCTGCTGTGTCGAACCACAGTTCATTTAATGACGTGCACACTATCCAGATGCCCTCAGAGGCTCACTAGCAGGGAAAAATGGAGATACCCACTCCTGTTCTCTGTTACTCAACTACTCAAGTTTTAGCCATCATGGCAAACAGTTATTAATACACACACAGTTTATAAGTTCATGCAACCCTTCTTAAAACCACTCACACCAGTAGCTGTAACTGTCTATGGCAATACATTCTGTTGCTGGATGAATTGCTTCCTTTTGTAATCCTAAACCTATCAGCAATCAGTTTCACTGTAAGTCTCCAAGTTCTAATGCTGAGTATGTGCTATCTCTTTGTTCGTGCATTCAAGGTGGCTTAAAACACTAATAAAATAAAATATGCAAAAAGACAAGAAAGCACTGTAGTTCTTTTAGGCCACAGTTTCTTCAGAAGAATATCTCCAGAATTCCGCAGCTTGGGCCTCTGTTATTTTGTTCTCTAATCACATCCATTTTTCAGTAGCCCTCAAAAGTGAGGGAAGGCCTGCCCAGCTGGACTCCTAAGTGTTGCAGGTCCCTCCAGAAACATATTATATGAGCTTCTTGTACAATGAATGTGCCTCAGAAACTAAATAATGTAAAGATATACAGTAAACCACCTTAACCCTGGAGGATGGATAAAATTACGCCTAAATTAAGATGGCAATATCATGAAATGACAGAACTATGTAAAGCTATGTAGTCACAGTAATCATGGAAGCCCACTTAAGCATTTATTCTCTGCAACTTTTAATATGCATGAATTGTTTCCCATAAAGAGATCTCTAAGTGAAATAAAATAATTCTGAAGCTAAACAGAGCTAATTCCATTGTATCACTTGTTCACAGACACAAACGCTTACTTTCCAATCCAGGGTTTCTTTATAGATGGTCCTTCTGTAGTGTTTAAAGCTCGCTTCCTGTTGTCTGGCTCAAGCACTACTCTGGATACATTAGTGTTGTTACTCAAAATGCCAACTGGAGGCTCAGTCTGGATGATAATATTAGCAGCTGGAAGAGAAAGGTTATGTGTATTATCTGCATTGGACGGGGTAATATTTATAAAATGGCAAAGTGAATAGCATCAGTTTTCATACAAATACACACACTTTACTTTAAATCACACACACACAGTACAGGATACTGCTGTGGCCCAGAGATCATGTGCAATTATATGGCCCCATACACAACTTTTGTTCCTTTGAAATCTGAAATCTGTCATGACTTGAATGATCTTAACCCTTTGTTTCAAAAGTTGGAACAGTGTGAACTCTCTATCACAGAGGGTGTGCTCCTCATCTCTGGGAGAGAGACAGCTCAGCCGATCTCTTGTGCTCTAAACTGCAATAAATTGAGTGGCCCAATGATGGAAAATTACCAAAACGGACCTCTAAGAGCACTTGCCTCCAATTTTATAAAGTTTTATTCTAAGCATTGACAAATATCAAGACCAAGGAAAGGGAGAAGAGAATGCAAATAAAGATAAAAGTATAATGTTTTATCTAGCACAATACTGGCAGCATTTCTAGACATATACCCTTCCACCTAGTCCAAGGGTGTCGAACATGCAGCCCAAGGGCTGAATTAGACTCCTGGACGGCTCCTATCAGGCTCCTGAGCAACTGGCTGTCATCTCTCTTGCTTCCTTCTGCATCGCAGCTTGCTTTGCAAGGTGTTAGGGACGGTCAGAATCAGCGAGTCAATAAGGGACCACTTTGAATTTTTGTCACTTTTACACAGTACCTCAGGAAATCAAATTCAACCTTGTCAGAAATATAAAGGCACTGATGGCATTTCAAAAGTTCAAACAAGTAATGGATTTATTATGTACAAAAAGGCAAGGCAGGGAAGAAATGTTAGATGAATTTGTATAAAAATCAGTTGGCAGGCAGAAAATCAAGTACTATTAACTCAAGTACACTAGAGAACACTTCTGATGTAGGCAGGCTGATATTAGAAAATATAAAAACAACAACCAGTATTTCCCTCACACTCGAAAACTTTCTGAATTAGAGAAACTTTAAAATGTAGTTGGCTTCTCAAAATATATCTTCACATACACTATCTCACTCACACAGAGGACTGTCTGAACTTGTGACAGAATTTCCCTTCACAGATCCTTCCCCCCTAGCAATACCCAGGACAATAACACCCTTGAGGGCTCTTCTCACTAGCACCTCATCCACTTGTGTTAAGCCCACTCCCAGCTAGGATCTTTGTCTTCCTTTGGGATTTCCACACAACCACAAGAATCTGCTATCCCTCTCACATTTTGTGTATTTTGTTATTCTATATTAGAACCAGGAGTCTGCCTTTTGGTTTGACAGAACTCCTCAGCAGAGTCTTAAAACTTAACTCTGCCTTGTGACACAGTATGCCACAGCCTTGAGAATTTCCCCAGAAAGAAGCTACGGTTAGCCTCTTCTCACAATTAAACTCTCAACCAAACAAGAACTCTAAATAAACTAGCTCTGTCTCAGGAACTGAACTAAACTCCTGTTCAGTCTGCTCTCAGTTCCAAACTCCCAGCGGAACTGAACACTGAGGTGATTTCTCCCACTGGCTGTCTCCCTCAACGTGATACATTTGTTACCATGGGAGCAGCTCAGTCAATCAGAGTGAGCTTCTCAACCCTCACTCAGGCAGACTGCTTTCAGTCCACCACACAAGGCTTGCTCAATTGCACAGGAGTTACAGCACAAAAACTTTATTTTCTCCATTGGTTGAGGCTCCATCCCTTTCTGGTCTGCTGGGGGGGGGGGGGAGGGAAAGAGCCAAAGCTTCCTTTGCCCAGTTCCCTGGATCTCATGGGAGAAATACAAAGAAAGCACCTTTAAAACCAACGAATGTTAATGTTTTAAGCATGTTTTGTTAAAAAAAATCTTTAATTGTGTTTGTGTCCTTTATACAGTTATATCTCTGCTACCTAATCTTAAATAAGTACACACATGGCCCGACGCGACAGAAATTAAACCTTGTCAGGCCGAGCTATGTCAGATCCAACACTCATAACAAATGAGTTTGACACCCGTAATCTAATAACTATTTTAGGCTGGGAGGAAGTGGGACTGCAACCCTAGACCAATTAAACTATCTTAATTTGCAAGATCAGAAAAATCATACTAACTGCCATTTCAGGCCTGGAGGTCAAATTGGTAGCCTGAAGCACTAGAAGATGAATGAGAATGCCAGTATAATAATTGGGAAATCTTTTAGTCTAGCAAGTTTTCAATTTCTACACTTCCCAAGCAAGCTTGAACTATGGGGAATAAATATAATCTCACATACTATATTAATGGAAATGCAGTGCCTCGAAGACTTGTTATATACACTATCACAGCATTCTTTTGTGAAAAAGTCTTAGAATACATCAATCTCATATTGGACAATTTGGGTTATGTAGAAAATTAGTACTCAGTGAGCAGCACTGGCAGTTATTTATTCTGGGGACTAAAAGTATGATTTCCTTGTTCGCCTTTGTCAGAAGAAAGATTAGCAGGAAAGAAGAGCAAAATACACTGAAAACAAGACAAAGATTTTCATTATAACACTGTCCATCTTCCAGGAATGATCAAGACAGTAATGCCAACTCCTAAATCACATGCCTGGAAACTGAAACAATGAGATAAGATCTTACCTCTTGGATTTGTATCCATCTCACCAGAAGTCAGGCCAATAAGATTAGGACGTTGCATTGGTGTTCTTGAAAAGAACTGTCGATACTGAGATCTACCAGCACTAGTAATACTAGGAGCCTCTGGATTATAGCCATCTGGTTCATACGTATCTATTGTAAGACAGAAAAGGAAAAATACAGGATGGATTTCCAATTAATTAAAAATTACTTTATGTGAGCAATTCTACAGTCTTAGGCTAGGGCGGGGGTGTCAAATATGCGGGCTGGGGGCCAAATCAAGCCCCAGGACAGCTCCTATCAGGCCCCTGAGCAAATGGCTGTCATCTGTTTCCTTCTCTCTCTCTCTTGCTCCCTTCTGCATCACAGTTTGTTTTGCAAGGCTCTCCAAATCGCAGAAGAGCTATAGAGCAAAACCTCTATTTTCTCCAATGGCTGAGACTCTTCCCTTGGCGAGGAGGGGGGGAGGCAGAACTTGCTTTGCCAGGTTTTCTTAATTGCACAGCAGAGCTACTGAGGCAAGTCTCTCTTCCTTCTAATGGCTGAGGCTCCTCCCCCTCCTTTTCCCCTGGGGAAGGAAGGAAAGAGCCAGAGCTTCCTTTGCCCAGTTCCCTGGATCCTATGGGAGAAATACAAAGAAAGCACCTTTAAGAATGAGTGCTAATGTTTTATGCACGTTTTATTTTAAGTTTTTTTTTAAAAGAAAATTTTTGTGTTTGTCTGTTTCCTTTGTAAGGTTTATATCTCTGCTACCTAATCTGTCAGAACTTGTAACTTTCCTATGTGCTGTTAGCCTAACCGACTCCATATTGAAAGCAAACACTAACCCAAGCAGCTTTGCCCAAACAACTAACGAGTTCACATATTGTGTGTGCCTCTGCATTTCAAACAAACTGTGATCACTGAAGTGTGACAGATAGCCCAGGGTCAACATCTGCAGACGGCCTTTGAAGCCAGGCCGGCCTGCACTTTCCCAGCGGGATTCCATCCTCCCTACCTGATAACAAACCCTGAGAAACGGACTGTTGTCTCCACCCGTGTGAACGATCGTTTTATTGTTGTCAACAGAACCACATAAAGTGTATCGAATACTAGCTATTGTTATCAGTGTTATTCTGCATCTCAAGCTCTGAAGTTCTCTAATAAATGCCTATACTTGCAACCAAGTCTTGGGCCTTTCTTGAAGTTCTGCCAGTTTTGACATAATCTTAAATAGGAACACACATGGCCCAGTCCGACATGGCCTGGCCCAACAAGGTTTTTTTTATGTCATTAACAAATGAGTGTGATACCCCTGGGCTAGGGTTTCTGACAAGACACATGATTAGAATACATATTATTTCAAAGTTTCAAATCCTACTTCAGTAATTTCTGCATTTCTGTGAGGCTTATGGGTCTACCTAAATCATGATTCCAGAGAAAATTACTACTGGATTTAATTATCAGTTTCAGAAACTACTGACTGGTTTCTGAGGTGAGATTTGGGGGGGGGGGGGAGAGAAATTCAAGTGAATAAATACAATGCTAGGTTCTTCACCTAAGCATAGGAAATTAAGACTATAATTCTCCCTTAATATTTCATGTATTGCCAAAGAAAAGAATCTGATTGTGCCAAACTGCCAACATTAATGACCTGAAAGAATCTTCAAGATCTTTTAGTAAAGTATTTTGGAACATTTGTTATTCAACCAGCAACAGAGAGGCAGGGAAAGAGTGACACCCATGCCTAAAGAAGAAATTGTCAAGCATCAGGAGATTAGAAAAGCTAAATTCATATGCAAAAGTAAGTTAGATACAATTAAACAGATTTCTGTCAATGATGCATAGATGCAAATAATTATTCCAGCTATACACTCAACAATGTTTGTCCCAATGCATATCAATCATTTGTTAAGGAATGCAGTTTGACTGTCCACTAAAGACAGTCAAATTAGTGAACAGTCACAACACAAAATTATTTGGTGGTGGAATGAATACTATAATACCACACTCATTACCTTCTGTGTGATATAAAACCCCACAATGAAGGCCAAATCATTCTATTCACATACCCCTTTTGAACAGGCTTAATTGGCTAATTTGGCCTACTGCATACGCCTCTATCAATGTCATGAATGTAGTCCAGATGACATACCTATAATCTTCCTTTACAACATGAGTATGATCTATAGACTACCAAAGTATCTGATCTATTTCCTCATATACAGGCTGGTCATACTTGGTTGTAATTTTCTTGCCTGCCACAAGATCACTCTTAAAATAAATTTCTGAAAAATGTAAATTCCAAGAAAGCTAACATTATGAGCTACATCAAGAACAGAACTGGAATTGGGACAGATATGCAGAACTGTGTGGATTTTCATAATTTATTCTGAGTGCATTTAAATTGATCTTTTTTTTCGGTGTAGCATATGTGTTTTCTTGATGTGGGATGTTTTCTGCTTCATTCTAAAACTGTGTAATATTTTTCATAAAATCTATCAGTGGTCTTTGACATAACACACAGCTGTATTTAAATACATGATTTACACAATCTATCATATTCAGTTTAATATGGATACTACAGCTTTGCTATAATTTTGGGCATTGATTTTGGTTCTCTTCCCACTGGGAAATTTGTATTTGATATTTAACTTCACACTCAGGGCCATTTCAGACATGGTGAATATCTTAAAAATAGGTTTACGCAGAAAAAATGTGTGGCGAGCAATCTTTATAACATAAAATACAGGTTTGCTTTAGCATATGTACATGGCAGAAGCTCCTAAGTGGATTAACTATATGTATACGTAAATAAAGACATGCGCCTTTGGTACATGTAATAATATATAGTTTCCTTTTATCCACATAGAAATTTATCATGTCTATTATGAGAAAGAAGGAAAGAAGGAAAGAAGGAAGGAAAGAAAGAAAGAAAGAAAGAAAGAAAGAAAGAAAGAAAGAAAGAAAGAAAGAAAGAAAGAAAGAAAGAAAGAGCAGTATTAATAATCACAATACTACCCTAACCACAACTAGAGAATTACATTTGCTTACGTTCTGATACTGTATACAATAGGTTTTGGGGTAGAGGAGGAGGTAGTCTTGCTCCCACAGGTGCAAGGCTATGCACCGTAGTTGTACCTGGCTGGTCACGGTTGTTTATCAAACTTGATTGTGACAAAGGTGGCCCTGTAATAAAATGTTAAAATGACAAAAACTAAATTAGATCTATTTATTAAGTTTCATTCCTGTTTTTGTTCACACAGCAATACATACAAGAACCTTAAAACAATTTCATAAAATAATTAAAAATGTAAATATTGATACCCAGGGCTTTCTTTTGTAGCAGGAACTCCTTTGCATATTAAGCCACATACCCCTGATGTAGCCAATCATCCAAGAGCTTACAGGGCCTACTGTAAGCTCTTGGAGGATTAGCAACCTCAGGGGTGTGTGGTCTAATATGCAAAGGAGTTCCTGCTACAAAAAAGCCCTGTTGATACCCTTCAGTTGTTTTAAAAAGCAACAGAGAGCACTACAGCTAAAAACCAAAAGGTACTTTCAAAAAGCATAATAGAATGACTGCTTTCATTGGTGTCCCTTGAATAAATTCAGTGAGATAAATGGACATTCTTTGGAAGCTTATTTCAGACTTCTATGGCTACAATACAAAAGACCCTGTTTCCTCTGAAGACTAGATAAGCACCAACAAGAAGCAAGTTGGAACATGAAACAGTGTTTCACTGGTTCATCTCAAATTTCAGGACATTTTATGAGCAAAGGTGTTTCCTCAGACATTGAGAGCCAAAACTATCCAGGGTTTTTTTAACTGGATAATTTAGTTATAGTAAACAAGATTTGGATCAGCATTTCTCAGAGTTTACAAAAAGAAATTTTAACTATAGCAGTCTGATTAAATCTGATTAAATTTTAACTATAGCAGTCTGAGTTACCAAGATGGATAAAATCCTGGATGAGTAGTACCTATTACTGTTTAAAATATGACCTGGTAAATTGTTGCTCTTCTATCACTCAATTACCTTCAAGAACCAAGGTTAAGAAATTTCACATGCAGCCATGGGATCTATTTGGTCAGAAATTTCTTTGAATGTAAAGTGAGGAAGAACATCAAACTGGGGAGACACTCCCAATGCTATATTATGACAAAAGGATGTCCAATGATGACCAATGAGCACATGATTGCTCTATTCCAGCTGTGTACAGTTCTCTATTCCAACTAAGAATCTGTAAGTAAAATCCAACTTCCAAATCCTTGTTGCTTAAAAAGACTCCAAACACACCCCTAGCACAAAATTCTCACTGTACATTATAATCTGGAAAAACTGATATTCTATCACAACTGTTTTTGAACCGGCAATACTTGTTTAAAAAAAAGACTTAAAAATAAAATAGTCCAGAGTAGTACCATGCCTCTTTTACAAGCACTATTGCCCATTCCAATCAGTGCCAGTACTTCATGCAAAAAAAGAAATAATCAAGTTTTAGAAAAGCAACTAAGACTGAATGTTGTGTTCAGTACAAGATCAAGACAAAGTCAAAGCAAGAAAATCACACATTCTAAGAGAATCACTTCCTCAGCACAATGGACTCTCCACGTTCAGCAATAGTCTACAGCTAAATCCCATGCTGTGTAAACAGGGAACACAGCTGGTGTCTTCATACTTTGGGGTTTTCTGGAAGTATCTAGCTGACCTGTGTTGAAAATTGGCACTGACCTAGATAGACCCTAAGTGTGCTCCAACAGGGCTCTTCCTTTGTTTTTAATTATTCATCTGCTATATACCTGAAGTAAGGCGCTTTTTGTTATGGCTGCAAATTGGGCTTGGCTCGGTCGCGTATGTGGGTGTGACTGAGAGAACTACTTTGAGACAACTACTTTGTGGCTGGCAAGAGGAGCAGAGGAACAAAGTTGGAGGAAGGAGGAAAGGAGGTGGGCGGTGGTAGCAGCAGCGGATTTGGCACCGAAGGAACAAACTGATTTTTTCTTTCCCTGTCTCACCTCCTCTCCGTGGCTAACAAACACCATAATTGGTATTTTTCTTTCTTTTTGAAGTATTCTACTTTGTTCTTGTTAAAGAACACTGAAATGTGATTTAAAACACTGTATCTCTAGCTGAAGGGCGTGGAAAAGAGAGGAGGCGGAAAGTGACAACCCTGTGCTAGAAGAGTGGAAAGACCTCGAGTTAGAAAGTAAATTTCTTGAAACTTGCCTAAAACTACAGACTCATTTAAAACATTGTGTGTAAAGATTGCTACGTGTTGTGGAGATTGGATGGGAGAAAATATATAATGTTATAGAAGATCTGATTTATATTAAGGATTAGGTGGACTTTTTTTTGGACTAAGAGCTGTAGAAAAGTGAATAGTTCATTAAAAGACTGTGTTCGATCAATATAATATAAGTAACTTGGAAGAAGAAATTTAAAGACTAGAAAGACCAGAAAGACAAAAAGGGGAAAAAACGGACCAAGTAGAAGAGGAAGAAAGGGGAAACAGAAGGACTGAAGAAAGAAAGAAGAAGAAAGAGAGGGAAAGCAAGGAATTGAATGCTGTTAGTCTATAACTGTATAATTTACAAAAGTGTGTGAATGTGTGTGGGTCTAAGTAAAAGTGTATGGTTAATGAGAAAGAATTAGGATGGAGAATGAATGAAGAAGTGAGTGTATGTAGTCTGCAAGAGGTAGTGAGTGGAGTGTTTGAAAGGGTTAAGTGGTGCAAGAGGAAGGCAAATAATGAATAATTATTGAAATCAGTTGAACATGAACCATTATTGCTTGGGGAAGAAATTGATTTAGACTAGTTGGTAAAGGGATACTAAATCTCTGTATTGGTGTCTTCATTCTATATTAGTATATGATAATTTGAATTTCTCCTGCTTAACTCAATGATAGAGGGAATCATGTTGTTGCAGGATGCTCTCAAAGTATTTCAGTCATCTTTTGAAGATTCTTTAATGGGGGCATTAAATCAGATGCAGAACAATTTAATGGAACAGATAGGGGGATTAAAATTTAAGCTTGATGGATTAGAAAATGGATTGAAGGACATAAAAACGGATATGACAAAGTTGACGCAAACCAAAAATTCTATTGATACAAAACAAATACTAAAGGAGCAAGGTACAGGTGACTTGGAAATTAAACAGGAAGAATCAGAGAACAGGATTACTAGATCAGACAAGTATAAGGTAAAATATACTTCAAGATTTTTAAGCATATCAGAAGAAATAAATGAGGATTTATTTTGTTCAGTAGCGGAAACATTGACCCCCATGCTGGAAAAAGAACAAAAAAAAGCCGCGAGGGAAACTGAATATATATATATATATAGGTTAAACTCTCTAAAGCTAAAAAAGAATGGTTCACTTAGAGAAATACATTTAAGAGACATAAGGAAACAGATCAAAGATGCAGTTTGGAGAAGGGAAAGGGAGCAACTTATTAGATCTAGAGGTCAGAAAAATAAAAAAATGAAAGAGATATTATGGATAATTAGGCATTTAACTCCAAAACCAAGAGAGAAATTGGCGTAAACGGAAGAAATACCAAAAATGGAGGATTCATTAGGAAAGTATGGAATTTATCAAAATTACATAATTGGATGGTGCTGCTGAATGGAATGCCAAAGCAAATAGTTACATTAGTGGGGCAGGTCATACAGACGGTTAAAGGTGTATGGAAGTAAGGTATTATGTAAGGTGTCAAGCATCATCGATAAAATATCTTTAATGAGTTTTCCTGGAGTGTAAGTGAAAAGGATAAATGGGTTTAATTTGTAATGCAATAGTGAAGGTGAATGCATTAAATGGTGAATAGAGATAATGGAATTTGAATGTATATATAATCAGTGAAAACACTGCCTTCGACTTCTGTTTTAATAATACTTTTTTCTTTTGTATGGTAACGGGCTTGTACACAATATATTAATTTAATAAACTATAAAAATATTGGAAAAAATTATCGTACAATAAATCTGTTACTCTTTAGGGGGGGGGCAGGGCACATGATTCTTCAACGTTTTGCTAGCATCTGGATTGTTTTATTTTGCTCTTCAGTTGAACCCTTTTCTACCATATCGTTTTAAAGAAGAAAAAGGGTGCTTTCAATTAGTCAAAGATGAATATAAAGGAAGAAACAGAAAGATCAGAATCCACATAAGGCTACTAGTGCAGTTAATACAGAACCAAGATCTACCTGTCATGCCACAAAGAAGAAAACAAAGCTGCACTTACCTGTTACTGTTGTTCAACGAGTATCTTCTGTGCAGGCACACATGGGAACTGTGCATGAGCAGGCCTGCCATCGGATTGGTTTTTATAGCTAAAAGCTTCCAGGGGGCCCTGTGAGCCAGAGTCAAAAGCTTGTTCCCACACAACGAATATGTGCTCCTGTGCAGCAGCAATCCCTACCCTCAATACTTCTAGTGCTGCTGGAGCATGCAGCAGAGCAGGAGGGAGGGTGTGCCTGCACACAAGATACTCGCTGAAAAGTAATTACAGGTAAGGGCAACTCTGTTTTCATTGTCAATCTTCTGTGCAGTCCTACATGGGGATTCTAATAAGCTACTCACCAGGCAGTGGGGCATGCTCTCCTCATTTGAACAGCAAGTGAAGAACTGCCTTGCTTACTTGAGCCTCAAGCTCTGCCTGCAGATCCAAAGTGTAGTGATTTTCAAAAGTGTCTGCCAATGACCAGGTGGCAGCTCTCCAGATCCCCATTAAAGGCACTTCATCCCAGAATGCTGTGGAAGAAGCCACTGCCCTAGTGGAATGGGCATAAAAGTTCAATGGGCATGCAATCTGACCCTATCATAACACTCCCTAATGGTCCTGACAGTCCACTGGGAAAGAGTCTGAGATGATGCTCTCCTACTTCTCCCAGGGCCACTAAAACAAATAGGGCTCTAGCTCCAGGGTTTTCTTAAGGTAAAATAATAATGTCCTCTTAACATCTAAAAAATGCAATGAGTGTTCATTCTCAAAGTCTGGTGCAGGAAAAATATTGACAACATCTAGAAACTACCTAAGGAAGAAACCTAAGACTAGGATGAAGAATTACCGTTCCAGGAAAGAACTTCAAAAATGGGGGATCTATCTGAAGAGCTGCTAGCTCACTCACCCTCCTGGCTGAGGTAACAGATGCTAAGAAACACACCTTCATAGAAATTTCTGCTGAAGAACAGGTAGCAAGGGGCTCTAAAGCTTTGAGGATTAACTGTGCTAACACAACAGATAGAGACCACTGGGGCACTAAAGGATCCTGGGACAGGCAGAAATTACCAAACCCCTTAAGAAACCTTTTAGACAAATGATGGGAGAAAACTGATCCTCCCTCAATTTCCTTGTGATAGCAAGAGATAGCAGCTAGGTGAACCTTCGAAGAAGAAAACTCTAGGCCCTTAGCTTTCAGTGTAATAAATAATCAAATATGACCTGCAAAAGGGGCACCCCCTTACAATACATCCTTCTCACTACACCAGAGGGAAAATTGCCTCCACTTGTACATATAGGATTTCCTAGTGTTAGGCTTGTGTGACTGCAGGAGAATATAATTAACCTCATTACTATTAGGTCTCTGCCCGAAGCCTCCAAGCCTTTAGTGATGAAGCACTTGGTTGATGCTGATTAAATCTATTTGATTTGGTAGAGGAAGGAACTGGCTCCAGGAGATCTCCATAAGGATCAAAAACAATATTTGATGAGACCAAGAGGGTGCTACTAGGACCATTTCGATCTCTCCTTCCTGGCTTTCTTTATTACCCTGGGAACACATAAAACTGTGCTTGCTGCCAACACAGCTGAAATGCAACCCTTAGGGAACCAATTCCTACTCCTGCTTGGGAACAGAACCTCACAGCTTTTTTTGTTTTCTTGCACTGCAAAAAGACCGACATCCGGAACTCTACAGAGGGTAAAAAGCAGTTCCAGATAAGTGGCCTTTATGGACCACTGATGGGAGAGTGTGCCAGCTTGAATGGAAGCACCGAGCTTTACTGCCACGTCCCATGCAAGGGTAGCTTCCTGACATAGACCTTTGGATCGTGGACCCCCTTGTTTGTTTAAATAAAATGTCATAACTGTATTGTCGATCTGGAAAATAATGGACTGGTTCTGAAGGATATCTGAGAAACAACTCACAGAATAATGAACTGCTCATCATTCTAAAATGTTAATATGTAGCAGCTTCTCATCTTCCAACCAAGTTCCCCCGGCTGACAATCCCTTGCAGAGAACATCCCAACTCAAGAACAAAGCATCCATAGTAAGGACTAAGTCATGTTCAGAAACTCCAAAGGAAATCCCCTGGGATAAATTATTTATAGAAGACTATCACAATAAAGAACATATGACACGTTTGGGAATAGAGAATCTGTGCCATAAGGCATGAACCCCAGCTCTAGAACAAGACAGAAACCAAAGCTGCAGGGGTCGCACTTGTAACCTAGCCACAGGCAGGACTGAAGTGGTAGAAGTCATATAACCCTAAAGGTGCAGCATTTTCTGAACCAATTGGAACCAGGGATATCTGAACTATCTCAACAAGGGAAAGATGGCCTGTACCCTTTTGAGAGATAGAAAACCCTTCCCACTAGGGAATCTAGCATAACTCCAATAAATTGTACCCTGTGAGACGGATCTAATCATGATTTCTCCCAATTTACTAGGAGTCATAGTCCTTGATGGGTCTCCAGACAAGAATGCAATGACTCAAGCGTCACTGGAATCTGCCACCAGTATCAAATATCTAAGTCGAAATATATCGCAACCCTGCATATGGAGATAAGCAATAACGGGCTAAACACTTAGAGAACACCCTGAGTGCAGTGTACCGAAAAACTCATTCCCCACATGAGAAACATAAGAACTTGCAATGCAGAGGGTGGACTGAAATATGAAAACAGGCATCATTCAAATCGATAACAATGAACCAACAATTACATTTAAAAAAACTGAAAGATCAAAGGAATGGACACTATATGGAACTTTGAAGCATGAAGAAAAAAGTTTAATTTACTGAGGTCGAAAGATCTGAAGTCTTTCTTACCTCCTAGGAACACACAAGAGAAGAAACCTTTTGATGCCTGAGACACCGTAACCACTCCTATGGCACCCTTGTCAATTAAAGAGGCTGAAGCTTGGGCAAGACTCAAAGCTGCTTGGTTAAGGTTTTACCCCCTTACAGGTAAAGAGCAAGGAAGAAGAGACTTCAATTCTAATCTGAAACCAAATTTAACTATGGACAAAATTCACCCATCAAAGGTGATAGCCTCTCAGGCTGTAGCAAACTGAGCCAGCCTGTGCCTGAACTTAGGTGCTGGTAATGATCCTAGTCAGAAGGATGACTTCTGGGATGAAGTTGCCTTTCTAGAAGAGGGTGGTTGCTGATTGACCTAGGCCAATAGGAACCCACACCTATGGTAACCCACCTATGTTGGGGAAATGGCTTAGGGGTAGGATACTGACCAAGGAGCTGGAAAAGCAGTAATCCCTTTGATACAGATGCCAGGACTGTCTCACAAAGGATCTCTGTGCATAAATTGGAACACTTAGCTGTCTGCTTGTTCTTTTTTATCACGAAAAGCACCTTCTCCATTTTGGAAGAGAAGAGAGTGGAACCTTCAAAAGGTAAGTCTTCAACTTTAAACCTGGTCTCCACAGACAAGGCCGTTGAACTTAACCATGCATGGAACCTGAGCATGATGGACCTTGCCATAACCCACATGTCCAAATCCAAAGAATGTCATCCCACATTAATCCGCTGCTTCGAAAGCTTAGTGGCCTCTGTATACAGAACTTTAGCAAGAGGACATTTATCTTCTGGCACGAGTTCCTGGAATGGAAGAATCCTCTCCCATAAGGAACTGATAACCAGTCAAAATGGTTTTTCTGGCAAAGTTTAAGGAGATACTGGGCCATTTTTGTGAGTTAGTTTAAACTGGCATAAGTCTCTACTATATCCCACAAAGCTTTGCAGTCCAGCTAAGAATTTTTTTTTCTATGCGAGTGCTGATGCACTCTGCCTTAGAAAATAGTTTATATTTTTCAAGTCCATGGTGCCAGCCCCAAAGCCTAAACATCTAGATATCAGGGTATATGGCTCCTTGACATAGAGGGTGTCTAGATCTTTCTGACCTCTCAGATTATCAGCTGACTCCAAGCAGAGTTCAGTGGACTATTGAGGCGCATGGTCTGATTCTTGTCAAGCTCATCCTATTTCTAGATTGACAGCTACTTGAGATTCTACAGATTCCTAGGCTCCAGGTTGACTCAGCCTTCCATCCTTCCGAGGTCGGTAAAATGAGTACCCAGCTTGCTGGGGGGAAAGCGTAGATGACTGGGGAAGGCAATGGCAAACCACCCCATAAAAAGTCTGCCGTGAAAATGTTGTGATAGCAACGTCACCCCAGAGTCGAAAACGACTGGTGCTTGCACCTTTACCTTTTTTAGTAAGGTATATAATGGGTGTTTTTCATTAACTCTGGGCTGCGTATCAACAACTCACCCATGATTCTGCAGGGATTTTGATCTGTAGACAGGAATATTTCTATTCAGTGCACACTATCTTAAGTACTGGTTGTTTTCTTTGGTATATTATGCATTGAGGTTATGATGCTTTATGCTATTTGTATTCAAGGATTAAGGTTCAATAAATAGACTTTAGTGTGAAGCAACTGTCTTGTTTGTGTGTCTCTCTCTCTCTGGGAAGAATCAGTCTCTTGCCAGCCCAATCCAGCCCACTGAACTCTAGTGGGGTCTGGAGAGCTCAGACAATTCCCTGGGTGCCAAAATTTCTCAAGAGTTTTATAGTTAGCTGCTGAAAAATATAATTTTCTCCCTCCCATATCTGAGAGCAGAGTGGTAGGCCTGACAGCCCTTTGGCTGCATCTCCTTTGTAACCATGAAGGATGATGAGTTGTCAAATAATCAAATGGCTCCTTCTTGATCTTATAAAAATATTCTACCTTTCTGGAGGTAGGCTAGAGAGATACAGGTTTTTTGCCACAGTTCCTGCATGAGATCCTTAAGGCCCTCCAACACCAAGAAAGCAATAATAGACCCTGAATAGAGTCTCTTAATCTTTGGATTTGTACTCCAAGGTAATGACTTCTATCTTTTTTTTTGTGTGTAAAACAATTTTTATTATTCTGCAACATATTATATTAATATTCAATTATTAAAAATTTAGTACCAATATATTGCATCACATTTTCCATCTCCCTCCCCTCCTTTTCATGACTTCCACCGGTGCATTTTACTTAAAATACAAAAAAAGTAAAAGGTAGTTTTAACATTTTAAGAATGTTCATAAAAAATCTTATAACTATAGTAAAATAAAGATAAGGAAAGAACCATTTGCTACAATTATTATCCACCTTCATTATAGTCCTTTAGTCCCCAATCCTTATCATAAAAATAAAATAAAATTGAAGAAATGTATATTCCCATAATCTCCCCTTAACTATAATCCTTATCAAAATAGGTTGAAAAAAGGGTATATTCACATTTTTTAAACTGTAGTCCATTTATCTCTCCCCTCACTTTAATTATTATCAAAAATCACCAAATGTCCTTTCACCTGCCATTGTTTTTCAACGTACTTCTGAAATTTTCCCCACTCATTATTAAACTTTTCTATATCATATTCTTTTAAGATTTTTGTAAGCTTATCCATTTCACTCCAATGCATGATTTTCATAATCCAGTCCCACTTTTCTGGTATTTTATCTTGCTTCCACATCTGTGCATACAATGTCCGTGCAGCTGAAAGCATGTACCAAAGTAGCGTTCTATCTTGTTTCGGAAAATTTTCCATTTGTAATCCCAACAAAAAGATTTCTGGTGCCTTCTTTATATTGTAACCCAAAATCTTTGAAATCTCTTGCTGAATTATTTGCCAAAATTGTGTTGCCATTTCACAAGTCCACCACATGTGCTAGAAAGATCCTTCATGTTTTTTACATTTCCAACATCTATCAGACACTTGATTATTCATTTTTGACAGTTTCTTAGGAGTCATGTACCACCTGTACAACATTTTAAAACAGTTTTCTTTAATGCTATTACATGTCAATATCTTCATAGAGTTCTTCCATAAATACTCCCATTGTTCCATCTGTATTTCTTTATTTATATTGATCGCCCATTTTATCATTTGAGATTTAACCACTTTATTTTCTGTAGACCATTTCAATAATAGTTTATAAATTCTAGAAATCAATTTTTCATTATCGCCAAACAGCATTCTCTCCAGTTCTGTTTGTTCTTGTCTTTTTCTATCATTTCTAATATCTTGTTCAAGCAAGCTTTTAATTTGTTGCAATTGAAACCAATTATACTTATAATCCATTTCTTCCACCGATTTTAATTCCACCTTACTGCCTTGTATTTTTAACAATTGTTTATATGATAACCATTTCTCTTCATTAATATCTGAGTATAGCTTTATTACTTCTGTTGGCACAATCCAAAACGGTTTCCTCTCATCCCCATATTTTTTGTATTTCGACCAGGTTTTTAACAAATTACTTCTTATATAATGATATAAGAAAAAGCCATCCATCTTACTTTTCCCATAACACAGATATGCATGCCAGCCAAAAACATTTCCATGGCCTTCTAATGTTAATAATTTAATAACATTATCCATTCCTTGATCCACACCAAGCAAACTGCATCATGGTATAATTTTAGATCCGGCAATTAGAAGCCTCCCATTTCTTTTGCGTCGGTCAAAATTTTCATTTTAATTCTTGGTTTCTTGCCAGCCCATATAAATTCTGAAAGTTTCCTTTGCCATTTATTAAATTGTTTGTCATCCTTCACTATTGGAATTGTTTGAAACAAGAACATAATTCTTGGTAACACATTCATTTTAATTGCCGAAATTCTGCCCAGTATAGACAAATTCAACTTGTTCCATTTTGATAAATCTCCATCAATTTTCTGCCAGAGCTTCTCATAGTTATTTTTATATAAGTCAATTTTTGTTGTTGTTATCTCTACTCCTAAATACTTTACTTTAGAAGTCACTTCACATTCTGTTAGGCTTTGTAGTTCTTCCTGTTTAATCTTTGACATGTTTTTGCACAAAAATTTTGACTTTTCTTTATTTATATAGAAGCCTGCCAGCTCTCCATATTCTTTTATCTTACGAAGCAGCAATCGTGTGACTTGAGTTGGATTTTCATTTATAATGACTTCTGTCTTGAGAGACTGAGCCATATGAGTCATCTGTTCTCCAAGCATTTGGAGCTCCTCTGTGGGAGATGCCAGAGATGGCTCGCCTACCCTCTTGTCTGGGCTCAGATCTGAAGTCGTTTTGGATCCACTGGATTCAATCTGTTTCTTCTCCTCTCACTGTGAAAATAGGAGAATGTGGCCTGTGTGTGATAGTCACTGAAGGTGGATTTGACAATATCTGATGGGGGTAATGACACAAGCTCATATCCCTGGGGGTTGCGAACTTGTTACCCCATTCCTCAAATATCCTGGAGACATCATGTATGGATGTGAAGGTCACCATATAGGTGGTTGGGGTTGAGATCATGGAACCATGGCCATTTGTTCTGGATCAGACTCAGGTGGAACCTGGCTATGTGGTAAACCAGTATTTACATTACTATTGGAGATAGAAACAGGTGGAGAGTTCAAACTTAGAGATGGGGTCCTGGGCTTCTCCTGCAAGGTTAGCATTGGCTCAGGAGTATAGATGGAAGTGTTCTGCTGGGGAGCTGATTCACACTTTTCCTTTGTCTTGTCTTTAGCCTTTTAGCTGGAGGCTCAGAGGAAGTGTAATGAGCCCGAAGGGAGAGCAACCAAGAGCAGAGCCGCTGAAGCATGGATCCAGGAGGCAGAGACAAACATGGCAATTGTGAAGACGCAGATTTAGGAGTTTGCTCCAAGGCCAACTTAAATGAGGGCACTGAGGCTTTAAGGACTTTCTCCTACAACGATGCCTCAAGTTTTGACACCCTATTCCCCCAAGCTTTAGGAGTGACACGTTAGTAGGCCTTACATGTGGAGATACTAACAGAATAGAAAAAGGTTGTATTTGTCAATTTGGGTCATCTTTGTTCCACATTGGGAACACTTCTTAAAAAGGGTCAAAATCCTCTCAACTGTTAGCTGGAGACTCCAAAAACGTGACCTTCTCCTTCAGTGGCAAAAGAGGAACTGAAAGTAGGGGGTGCTACTGTGCAGAAGCATGTGATCCCTGGGTGGGAAAAAGCTTCTGGCTCTGACAGGCAGCACCCCCTGGAGGCCTTTAGCTGTAAGGACCTATCTGATGGCAGGTCTACTCATGTGCAGTCCCCTGTCACTGCACAGAAAATCAATGATGAATGCTTTGACACTGTATCACAATCGTTGTTTGCACTTCTAGAGCCAGTAGGAAAACTGACAGCAGCAGTCGCCATGTCTCCATCAACAACTATCCCTGCAACCATTCTCTTTTGCAGTTCTCATGCCTGTCTTCCCCAAGTGCCATCCTCAGTCCAGAGCTTGGATTACACTGTTGCCAATTTTAAACGTCCTACACTTTGCAGCCTTCTGCTTCTAACAACCATGTCATGGACTGATCCTGGTTTTCTCCAACCACAACCTTTAATCTTGCTGCCATCTGTGATCTACGTATCAGCGATCTCTTTGTGCAAAGAAAGTATTAAGAGTTTTAATAAAGATAGTGCGTGTAATATTTCCTTGTTTTTCCCACTGCTTCAGATATTCTTCTCTCATTCAAGTTTCCCTTTGCCCTTAAAGATACCCAAGTTTTACACTTAGTGCAATTTATTATTCTTACAGGGGGGAGGAAAACCTTTTCAAAATGAAGTGTTGAATAAGGATCCTACATTTTACAAATCTATTCAAAACCTTCACAAGTGAAGACAGTAGCCAAGATCAAAAAACAGATTATGCCATTTGATCTCAGCCACTGCACTAGTTCATTACTTTATTATCATGCTAGTAACAGAAAACTATGGCTGTGCACTGGTACAAGAGATACAGGTGACAATCCTATAATTAAATATATACAGGATTGCAGCCTTATCAGTGTATACATCTTTGGATTTTTACAATAACCTTTTCAATTACCATTTTAACAGTGCCGTACATTTCAACAGCACATAATATACAAGCACAGTAACTTTTGTAGAAGAGTTATTTGGGGGGGAATAAATCTTACTTGGTATAGGAATTCTGACAGGAGGTGGTGGCCGAGGATGTATTTGTGGACCTGGCATTCTCATGTTGTGAGCAGGGCCCTGTGCAGGAGGCATTAGCATTCCAGGGGGAGGAAGTCCCGGAGGTGGTGGAGGAAAAGGAATCATGCTTGGCAAAGACACTTCATCAACGACCAGTGGATCATTGCCATGATCAAATTGGCAGAGGTCACCAAGTACACAAAACCCTCGCTCTGTAAAACAAAGCACAACCATCACTGGTAGTAATCAGTAATAAACTATCTTATTGTGATTGGCTGGAGTTATTGTCAAAAGACGTTAGAAATCAGAAGGTTTTTTTCCTATTTGTATGATATGAATTAACAAATAATTCTAGTTAGAAGATTAAGTTCAGAGTAATTAAAAAAGGCACTATCTGTACTGACCTTTCTCTGAGTGGTACTAATTCCAGTGTACACAATTTTGTTAATTAGCATCAACTATAATATTCTGTCTGGTACTGACACCGACTATACCGGGGTGGCCAAACTGTGGCTCGGGAGCCACATGCAGCTCTTTCACACTTACTGTGTGACTCCTTAGGTCAATGAGGAATTTAATGCAGGCTTACTCTCAAATAAAAGTACTTAGCATCGGGACCTCAGTAAGCCTCTGAGCACTGACCCACAGGTAGGTGACTATTTCCACCATGTGTGAAGCAAGGACAGAGGGGGAATAAGAAGGCTTGCAGCAAGCTCTTCTCCACCAAAGAGGTCACCCAGAGAACTAGAGCGAGGAAAGAGAGGGCAAAAGCAGAGGGAGCCAATGAAAGGAGGGATGGAATTAAAGAGGGTGGCACAGGGTTTCCCTTTAGTTTCGCAGCTCTTATAGGAGCTGTATTTACTAACCTTGGTGTCAATGAAAAGGGACATGCATAATGATGCAAACAGTGATCAGTGACTTATATGATACATGTGTGTTTTCTTCTCCCACTGGTGCCAAGAAATACTTCCCTAACCTTTTCCTATGCTGGTCTTATGGGGACTGTTATTCCCAGCTTTTCTTTTTAAAAAAGTCTCCTTCTAGCATGGTTGTGTTGTAAAGTGCACACATGTATTTTATCTTTCTGTGCAAAGAAAGTATTAATAAAGATTTAATAAAGATGTGTGTGTAATATTGTTTCATGTATTGCGGCTCTCAAACATCTGACATTTATTCTATGCAGCTCTTACCTTAAGCAAGTTTGGCCACCCCTAGAAAGAATGTGTTAAGTTATCTTAAGCCAAACACCTGTCTTTTGAATAAACTGAGTCAAGCTCTGTGAATGTGTGCAACAGCTTACATTTAAATAAATAAAGGTAAAATGGAAAGAACTAAACAGAAGTCATGCAAAATGCTTGCCCCACAGCATGGCAGGCTTGAGGTATAGCTCCTTAAGTCAGATATTAGAAGCTTACTCAGCATCACTACTAATGAAGGTATCTGCCATATTTATGAGTGAATATTTACCCGTTATGATGAAAAGCTAAACTTTAAAAAAATCTAATATCGAACCAGACAAAAAAAGACCCCACTACCATGAAATGTAGTATTATTTAAGAAGAAAACAAACAGAATGAGTATATATTAACATCTCATTTGTATTAGTAACTGGCAACACAAGAATGGCTTGAAAAGATGTTACAAAGGGAAATACCTAATGAGACTAGAGACAGACGGACCACTAGGAAAAAACAGAAGCATGGCTTACCATCATAATCTCGACATCGCCTTTTTGGTGGAGCATTTCTGCCAAATGAATTAGAAGAATGATTGTTGTAGTAATTTGACCAGCTTTCTGTTGTGTTTTCAGGATGGTGAGCAGGTGCAATCACTGTAACAGCACTGGGAATACACTGTGCACCAGAGGAATACTGCTCAGTAGAGTTTGCAGCAGACAAAGCCACAGGGTTATATGAACTTTCCATGTCACTCCTTTCACACTTGAATTTGGCTCTCTCTCTGTGTTCTGTTAAAAAACCCAAACTTGGTAAGTTTCTATGCTTTTCCAGCATATTTTACATTTTTCCAAGACAACTGCACATACAGGAACTAATACCACACATATCTGCCTGGTGTATTAAAAATTCAAAGCTCTGCCTGATTAATTCTGTTGAGCAGTATACTTGCTTATTATTAGAATAAAATGTTAACAGTCTGTTTGCAATACTGACATCAACTAAATCATCTTTCTCAAGAAAGAAAATAAATTTTCCTTTTGTAAATAATTTCAGTTAACAGATTTCCCCCCAAAGCTTGCTGCACTGGTAAATACTACTAACGGTCTAATATTCTTAAAAAACAGAATCCAGCAGTAACTCAAAACCACAAACCTCTTTCTTGCTAAAAAGAACACAGCAGTTTACAGCCGTGATCTCTACCAGCAAGGCAAAGTATAATAGAAGGTATAGTTGTACCAAAATACTCTTGAGAACAAATTAAAAGAGAGAGAAATCCCTTGGCTAGCTCACTCTAAATAACACAGCCTTAAGTCTGCTTTAATGAAGTCAGAAATCACTACTTTTCCAAATCAATTTCAGTACTTTGTAAAAGTTGTCAGAGATCTAGGTGATTATACTTCTCTTCAAAAACAAGTTATAGGGGTCTCCCCCAACTGCTTTTAAATCAGTTGCTATGAAACTAGGATCAGTAATTCTTCAGACAGAATATGGCGGCAACTCACCAACATTTCTGTTTGTATCCCGCTCTTTGTTTGCATCCTGGTCTTTGCTTCTACCTCTGCTGCGACTCCGACTTCGACTCAATCCTCTGCTTTTACTGCGACTCTTACTTCTTCCTCTGCGCCAATCGTACTTGTCTCTGTACAAGTCATTCCGGTCATAGTATCTATCATAGTCTCTCCATTTGCCATCATCTCTTTTTCTTTCTCTCATTCTGTTCAAAAAAAGGAAAATGGATTTCTATAATACAGCAAATCTGAAATACCTGTAGTTGGCACTTGCAAAGTCAAAACCAACAACCAGGATAGAACAAAGGACTGTTCATGTGAAGATCTAAACATTTTTTTGTACAGCAAACAAAGTCCCAGCATAGACGTTTATAAAACAAGCATGAAAATAAACAAAATAAAATGAACCTGGACCGAAGCCTGACAGAAGATACATGAAAACCAACCATGTGAATTTACACTGGCTCAGCTAGACAACTATTTCAAATACCTGAGTTTCCACATCAAACTCTGTGACATCAGAAACAACATTAAGTGATGTTCACTCAAAGGTCATATAATGCAACCCAGACACCTACCAGTAACTGTGAATTAGTCGATACTTTTTCTAATTATTCCTAAAGTACAACACATAATTTGGGATACAATTTTTTTACAGATCTCAAGGGCAGTGTAAGAGGCACTTTTGTGAAGAGACATGCAAAATAACAGGGTAGCAGAAGATTTCACACGTAGCCATTATATCTAAATTGAAAAAGTTTCTAAGAGAAAGGACATTCCCTACAAAACTGAGGACCTCTGACTCCTGTGCTTTCTATTTCAAAGAGTGATCAAGGCTGGAATGGAGAAGGCATTTTCAGTTCTCATGAACTCTCAAGTGGGGCAGAAGCAGGTAAAGAAGGGGCTTGCATTCAGTTTAGGTACCCTTGAGCCATGCCCTTCATTCCAGATCAGCATTGTGAAGAACTTTTCAAAGAAACCTTGACAGCCCCAGTATGTTACAGCTATATTATAGAATTCCCCACCCAACAAGATCCTCCAAGCAACTTTCTTATGCAGCTTTCAGTGATAGGCCTAACCACTTTTATGTGGCTACTGTTCTCTGCTAACTTATCTTGTTTTTAATAATATGCATGGTTTGATTATTGAAACTATTATACTGTATGATTATGCACGGATTTAAAATGACTGAACACAACAAGAAAAGGACCAAAAATTAACTAGTAAGACAGAATATTCATGGAAGAGCTCTATTAAAAGCATAGACTCGTTGTGAACTATGGGAATTTCTCCCCAATTCCCCACCACAGTCAGCAGCCATTTGGCCCCCTGGGCCCAGCAGATCCACATGGGGAAATTATTTCCACAATAACATTCTTATTAAAAGGATTAGACAAAAACAATCAGCAAGAATTTCTAATCAGAATACACTAACCTTTGTTCATTAGTATCGGAACGATTTTTCTGTGGACTAGTATATTTCTTCTTTTTGCCCTCTCGGTCCTCTTCAAAAGATTCCTGAAATATCTAAGGACAAATAGCAAATCATTATCTCATGCCAGCTCTCCCTTCCAAAAAAAGACGTTGGATGCTTCATCTAACACTGAAATTTACAAGTGATAGGAATGTAATAAAAGCTACAGCATTGGTCTTCAGACTACAGGCTGGGTGAGTCAAGTGGGTTGGAAGAACTTATAGAGTTGCTAATTCTTTGTGTGGCCTTTAGGAAGGACCTGTTGCTAGAGTCCATACACAGAAAGCAGAGGTAACCTGCCTTTTTGCTCCTATTTTCACACATGCTGAGACACAATGCTAGGAAGTCTTTTAGTGGTAGAAAGGATTCTCCCATTGCTATGACCTTTAGCTTGTTCCTCACTGTGGCATACCACCTGGTTCTTGATGTGTTTCCTGCCCACGGCTCTCTTATTCCACTGCCCACAATGACACCCAGGAAGTCATAACTCTAGCTCCGCCCCCCCTTTCTGTCACATAACCTGTAAGCTCAAAGGTCATCTATTCTTTGTGCGAACTCAAAGTAATAGAAATCCATACTCCATGCAGGCACTGGCCAAGCCCAGACCAATTTTATTTTAGATATGGAATTATGTCAGGTGTCTTCAGAACCTTCTCTTAGGTTCTGAGCATGCCTGTTGTTTTTCTTGATACTGTGAATACAGGAATACAGAGAATGCATATCATGCACTGTGTGGTTTCCTCAAATAAGAAGAAATAGAAGTTAGTCCTAAAAAATCATACTAAATATTACACTGGGATTATTTTCTGAATTTACATCTTGATTTTCTCCCCTTTAGCACTATCATATTTTGAAGCTCTGCAACTACAAGTGCTAAACTTGCAGTTCTATCAAACATAGCTAGTTCACTATAGCATACCTAATTGAGTTATTCTGGATTGTACAGATGGGCCAGTGCAAATTTAAGATTGTCATGGGGAGAATCTGCACAATTCAGAGATACAGCTATTATGTCTGTACTGGCCCTGTACCTTTGGAACCAGCACTGCTACCACTCTTTCAGCAGACTTTTAAAAATCAAAGCTAGCATTTTAATTCTCATCTAGCAACTGTTCGCAGCCAAGCAAAAAATGCTCTCTACACAGTGCACAAGTTCAATGGCCCTAGTCTCTGAACTAAATAAATGGGCTTTTAAACAGATTTTTTTAAAAAATCTTTGTGAAAGGAAGACAGCAAAACAATGACAGAGGATACATAACAAGTCTACAGAAATACCAAAAGCCTAGTCTTAACATAACTGAAGTATTCCTCAATTAATCATTTTATAATAAAGACATTCAGAACTAGAAATCAGAACTTCCCTTTAATGCTACAGGATACATATGCCTATGAAATGGGGGAGGGGTAGAGCTGCACGAAGCAAAGGTATCATCTCTCATTTGACCTTATCTAAGTATAGCAAGGTTCTTTACAAGTAATGCATTCATCACTTAAACCAGCCCAGCCCATCTGAAGCTAAGAGAATACTACACTACAGTGCTTTATTCCAATATACCTACTACTAGACTAACATCCACTGTGCTCTGCACTGTACAATCTTAGAAAGATAACTTTTGTTCTGAGATGCTAATGACTACAATAAGAGGTAAGGGAAAATGAGCAGCAAGTCACTGCACTTTTTTTCACTACTGTAAAAAAAGTTACATTTAATGATACAGAGGTCAGTTTGAGACTTGGAGCTGGGAGACCAGTGGTGCATTCACACTACACTATCTAATGTGTTTTACATCAGGATTTTACTGTGAAAGAATACCAAGAATCTGGATGTAAAACGCATTATTTAGCGTAGAGTGAAAGCGCCTCCGGTTCAAACTCCCACTATGACATAGAAGTTTGGTGTGTGACCTTGGGTAAGTAACTATCTCTTAGTGTAACCTACCTCAGAGGGTAGTTGTGAGGCTAAGATGGAAGAAAGGGGAAAAATTATAAGACACTTTGACTCCTGATTGTTTTCCTTTCCTTCCTGCCCTCAAGGCATTTTGTCAGGGAGTTATTCACTTGAAAAGTTTTGGAAGCAACTAAACACCATCATGAAATATTTGTATTTGGTAATGATGATTAAACTGATTGGGGAGAAAATATATAAGTATTTAAATAAAGATTATGTAATGAGATAAAAATATTACTATTTCTCAATGAAATAAAGTTATTAGTAATCTGTAGGATTGGAATAGTGCTATGGAGACAGGTCTCATTCGGAAACTGTAATTTCCTCCCCTCTTGAGTCATGCAAAAGCACTGAGAAGAATTAAAACAATTTAGGAAAACCCACACAATACACATTATATGCTGTAAGACACCTCCACTACCAAGTGAAACCCTAGTAATTGAAAGCCCATCAAAAATATATCAGTATCTGGAAGGATATCAGGCCTGAATGAGTCCTTCTAGGGAAAGTTCTATAGTTGACAGACAGCCAGGATTTTAAATAAGGGGTTTTATCAACAGTTCAGAGCCCTGAAGACTTTTCAAATTAATACTATTGTAGACTTTTTATTTTATGTTTTTTACACCTTTGCATGTCTTTGAATTTTTGGGTTCCATTGTATTAGTTGTGAGCTACCTCAAGACAGCTCTGGAGCAGCATCATATAAATTCTCTAAACAAATAAACAGTAATTTGCCCCCTGGTGACCCACCCATTCACAATTACCGAAATTTTACATCTCTATAATTAACTACAGAATCAACATTACATTTTTTGGGGGGAGCATTTTATTTTTTGCATCAGTGCTTACATCTCGTGGCCCTTTCTTACACATTCAGGGAAATGCTGTTTGCCACTTTGTGGTCAGGCAGCAATTTTTCTCCAGGCCATTCATTCCATTGATACTGGAGGGTCTTTTTTCTTTTTTAATCTTCTTGATGTGGAGTAAGGGGTGTGTGTGGGGGGGAGGTATTTGTGAATTTTCTGCATTGTGCAAGGGGTTGAACAAGACTATCTTGGAGGTCCCTTCCAACTCTATGATTCTATGACTGAATAACTGCAGATATGAAGCAATACAACAAGTCAGCCTCCTTTCTTAGCTGCAGAGATAACACCTGCCAGCAAGAGACCTAGCTTTAGCCACTTACCTTTGTTCATTCAAGATGGATATGGGCCCTGTCAACAACCTAGTCTTCAAGCACACATTAACCCCACAATGAAGAATGATAACAAATGGATTCAAACACATATGAACATGAACATATGAAGCTGCCTTCTACTGAATCAGACCTTTGGTCCATCAAAGTCAGTATTGTCTACTCAGACCGGCAGCAGCTCTCCAGCGTCTCAAGCTGAGGTTTTTCACACCTATTTGCCTGGACCCTTCTTAGTTGCAGATGCCGGGGATTGAACCTGGGACCTTCTGCTTACCAAGCAGTTGCTCTACAACTGAGCCACCGTCCCTCCCCACAAAAGTATGACCCACTTTACTGCATTTTTAAAAAAATTTGCTATCAAGCTGGCCTCCTTATGAGTTATTTTGTTGCTCAAGTATGTCTTAAACAGGGGCTTAAGTACCTAGCAACACAGTCATAAAAGTTAACTTTTCTTTCTTCAAACTGTTTCTTCCTTGCCTTAATATCCAGTGGGGAAAATATTATATAGAGATTAATTCACAAGCAGGATACAGATAAATTAAATATTACCTCCTCTTTGATTTCTTCTTTTCCTTGCCCTGCAGTCTTAGATTCTGGTTTTGCTGGTTCATTGGGAGATAGATAATCCTTGGTGTACAAGCTCTCAAAGAGTTTATCAACAAAACCTGACGTTTCTGGCAGAAAAAGCATACAGAAAAGAGCAATCAAGATCAATCTGGTAAGAAAACTGGAGGGAAGCACTTGTTTTCCTTTCCTTCCTGCCCTCAAGGCATTTTGTGAGGGGGTTTTTCACTTTAAAAGTTTTGGAAGCAACTAAACACCATCATGAAATATTTGTATTTGATAATGATGATTAAACTATTTACAACAAAAAGATTACAAAACATAGTTTTAAACTGCCCTTTTACTGCTTCAAAACGTTTTCTATTCGCTGTGTAAGAATCCAAAGTTTACAGCAGATGCACACAACTCTCAAATTCTCATCTGCTTCAGATTTCACTGTCTTTTACTAAAGTCACTTAAATATACAATCCAAATAAAAATGAAAAAGAACAGAGAAGCATATTTTAGTCTATGCAAGTCATCAGTATTTTGAAGCTCATAAAAATACCAAAAATTAAAGTTCAGAATAGGAAGCTACACCTTTTCTCTTCAACTGATTTTGTATGCTGTGCCTTAAATTAACCTAAAGCATTGTTAATACAAGGACTACCAAGTGCTTCTGCTGATCTCAGCCTTCAAGGGATCTGTGTACCTCACCTAATGTTACAGATGTATTTGGACTACCATTGACCTTGATTTCTTCCCACTGTAAACACATGTGTTACTTAAGTGAGTGTGTTGTATAGTTTCAATATTTTGGATTAACATGGTTGCCTACAACTTCCTTTGCCTGTGATATTTATTTAGTTTGGCAACATGGAACTCTTTAGTTGTATACTGCTACAATAACAACATGTAACTTCATATCCAGACTCACTAACAGCACTTTATTCTATGATATGTTAGGCTGAAGGCAGATGTTAATTTTTCCCTATAGAGTCTGAAAGAGGAATCAAGACTTGCTTTCCCAGTGGACTGAAACTAAGACATACTTTAGTACCTTAAAACTTGCCGCTTCAGTTCAAGCACTGGGTGTATTTGTTATTATTGTTTGAATAAAGGTATGGCTCAGTACAATTGTGTGTATTAAGTTATAGAGAAGTCAATTCTATCGCAGATGAGCAGAGCTGTACTAGAGCATTTTCATTTCCCCACTCCCACCTGCTATGGACTACAAGGAACAAAGTGAGCATGAAGGGGGTGGGATAAACACTCAAGAGGGAGAAATCATAGTGCTTTCTCTAAGAGACAAATGAAGCTTGGGTCAACATCAATGTAATTTGTATTCTTAAAGTAGTGGTTTTATGATTTGACAAGAAAATTATTATTATACATGCTTCAATTTTCTTCCAAACTTCACTTTTTTCCAAATTAAAAAAATGGCTTTTCCTAATATTTTCAGAAATGCCTTCTCTAACTCAAAATGAACCCTATTTACTTATTTTAGAATAAACACAGCCCTAGAAACAGAAAACAGAGCTATTTATTCCAAACAAGTCAAATCTAAGTCCTATGCTACATGGCGAAGCTTCTTTGGATATTGTGAGACATCTAAGTTTTTTGATATGACATGGCAATCTGCCATTTCAGGGAAAGAGTAAGGAGTTCTAGAAAGTGCACCCAAGATCTTAAGCATGATTAAAGTATCTCTTTGTTTCTCAACCATATTCTCATGTGCACTAAGATATTACTGTTTAATCACACTTTGTAACTGTAAATAAGCTGTAAATTATTTGTAAATGTAAATAAGCTGTAAAGATAGAACTGCACTAAAGCCGGACAAACACTCCACATCATAGCTTTCTGCACACTGTTTCTGGTGTATTATTTCTTGAGGCAGTAATCTCATAGCATAAACTTTTATGTATTTCTCTCCAACTTCTCCAAATATTTATAAATATGTTCACTTCCAATTAGTTCTGCAGACACCAGCCCAATTTAAAAAAACCCTCACCCAATAATTTCCCTATGAACACTCTGCCTGTCAGATCTGATATCGTTTACTAACCAGCTAAAAAGGGGAAAACCAGCCCAGGTTGGTGTTTGTTTATGCAGCTGTTCTAATTTTGATGAAACTTGTAAGTAAATTTCCATGGGATTGGAACACAAATACTAGAGATCAATATTCTGTCTCCCTGTCAATGTGGCCTAATATGGGCAGCTGAAGAGTCTCCTAAAATGGCCACTGCTGTTGAAGACAGCATCTACATATAACATTGTTGTTCTTCTACTAAAAAGGGCTAGAATATAGGGAAGAACAGTGAAAGAATTATGGGAAGTACATGGAAGTAGTTATGATGTAAGTTAATATGAGGCTGAATAATAAATTTAGAATTTTAAAGATTAGATAAAGGCAAAGTCTAGACTAAGTTGCTCTCCCTGTTGAGGCAGGAAAAGAACTGTAGAAGGTGATTTCCACAGGCAAGAGACTGGAAGTTGAAAAATTGTTCCTGCCTCCCTGATTGGAGGGTGGAAATCACCCAGCAAGATGTCTTCTACCTCAGAAGGAAAAAGGGAACAACTAGCCCAGGTTGGTTGGTGTTTATGCAGTTGCACTAATTTTGATGAAAAGACTAAGTAAATTTGGATTGGATTGCAACACAAGTACTAAAGATCAATATTCTGGAAATTAAGAAGACCAGGTCAGGCATAACATATTATTTCAAAAAAAAAAAAATTAAAGTTGTGTTATGTCAATCAAATTCTAGACTTTTTGGTGGAATATTTTCATTACATAGCTTGCAAGATGTTCTTTGCAACTTTAAAGATTCATCAATTTGTGCCACAGTAAGAGTTAACCTCTAAATTACCACAGCACTTTTTGCTTTACTGCTGCCATACATTTATACAGCTACTCAAGCAATTTAGATGCCTCCACAGGGCTTTGGTATCTGTAATATACAAAAAACCAGACATTTCATACTCCTATACTTGTGGTTAAGTTTCCTTATAAGTATAGTATAGTCATTTTGTAGAGGAAAACACTTTTATACATGTGGCATTCTACAATTCAGTCGCATATCTAGCCTTCTAATTTACATATTAACAACATGCTGCCATTAACAAATCAGCACATAATACCTTTTTGTAGAAACACATCTAGCTGATCAGCACAGAAAGCCTTCAGCTCCTTTTCCGGCTTGTCTTTCTTGACCAATGCCACAACATAGTTAGCCAAGGCTGAGGGATCAGCATCACATCTAAGGAAAAAGTTATTTTTATGAATATGTTACTTAAAGTGCCCCCAATCAATTCAGTAAAATCTACTTCTAAATGCGCCTGCTTACCATCAGAGCCTAAGAACTGGCACACATTTTATTTCATTTATGGCCTACCTTTCTTGCTGAGACTGAAGGCAGATTACAAAATATAGACATAAATTCAAACAGCATGGTCTGTCCAATAAACAATATGACTAGGATTACAGAACTGGAAGACTATGCAAACAAAAATCCAAGGCATGACATATCACAATGTAGAAAGTGACATTCAAAAGCTCTACACATTTTCTGCTCATAAGTAGAGGCTGTAATTTTATTTTCAGTTTATAGCTGCTAAACTCTAATGGACGTAGACTAAAACCTTACTGATGTACAAGACAAAAGAGCCCCTCAGATCCAATTAAGAGACTCAACAACCAGAGCATTAAGAGATAAGATCTGCAGTTCCTTTATTGGTTTACATATTGATATGGGAGGAAAAATCTCTGTGTTCCAACAAACTTTCCCCCAGTTTTCCTCAAAGCCACCTTCATAAAACCATATTTATACATTTCTGATAACAAAGGCAGGTCTGATGATTGGCCCCCGAGTTCTCGCTTTTGGCCCTCTGTTACTTCTTATTGGCTCAATGAACCCCTATCTCTCTTAATTTTAGAGATGGAAGATTGCCCAGGATAAAATAATTTCCTTTAGTGTTCTTTTGATCTGTACCAATTCCTGCTTCTCTGGCATATGAACGGAACTTGTGGTTTTCTAAGTTCTATGTGTGGATATTTGGCCTAGTTCCAGAAAATGTGTAAAAAGCAGACCCTCTACTTTTTTAGGGGTGTTTTGACCTTTCCAGGCTGGGGGGTCTCTTTGGAGGTAGGGAAATTGTTTATCTTTATAAAGAATGTTTATAGAACATGATGGCCTTCATACTCTGTCTAGCTTCAGTTAGAAGAAATATCCAGTTCTCTATTCTAAAAAGAGCTTTGTAATATGCTCATATCTTTCGTTGTTCTGAAAGGCTTAATACTAAGATCACTGAGGCCTGTGGCCCATAGAAAAATGTTAATTCATATATGTTAAGGCAAGTTCTATGATTAGAGTTAGTGCAACATGTTTCGCACTCTGTGCATGTTCTAGTGCAAATCTGAATCTACATCGGGGTGGGGAACCTCCATCACGAGGGCCGTATGTGGCCCTCGAGGTAAGTTGGTGTGGCCCTCAGGGATTGCTGGACTGAACTGAGCCATGTGGCAGCCTCCCTGGGGCCTGGCTGGCCCACAAGGATCTTGGGGCCCAGCCATGCTGTGCAGCAGCCTCCCCAGAGCCAGGCAGGGATCACAGGGCCCAGATGTACTGTGCGGCATCCTGCCAGGGGCCTGGCCATCCAGAATTGCTGCAGGGCCTGGGAAAGTTACTGTCACAGTTCGGGAAAGTTTCCCTCTCATTTCTTTCTTTCCCTTTCTTTCCATTTCTTCTCCCCATTTCTTTGTTCCCCTTTATTCCTATTTCATTATTTATTGATTATCCCAGATGATGTGGCCTAATATGCTAATGAGTGTGTGACCTAATATGCTAATATTAGGGGATGTGGTCTAATATGCTACTGAGTTCCTGCTGGACCTATGCATTTGCCTAGGGTGGCAGACCGTGTGTGTGTGTGCGCGTGCGCCAGATTAGGCTCTCCCCACATGACTTCAAATAGAAAAACAATTATTTTCATTAATTTTGCTGGCCTGAATCATTCTCCCTTGGCGGAACACTGTTTTTTAATTAGATAATTTTGTATGGCCTGTGAATGATGTTATAAATATCCATACGGCCCTTGGCAGAAAAAAGGTTCCCCACTCCTGTTCTACATCATCAATAATTGGACGATGAAATTCAGTATCTCTAACCCCAGTGCTTCTTGGCACTTTTGGTTTCTTAGGGCTGTCAAGTCACAGTGTTGCACTGAAGGAGCCATAGCAGAAACCACAACAGGTAGAATTACCTGCAGAATCTAAACATACTTAATCCCAGGCCCTTTTGCTCTCTCCCTTGCTTGTCAACTGCATTCCTGCCAGTAGTGCACAGCCCATCATACAGTTATGTCCAGCTATAATTTTGCTTCAGAGCCACTTTCAAGTTGATGCCTCTACCATCCATTATTTTCTCAGGTCATAACTTTTCAGGCCTCTGCCTATTTTGTTTCATCTTATTTAGCAACTCTGTCCTTGATCAGTTTCCTCTAATATTACCCACCCAATAGCAGGCCTGTAACCACGGAGGGGGGGGGGCTGTGGGGGCACTGCCCCCAATTTCCAGGTGAAGCCCTCTGGGCACAGCCTGTTTTTTCTTTTTTGCCATGGCTGAGCCGGTGAAGCATCAGCAACAGCAGCCAGAGCCAGGAGAGCTGAGCAGGGAACAGTGCACTGCAACAGCAAAAGCAGCAGGTGGAGAGGAGGGAGGTGGAGGGAGTTGTGTGGAATGGGCCAGGGAGTGTGGGGATGGATGGAACTGCTGGCTGCAAAGTGCTGGGGTGGAGATGAGAGATGTGGGGGAAAAACCCCTGCTTGTACTTGGGGTGCAATCCCTTCTTGATTCCAAAGTTTTAGGGTTAGCTGTCTCGACATGGCCACTTTTGGAGCCTCCAGCTTTTGCCCCTACCCCAGAAAGCTTCTTAGAAGCAGCAAGCCCTGCAGTGGATGCGAAAGGGTGCCCCCTGACTTTTAAAAAAGCCTCCCAACTTTTAAAATCCTGGCTACAGCTCTGCCCAATAGTATACAAACCCTCATCTGACTGATGTTTCTTCTCTCCGATTAGCTCTTTCTTGTCCCAGTGCTAGAATCCCTTTGCTGTTTTTCTCAAGCATTTTTCTTCACCTACTCCTCATTCAGCTTTTTCTTTCTTAATTTTTGCTTACTCTTTCTTCTGTCCTTACCTATACTGGAGCCTTTTCTTAGCCTACAACCTGCGTGAGAGTTTACTCACAGCTAGATCAAATCCTTGCCCTCAAAGAAGATGGATTCCAAAAAGCTTAAGTTTCCCACATTCAACTGAATATTTCATATACTACGCCGACTCAACCGTAGCTTCAGCACCATTAGGACAAGAGAATACAGACATCACATATAGGAGCGTGGAGAGAAAGATTTTGCTGGTCTGTAGAGCAAGAAATCTCTCATTAATAGTGTTACTTTAATTTCCTTTGTTCAGGTGTAAGTTTTTGAATAATCCACATAAATATGTTTCAACCATTCAGAATTTCAAACCCAAAACACATATATAAGTATTGAGGCTTCCCAACCTTGCCAAAGTCACCTGTCTCAAATACCCTATGCTATCCTATACAATTTTTCAGATGTATATGAGGAGCAGGCCAAATGGTTTGTCTAGCCTTGCTTGTCCAAGTTGCTGGCAGTGCACTCTGAGCCACACAACCACAGTATCATTAAAAATTAGTGGGAGAAACAAAACACTGTGAAGGGTCAGTTTTTATTACAATAAACTTTGTCATACTCTCACATAGTAACTTGTTTAATTGCTATTCTTTTACAGAAACATTCCTCAAATAAGTGTTTCTATAAGGCAATATCATTTAAAGCAATTACTAGTATGATAAAATGACAAAATTTAGACACCAAAATTACATGATTGATTTCAGTCCTTTAGCAAAATCAGATCATATAGCCATTCTACACAGAACCTCCCAAAAACATTCATCTCCAAAAAATACTCAAAAGTAATTTAGGTCCTCAAATGCTTCTAAAGTGTCATTTCTGTTAATATAAAACAATATAAAGCTCATATAAGCATATAAAGCTGATCATTTGTTCCAATTTTAAAAGTTCTGGCCCTGGAGTACTGGAGAACCATGGCCAGTCAGACGGCACAGTAACGGCCAACAGTAAACTAATGTAAGATAGTTTCCTATTTTAAACATGCATAAATGGGAACAACTAAACATTTTTTTCTGTATGCATATATTATACTTCAGTGAACCTTGTTTTTTTTAAAAAGCCCACCTCAGTTCCAGTCTTAAAAGCAAATCCTGAGAAGACATATATGCACCTTCCTCAAAATGTAATGATCAAAAATTAGCTTTCAGGAAGACTCTCCTCCTGAACAGATTCTAAGCTAGTGTTTCTGTCCTATATGACTACTATGCACAACTAAATATACTATAAAGCAGTTAGGAACTTTTTTAGGCAGGGCAATATCCAGCAATTATGCAGTAAGTGTCAAAATTATTCAGATGTTTGGGAATGAAGCTTCTCCAGCTATGGTTTTAATATAATATTTATATGCATTGTTAAGTGATAAATTAGCATTGAGGAGAATGTGACGCACACTAAAGCCAACAACACAAAGACTGAATAATGATGATGATGATAATATTGGATTTATATCCTGCCCTCCACTCCGAAGAGTCTCAGAGCAGCTCACAATCTCCTTTATCTTCCTTGCCCACAACAGACACCCTGTGAGGTGGGTGGGGCTGAGAGGGCTCTCACAGCAGCTGCCCTTTCAAGGACAACCTCTGCCAGAGCTCTGGCTGACCCAAGGCCATTCCAGCAGGTGCAAGTGGAGGAGTGGGAAATCAAACCCGGTTCTCTCAGATAAGAGTCCGCACACTTAACCACTACATCAAACTGGTTAATCTTCAGAGGACTGGGCAAACATTTATAACTTAATCTTCCACACCTTTATGTAAAAGTAAAATACATATTAAATTTCACAAATGAAATGGAAACACTGCTACTTGTTACATAAATGCAATTCAGGATCACCTCTTCTTCATGGAACTCACTTCACTTTGCCATAAAATTACTGGAAGAAAGACTAATTCATTGACATCAGAACCTACTTGAAAGCAAAATGGAATGTTAATTTCATCAAAGGCAGAGGGAAGTTTAACAATCCAAATGCAAGAATTTAGGAATTAGGACAATTTAAGGATCTGGTCCCTGTCTAGTGTTCCCTCTAAACTGTACTCTGTGCTCATTAACACAGGAAATTCTGCTCACCAGCAGTCTGGAACTGCACAGAGTCTTGCACTGCCCATTGCCTGTTTTAAAATTCTAGCAGTTATATTCTGCTCAGGCTGTGAACTACTCCACGCAGGAGGGAAAAAAAAATAGGAGGGAACATCGATCCTGTCCAGAACTTTTGACCACTTGCCACTTGCAGTAATGTTTAGAACATTTAAATGACAGCTTGACAGAAGCATTGGATTAATTTACAAACTCCAGCTGCAAGAGTATATACAGAATAACAGGAAGCCGTGACAACAGTGCAGCCATATTATAATTCTATTATAATATATAAAATACAGTCATTCGAGATCCCTTCATTTACCTTGAAAACTATCAAAACAAAAAACAAGAATAGATCCTGGTTGGTAGCTGTTTTGGTCTGAAGCAACAGAACAAAGTTAAGAGTCCAGTGGCACCAATAAGATGTCACCAGAAGGTCTACAAGCAAGGCACTGGACATCTTCATAATCCTTATTATCAATATATTTAATTCTCAATATGGCCAAAATCTGTGGGCCAGAGACTACCAAGGAAAAGAAAGTGGGAAAGCTGAAGATGGGTGGTGGGCAGATAAAGGTAGGTTTGGCTGCTGGGGGGAGGTGGGGAAGAACAGAAGGAAACAGCAAAAGGGGAGAGACTTTCAAGGAAGGGAAAGAGGAAATAGCAGGGGAGGGGGAAATGATAGGTTCCTCACAAGTCCCTTATAGGTCCTCACTTGTATATATTCTAATTCTCAACCCAGACCAACCTGAGGCAACTTAAATCCAGTGACTGGAGCCCAGAACAGAAAACACAGATATCACTACCCTGAAAAATGCTCCTGATCTGCAGAAAAATATGAAACCTTAAAAAAATACAGGAGGAAGTTTAAAAAATGATAAAAGGAATGCTGGTAGCTTTTGAGAAACGGATGCCCTGAGTGGCTGTTGCTAGGTAATTACACCATTCCAGGTTTGGTTTCTGTCAGTAGAAGCAGGAAGAAGGCCTGCTTTGGCTTTTGAGGGAGATCTCACTGGGGCCAGTCCCTGCAGCAAACACCACTTAACTTGCTACCATCCAACAGGTATGTATGATCTAGACAGACCTGGTTGTTTGCTACCGTTCAACAGCAGCCACCCCACCTAAGCCAGAGTGGTATAGTGGCTAAAGAATCAACCAGGGTCTCTGAAAACCAGGTTCAAAACACCAGTCTGCCATGGAAGCTCACTAGAAGACCTTGGGCTAGTTGCATACCTTCAGTCTAAACTACCTCACAGGGTCGTCGTGAAGACAAAGGAGAGGAGAATGATGTAAGCTTTCCGTCTTCGCCGTGGAAAAGATGTGATATGCATAAAGTAAATAAATATAGCTGAAAATAGGAGGCAGATAAAAGGTAGGTTGATAAATGGCTGAGAAGGGAGAATGAGGCAGGGAAAGGGGAGGTGATATGAGGCTTGCCAGTAGGAGGGACCTTGAGCTTGTTGGGAAGTCCTAACAGGGGAGCGCAGCTATCGTATATCCTTGACTGAAGAATGGTACACTCCTATCTGGGATGGTTGTCCTCTTCCACTGAGCGCGCAGCTTTGGGAAGGATGCACATGGAGCGCTGAGGGAGGTAGGGGACACCCGCCTAGCCAGCCAAATCACCCTCACATCCCCAGTAGGAGGGAGAGTGGAAATCATGCACAGAGGAGAATATAGCGGGAAGTGAGTCCTTGTGGGTTCCTTACCATGCAAGTGGCCCTGGCCCAGTTACCATCACCACACAACTGGTTTTCCCAGGCAGAGGGTGCTGGGGGGTTGGTGGAAAAGTGGAAGATGAAGGGGCAAATGAGTTGGATGAGAAGGAAAGAAAAAAGCAAGAAAAGGGGAGAGGCTATGGAAGCTTTCAGAAAAGAGAAAACAATGCAGGGGAGCAAAACACAAACCCCCTTAAAGACCTTGCCGGGGGGAGGGGGGGTGTCTGTTTGTACAAAACTATATGAGATGCACTGTCTTATGCATGAACACAAGCAGTGACCGGCTGGATACCAGAATCTAGACCTAGCTGGTTTAGGAGTCCACTGAAATGTCTGCATCTTCAAAGGAGACTCAAAGAGCACGTTTGAAGCCTTGCACAAGGGGTTCATCCAAGGTGAGAGCCAAGTGGCCAGAACGGGGCCTCACAAAAAACAAAACAAAAAAAACCATAGCCCGAGCCTTACAAAACCGAACTGCAAAATAATAACAGCCATCAACCTATTCCCAGAACACTTCCATTTCCTACAACTCACCACCAGTTCTGACATTACGGAGGGGGCAAGCAGAAAAAAAGGTGACGGGGGCAACGCTTTACCCCACAACCGAATCCCACCAGGGGGGGGGGGGGCATCACCCGTCGGAGGAGTTGCATCCCCAAGTTTTGAAGGGCAGCTTCTCCGCTAACGACACACGACGCTACTTATGTGTTTACCAAACCATCAGCCACTCGGCCAGCTCTCTGCAGAGCGAGGAGCCGCTGCGAAGAAGGCAACGAGCACCCGCTCCGGAAAGCGCGTGGTGTAGCCCTCGAAGCCCCTAAACCTCAACTCTGACTCTCACGTGCCTCCCCCTTCCCCCCTCACCTTCCTTAATTACACTCCGAGCAGTTTAACGCGGAGCAGCCATTGACACCCCCCCCCCGCACTCCCAAGTCGCTCCACGACCTTCCAGACGCAACAATTCCTCAAGCGCGCTTTTCTCCATAGAGAGCCCAGGCATCCCCCCCCTCCGTAGCCACGAACTCCCAACCGCTCGCCTCCAGCGCAGAACCCCACCCCCGCGCAGCCTTCTCCCGCTCCCTCCACTCCTCAGGGGCTCAACGTCCACCCTCGCCCCTCAAGTCGCCTCTTCGTGGGGTCCCCTCACCCACCCCCGCACTCACATTGGCTCCAGTAACTTGGCCAGCCAGGACTTCAGCGCGTCCACGTTCTCTATGATCATGATGACGGCGCTGCAACGGCTACACTCCGGGCCGCATCGCCCCGCCGCGCTCCCTTCAGCCCCGCGCCGCTTAGCTGCTCCCGACCAGCGACAGCCCCCGCCCCTCCCCCCTCTTCGCTGAACGTAGGCCTAGGATCGGACCAGGAACTAGCCAACCGTGGGCGCAACCGAACCTGCTGGCTGCCGGAGACGGGGCGGGCACCCGGTCTCCAAGCACAGCCAATCGCGTGGCAGGGCACATAGGCATTCGTGCCAATCAGAAGCTGCTGAGAGTAAAGGGTGGAGGGTCACAGTAAGAAGGCCGGCGCAGGTTAGGTCGAGTCAGCTTGGGTGAAAGCCTTGCGGTGCAGTGTAGCCGGAGTGAGAGGGGAAAGCGGAGGCTTTGGGGAGAGTTGGCGGATGTCTCACTGAGGGGTGCCTAGAAAGGAAGGCCAAACTTGCGGAACTCCTTGTTTTAATGGTTGTGCGTCAGAAAAAGCGGTGTAAAAATAGAATTATTCTGAGCACGTGCAGAGTGTATTTTCACACGACGACTCCACTCTCTACTTAGCATGTACAGAACTGCAATTTCCTACCTACAATAGTCGTTATTCCCCCCCCCCCCGTAGTGTTTCCCATCACTTATTTCCTGTAAAAGCAAGATCGCCTTTGAAATGTTCGTGAAGGTTGCATTTTGTTGGCTGTGAGTTTCATTAAGCAAATGTGCAGCAAATGTGATAGATCACGCCGGAAAAGACTGTCACATTTATTTAATAGTGAACAACCTGACTCGGGCTCGCGATGTTTCTAAGGGGAGTGGGGCTGATTAAAGGCTTTATTAATATGTTTTAATTATTTTTCCTTTGTTTTTTATGGTATATTTTTGAAAGAGTTTGTATGTAGTAGATGCAAAATATATATTTAAAATCAAATTTGGAATAAGTTACAAGGATTTATTAGAAGGTTAAGAACATAAGCGAAGCCATGTTGGATCAGGCCAATGGCCCATCCATTCCAACACTCTGTGTCACACAGTGGCCAAAAATTTATATACACACACACACACACACACTGTGACTAATAGCCACTGATGGACCTCTGCTCCATATTTTTATCCAATCCCCACTTGAAGCTGGCTATGCTTGTAGCCGCCACCACCTCCTGTGGCAGTGAATTCCACATGTTAATCACCCTTTGGGTGAAGAAGTACTTCCTTTTATCCGTTTTAACCTGACTGCTCAGCAATTTCATCGAATGCCCACGAGTTCTTGTATTGTGAGAAAGGGAGAAAAGTACTTCTTTCTCTACTTTCTCCATCCCATGCATTATCTTGTAAACCTCTATCATGTCACCCCACAGGCCACGTTTCTCCAAGCTAAAGAGCCCCAAGCGTTTCAACCTTTCTTCATAGGGAAAGTGTTCCAACCCTTTAATCATTCTAGTTGCCCTTTTCTGCACTTTCTCCAATGCTATAATATCCTTTTTGAGGTGCGGCGACCAGAACTGCACACAGTACTCCAAATGAGACCGCACCATCAATTTATACAGGGGCATTATGATACTGGCTGATTTGTTTTCAATTCCCTTCCTAATAATTCCCAGCATGGCATTTGGCCTTTTTTATTGCAATCGCACACTGTCTTGACATTTTCAGTGAGTTATCTACCACGACCCCAAGATCTCTCTCTTGGTCAGTCTGCCAGTTCACACCCCATCAACTTGAATTTTTAGCTGGGATTCTTGGCCCCAATGTGCATTACTTTGCACTTGGCCACATTGAACCTCATCTGCCATTTTGATGCCCACTCACCCAGCCTCAACAGATTTCTTTGGAGTGCCTCACAATCCTCTCTGGTTCTCACCACCCTTATTATGATCACTTACAATGGGACTTGCATATGGGTATGCATATTTAGAGCTATCGTACACTGAGAGTTTGCCAGCCTGCTGATAAGGTTGCCAACTCCAGGTAGCACCTGGAGATCCCCCACTATTACAATCGATCTCCAGAATACCAAGCTCAGTTCCCTTGGAGAAAATGGCTGCATACCCTGCCGAGATCCCTCCCTCCCCAAGCTCCACCCTCAAAATTTCCAGACCACAGCTGCAGTGCAGGATAGCCCCAAATATGCTTACCCAGTTGTAAAACTCCTTGCAAGCGATCATATAAATTATTCTAACAAATCCATTATAACTTCTAATTCCAAAGTTTTTTAAATACGTATATTTTGCAATCTACATAGAGATGTGTCTTTCGTATGAGATCCTACTGTCTTCCTCCTCGGTCTATGATATATTGTATTTAAATAAAGCACACAACATGATAAGGGAACAACCAGTACAGTCACCAGCTACTCAGATTAAAAAGTCCCTTTAAATAGAGGCCTAATGGGATGCTGTTTACCTCCACAACATGAAAAGCTTCAGTTGTCCATTTAGCTTCTATTAAAGGGACAGAACATTTTCTCATGTCTGCCAGATCTAGTTTGCCAGATCTAGAATTTCATTTCAGTCTGAGGTCTGAAATAGATGCATTTTTCAGTGCTATCCTAAATGGGCTGTGCCCTCCATAGGCCATTGACTTCAATGGACCTAAAAGGGCACAACCAGAGCTTTTTTCCAGAGGGAATGCAGAGTTCTGGAACCTCTTCATGGAAACAAAATTCGGAAAAAACATATTTAAAAGTTCAGCGGGACACCCATGAGTTTCTGCTTCATTTCCCTATCAAGAGTTTTAGCACCTCTTTTAGGGAAAAAAAAAAGCCCTGGGTATAACTGTTTAAGATGGCACTATGTTATATAGTTCAGTTCAATTTTACTACATAGGGCCAATGGCTGTTAACAAGTGATAGAAAGTAATATACAGTAAAATACAGTATGGCAAAACTAGATTACAAAACTGAAAGTTAGATTTTTAAACTTGTTTTGTAAGAAAATGAAAAACTCTCATAAAGTTTGTTGAATACTAGTTAAATTCTTAACCGGACTATGCTGACACTAGCTTAGCTCGAATTTTCTTTGTTGCTAAGGAAAAAAAGGGCAATCTTAAATGAAACCTCTGGCTCCACATCTACAAGTAAAAATATAACTTTTTCTATTGCATTGCTAGGGCCTAAATTGGCCAGTATTGTACCTGAGAATTTCTTCATTGTGGTTGAATAAAGGGAAAAAAGGAAAGGTCCCCTGTGCAAGCACAGTCGTTTCCGACTCTGGGGTGACGTTGCTTTCACAACATTTTTTATGGGGTGGTTTGCCATTGCCTTCCCCAGCCATCTACACTCCCCCCCCCCCAGTAGCTGGGTACTCATTTTACTGACTTGGAAAGGATGGAAGGCTGAGCCAACCTTGAGCCGGCTACCTGAAAACCCAGCTACCACTGGGGATTGAACTCAGGTCATGAGCAGAGCTTAGGACTGCAGTACTGCAGCTTTAACATTCTGCACCACGGGGACAGGCCAACAAATAATGGCACAGGTCTTCAGGATCCGGGCCTCCACATAATGCAGAGGTGTTGAACAACTGTTGTTTCGGTGTAGCAGCCTTAAAGCATAACTGTTTGCATTGTCTGAAAGTGAATGGATGTAAAAACTGAATAGTCTGGTTGGAGAGGCAGTGTTGTGTAGTGGTTAAGGGTGAAGGTCTTTAATCTGGAAAACTGAGTTTGATTCCACACTTCTCCACATGAAATCTGCTAGGGGACCTTGGGCCAGTTACAGTTCTCTCAGAACTCTCTCAGCCTCACCTACCTCACAAGGTGTATGTTGTAAGGAGAGGAAAGGAAGGCATGGTAAGCTTCTTTGAGATTCCTTAGGGTAGAAGAGAATGAGGTATGAAAAAAACCTCTTCTTCTAAATGGAACTTCAGTATGCTTAACTCACTCTGGAATGTGCTCCAGTCAATAGTTTCATTCTTAATGCTTTTGATTAAGCTCTAGTATAGTGTCCATAGCATGCCTAAGCAGGTCTACACAGAATCCTGCTCTCATCTGATCATTGAGGCTTACTTCCAGGAAAGTATTTCTAGGATTCTTCAGTGTAGGGTTGTTAGTCTCCAGGTGGAGCTGGAGTTCTTAATTACAACTCATCTCCAGACTACAATGGTCCATACCACTGGAGAAAATAGCAGCTTCAGAAGGCAGACTCTGTGGTATACCACAAATTATTGGTGAAATCATTCCCCAAATTCCCCCCTTTACAGGCGCCACCCCTAAATCTCCAAGAATTTCCAAGGCTGGAGTTGGCTGCATTCTCGTCTAGTGGGTTATAAGCTCTATTCGATCGTACTTCAAGTAGTTGTACTCCATGTTCCCTCTACGCTGCAGAGTCTTGTGAGCTACTGGCATGAAAGTTGTGAGCTCCTGCATAAATTAGTGTGCTCTGGGGTCATCCTTCCTGAGCTAAGACAAAAAATGTGTGAGCTGGAGGCTAAAAATCTGTGAGCTATCTCCTGCTAAATCAACTTAGAGGGAACAATGGTTGTAATGTTTGAGTGCATTGCGGGCAAGCCAAGAAGCCAGGGTTTATTTGCTGACACCACAGCAGGATTTCAAACTACAGTGTGTAGCTGCTTTTTAACCACAATTTATACTAACTGTAGTTTGCTGCGATATCTGAATTGTTAGTTGAATAGCTCTGCCCCTTGCACCTGCTGGGTGTATGAAGGATATCCTGCCTGGTGGGCAAGAAGCAGATAAACTGAGATTTATATGCTAAACAGGTTTTGTTATTTATGTCTGATACAGACTTGCACTGTAATCCTAAACAACATTGATTTCAATAGGCACAGGACAGTGTGACGCTGTTTAGGATTGCACTGTAATTTGTAGCACAGATTGCAGTTCAAATATACCGCATTTATCATGATGCTGAGATACAGCAAATGCTTTGCTTAGTGTAAGCAGCTAAATGGGTCTGGGAAGCAGTAAATACCTGTCTGTCTTGAAGGAGATGGGTATGAGATTTTCTCAAGAAACCAAACTTTTCCTAGCCCCGAATAGTATTGATAGGTGTTCACTAGATGCTAATATCTCATCTGAGATAAGCAGTTGACATTTTCAGGCATTTCTAAATGATTGATATGCATTTCAAACGTGACTGTCCAAAATTGCCAGGGGTTACCCTGTTGGATGATTTATACAAACCAAAATTGCCAGGGATTACCCTGTTGGATGATTTATATAAGAATGCAGGGAGTATACTGTACAGGCATGTTGATTCTTCTGGTTCTCAGCTTTCAGTAATATTGCCCGTTGTGTCCTTTAAGTCTACAATGGGATCCCCTACATTCCAGTGGTTCTTTTTCTACTGAACTGTGCAATTTCTGGGAGACAGCTGCTTTGTCTCTTTACAGCTCTGCTACTAAGAGATATTGCAAGGTCCCATCTTCTCACTTTTTGTCTAAGGGCTAAATAAGCTGCCAAGATTTGTTTTCAATTTAGGTTGAAGAGTGATTTGGAGGCCTACCTTGGATAGAAAAGTGACTACAAATGGTTTTATAAATTATAATAAATATCAACCATGCTTAGGACATGCAATGTTTAAAACTGCACATTTTTGTGTTTCTCCAGTTTCTGATACAAAAGCTACTTTTCATGCTTGCTAGAAATTAACATGTGATTCAGCCTGTCTAAAGCAATATATCTGATACGACTGGTGATGATTTGTAACATTAAACTTTTCATTTGGCATTATATGAGAATCGGTATGGTGTAGTGGTTAGAGTTATATTTAGTTATTAACATATTTACACCCTCGGTTGGTTCTGTTGGGTTAAAGTGGCTCAGAATATGCATGTGACAAAATTGCTAGTAATGTTACTGAAAATCCCATGGAAAAGCAGGACTAGAGTTGCCAGTTTTCCCCTGGCCACCAGCAGAGAATACGGTGGTAGGATTGCCACATCCAGGATGGGAAACTCTGGAGTTTTTGAGGTGGAGTCTGGGGAGGACAGGGACCTCAAAGCAGTACAATGCCACAGAGTACTCCCTCCAAAGCACCTGTTTCCACTAAGGAAATGAATCTCCGTAGTCTGGAGATGAACTGTAATATCGGGGAGTCCCACCTCCTACGTGGAGGTTGGCAACCCTAACACAGCAGATATATAAATCCAAGTGGGCAGCCGTGTAGGTCTGAAGCAATAGAACAAAGCAGAAGACAAGTGGCACCTTTAAGACCAACTAAGTTTTATTCAGAATGTAAGCTTTCGTATGCTCTAAGCAGACTTCATCAGACAAAATTGGAATGGCAAGCAGCAGTTCTTCATATAAGTGGGCAGTGAGTTGGTATGTAGAATCATGGGAATGTTTTTAGCAGATTAAAAGAATCACAAATTGGGGTCTGTGTTAATTAATGTTGTTAACTGGGCTGAAAAAACATTGGAGGGTGATAGAGAGCAGATTGATGTCGTAGGTGTGAAGTGCCATAAATCTGGGTAACATTCTGGCTTTGTTAGTTTTGGGTTTAAATAGAGGGCATAGTTACTCAAAAGGTTATAACATCATTATAGTTTGCCATTAGAAAAAAAAGGAATACATTAAAAGACAGTGGAGGATGGGTTAGTATATGTAATAAAATAAACTGCCAATATCCCTTAATTGAGTATCTCAATACAAAAAAAAAATTCTGATACACTGTTGTAAAGGAGAAATACATATTAGTTAACCATTAGAAAAACAGGGTACATTAAAATATAGTGGAAGGTGGGTTACTATATGTAATGAGATAAACAGCCCATATCCCTTATCTGAGTATGTCAATACAAAAATAATTATTCTGATACACTGTTCTAAAAGAGAAATACACTGGAATACTGTGGATGTATAGCTGTACTCAGTGAGAGTTGGTTTAGCATATGTCATGAGATAAAAAACCTATCCCTGTTCAGTCCTGGGGATGTGTTTGTTCCAAGTTTCATAATGCTGCTTGTCCTTCCAATTTTGTCTGATGAAGTCTGCTTACAGCATATGAAAGCTTACATTCTGAATAAAACTTAGTTGGTGTTAAAGGCACACTTGTCTACTGCTTTGTTCTAGAGCAGATATATGATACCGTATCACCAAATGAGGTTCTTCTCTAGAGTCGAGCAACTGGTGTTCCAAAGCTGACAGTTCTCCGTAGCAAAGAAGCGGATTCAGCGCTCTCTCCTTTCGATACAAAGCATACCGAGAACCTTCATTTACAAACATCGCTATGACGCAGCTTTGCGCGTTATGAGAATCTTAGACCTCGATTCCAAGAAGAACTACACGAGGCAACGGGAAACGCATTGCTTCCTGGGAAGTGTAGTTCAACATCTCACCAGCGTGCCTCGGCACCTGCATGCCGGCGAACTCCATGTCCCAGTAACCTTTGCGAAGGAAACCGGATCCTGCCTTGTTCTCGTTGCATTGCGGGAGAACCGGCGGCGTGGAGCAGAGGCGAATACCTCGAGACCAGCTGTTTGCCGGCTGCGGTTATTCGCAGTGACAGGGCGCGATGACGGTGAATTCCTGCGGCGACGAGTTCACCCCCCCTTGGTTTTGGGTGGTCTGATGTGAGGGGAATTGGGGGGGAGACCCCAGGAGGAAGTCAATTCAATCGGAGGGAGCTGGCGGAGAGGCCTATCGCTGCATCGCAGCGTGGTAGAAACCGGGCTGCTTTCTTCAGCTCGTTATTTCGTGCTTTCCTCCGTTGGAGATCGAGTCTTGCAGGGAAAAGGGGTCTTTTGTCGCAAGGCTGAGCGGAGGACCGGGCTTTTGTATGGCAGATCTGTCACATTTTTTACCCCACCTTTCCACAGTATACATTAGACACAGAGAGAATGGCTGTCCCTATGCTACCCTGTGCCTAATCGCTGTTTATATGTTTTATTATTTTACTGTTTTAACTGTGTCATTGATGTATTTTGAATTTAAAATTCTATGTTAGATTTTATGTGCTGTGAGCCGCCCTGAGCCGCTTCGGTGGGAAGGACGGGATATAAATTGAAATAAACTTAAACTTACATTTGGTTGTTAATCTGGCCCCCAAAATGTGCGACGGTAGGTCTGCGCAATTGGGCTATGCGCAGAGAGCTCAAGATCGCAGGATGCTCAGCCACCCTTCGGAAGGTTGCCTAGCACTCCCTGCAGACTTTGTTAGGGCGAGTGCCCGTAGCAAACAAATGGGGCAAGCGGGGAGAGCCAGTGGGTTGGGTCGGAACTAGGTGGGATGGTGGAAGCCGCTGGCGGGTCACCGGAGAAACTGGGGGAGCAACAAGGTGCCGGCTTACACCCTCCTTTCTTCCCCAGCCATCGCCGCTTTGCTTTGCCTCCGCTAGGGGGGAGATGGAGTCGGTGACGCCGCAGGTCCTTCTTTTCCCTTCTCCTTTGCTGGGAGGCGAGTTGAGGAAGAAGGTGGTGGGCAAGTGGCCGGTCTGAGCCAGAGAGAGAGAAGCCTGGTCAGCAAGGGCATCCCAGGAAAGGAAACCCCCCCTCCCTGGGAACACTCAACTGCTGTGCCACACTAGCCCTCTGCAAAGAAGCTATATGAACATATGAAGCTGCCTTATACTGAATCAGACCTTTGGTCCATCGAAGTCAGTATTGTCTTCTCAGACT